>NC_136500.1:84859309-84956809 GCF_053919585.1 Euprymna scolopes
TATATATATATATATATATTAGGCAAGACGGTTAATAACATGGATGCATTCATTAATTTATTTAAAACTTTTACATTTAGAATTTGTAAGACGCATCTTTGGAGTAAGTTCCTTAAGATTCAGATATGAAGAAATAGTTTGGATGAAAACGATTCTGTCTAATGCACTTATTGGCTAGATATTTGGAGCAACATACTACATATTGTAAGCACATTTTTAATTTCTTGCAAATATTAGCATAAAGTTGGTGTACTCTTGATATAGGACACTACCCCTCTTTAATAAAAAAATAAAATAACTTAAAAACTAATGATATGCAGATTTCTTTTATCTGTCATGGAATGTATATTTTAAAAAAGTGATCGTTTTTGAGTGGTATAATACGAATTTGAAGAAATAGTGTTAGAAATTTCAGAATACAAGGGCGATAACCGCGTGATTGTAAATCACGCGATTATTTCGACCAATGGTATTTGCGTTGTCCAGTTGCTGCGGAGGATTCAGAAGTGGCGGGAATTTTGTGTTTCAAAAAACAGATTTCAACTTGACGTCAGAGAAGGCCGACGCACGTAAATCTCGCTCCGTGCCTAATGAACTAAGGCATGGTTCTACCCCATTTATTTCTCCGCTCATTTAAAAGCGGATACTAGCCGGAGGCTAAAATGTTCTACAGATTAATTACTTCATTAACATTGCCCGCAAGGGGGCATATTATTTTATGAACATCGATTGCAAAGCGCGTTGTTCGTATCGACAGTCTGGAAGGATTTCGCGAACCCTCAACCAATTCTACGAGCGGCCGATTCTACCAGCATCTTCAACAAGAAGAAAACTACCTTCGCCTTTCAAGGCAAGAACTACACCTACCTTCGCCTTTCAAGGCATGAACTACCCGCCATTTGGCAGAAGCTAAAGAGGGCACTCTTTTGCAATTTGGACTCCTTTTTTACCCTTTGTAAATAAAATTATTCTTGGATTTAAGGTGAGCCTTTGTTGCTTTTCTGTGTCTCTTTCATTCTGCCATAGGCAAAAACGAGTAAGAGAATTTCTTACAAAAGTTTGGATGAAAACGATTATGTGTTGACCAAAAATAATTATTTTAGATAAGGAAATTTATAGAAGGCAATACAATGTATTAGGTTGAGAAGAAAGTTCTTGTGGAATTTTTAATTTTGACTTTAAATGATGTATTTTCAAATAAGTGTTTGTTATAATTATAACATCGTGCGAAGATCCGGCCTCTCTCAGCTAAGATATAGCACGAGGAATACCGTGGTGTCCACCGATTACAAGTTTAATTTTTAGTGGTTCGATTCGAACACCCGTAGAAGTACAATGGCGCAGTCTCTACCGCTTCTACGGTGACAGGGTTGATATGACGCAGCGGGTCGGATGCTGGATGCGGTAGGTCAGCGATCCTCTCTCTTGTAAACTGTTCGTTGAAAAAGATTACTTATATTTTATATATAATTTTAAAGAGCGGTTTTCGCTTTATCTAATCGTTTAAATTAGTCAAAGCCAATCCACACACAACTGTTGGAAAATTAGATGTAACGTATACGACGATTTCCAACCACTTGAAAGAGATTTGAAAGACAAAAACATTTGATAAAAGTGTGCCTCACGAAGTTAACGACAACCAAAAGAAACGCCGTTATAAAGTGTCATCTTCCTTTCTTTTACGTAACAAGAACGACCAGACTGTGACTTGCGATAAAGAGTGTGTTCTTTACAAGAACCGGCGATGCACATCTCAGTGGTTAGACGCCGACGACACGCCACGACACTTCCCGAAGCCAGAGTTACATTAAATGAAGGCCATGCGGACTATTTAGTCCTTGACCGGTCTCATCCATTACAGTTTTTCGAATGTAGACGAAACCATTACGGCGGTGAATAATAAATAATAAATGGATGAAATGCATAAAAAACTTCGACAACAACACCCAGCATTCGTCAACAGAAAAGTTCCAATTCTCCTCCACAACAATGCTCGACCGCACGTTGCTAAACTGACCCTGCAGAAGTTGAACGAATTGGGATACGAAACACTGCCTCATACGCCATACCTTCCAGACCTATTACCTACTGACTACAACTTTTTCAAGCATCTTGACGACTTTCTGCATAAGAAATGCCTCAAAAACTTAAGCGATATCAAACACGTCTTCATCGACTTCATCGTCACAAAAACGCGAGTCTCTTATGTTACTAGCATAAATACACGTGTTTTGCGTTGGCAAAAATGTGTTAATTTTGATGGTGCTTATATCGATGAATAAATGTTTTGTTTGAACCGAGATATGTTCATCTAAATTTAAAAGTTAGCAACCGCAAGAACTTTCTTGTCAACCAGGTAGAGGTGTAACGGATCGACACAAACTGAAGCAAGTTAAGACATATAACGATGGAATAAGCGACGAAGATCCATCTTTTTATTAATGCAATATGCATTTTTTATTAATGCAATATGTATTTTTTATTAATGCAATATGTATTTTTTATTAATGCAATATGTATTTTTTATTAATGCAATATGTATTTTTTTATTAATGCAATATGTATTTTTTATTAATGCAATATGCATTTTTTATTAATGCAATAAGTATTTTTTTATTAATGCAATAAGTATTTTTTATTAATGCAATATGTATTTTTTATTAATGCAATATGTATTTTTTATTAATGCAATATGTATTTTTTATTAATGCAATATGTATTTTTTATTAATGCAATATGCATTTTTTATTAATGCAATAAGTATTTTTTTATTAATGCAATAAGTATTTTTTATTAATGCAATATGTATTTTTTTATTAATGCAATATGTATTTTTTATTAATGCAATATGCATTTTTTATTAATGCAATATGCATTTTTTATTAATGCAATATGTATTTTTTATTAATGCAATATGTATTTTTTATTAATGCAATATGCATTTTTTATTAATGCAATATGTATTTTTTATTAATGCAATAAGTATTTTTTTTATTAATGCAATATGTATTTTTTATTAATGCAATATGTATTTTTTATTAATGCAATATGTATTTTTTATTAATGCAATATGTATTTTTTTATTAATGCAATATGTATTTTTTTATTAATGCAATATGTATTTTTTATTAATGCAATATGTATTTTTTATTAATGCAATATGTATTTTTTATTAATGCAATATGTATTTTTTATTAATGCAATATGTATTTTTTATTAATGCAATATGTATTTTTTATTAATGCAATATGTATTTTTTATTAATGCAATATGTATTTTTTTATTAATGCAATATGCATTTTTTATTAATGCAATATGCATTTTTTATTAATGCCATATGTATTTTTTATTAATGCAATATGCATTTTTTATTAATGCAATATGTATTTTTTTTATTAATGCAATAAGTATTTTTTTATTAATGCAATAAGTATTTTTTTATTAATGCAATATGTATTTTTTTATTAATGCAATATGCATTTTTTATTAATGCAATATGTATTTTTTTATTAATGCAATATGTATTTTTTATTAATGCAATATGTATTTTTTATTAATGCAATAAGTATTTTTTTATTAATGCAATAAGTATTTTTTATTAATGCAATATGTATTTTTTATTAATGCAATATGTATTTTTTATTAATGCAATATGCATTTTTTATTAATGCAATATGTATTTTTTATTAATGCAATATGTATTTTTTATTAATGCAATATGTATTTTTTATTAATGCAATATGTATTTTTTTATTAATGCAATAAGTATTTTTTTATTAATGCAATATGTATTTTTTATTAATGCAATATGTATTTTTTATTAATGCAATATGTATTTTTTATTAATGCAATATGCATTTTTTATTAATGCAATATGTATTTTTTTATTAATGCAATATGTATTTTTTATTAATGCAATATGTATTTTTTTATTAATGCAATAAGTATTTTTTTTTATTAATGCAATAAGTATTTTTTATTAATGCAATATGTATTTTTTATTAATGCAATATGTATTTTTTATTAATGCAATATGCATTTTTATTAATGCAATATGTATTTTTTTATTAATGCAATAAGTATTTTTTTATTAATGCAATAAGTATTTTTTTATTAATGCAATAAGTATTTTTTATTAATGCAATATGTATTTTTTATTAATGCAATATGCATTTTTTATTAATGCAATATGTATTTTTTTATTAATGCAATATGTATTTTTTATTAATGCAATAAGTATTTTTTATTAATGCAATATGTATTTTTATTAATGCAATATGCATTTTTTATTAATGCAATATGTATTTTTTTTATTAATGCAATATGTATTTTTTATTAATGCAATATGCATTTTTTATTAATGCAATATGTATTTTTTTATTAATGCAATAAGTATTTTTTTATTAATTCAATATGTATTTTTTATAACTGCAATAAGTATTTTTTATTAATTCAATATAATACATATTGAATTAATAAAAATACATATTGAATTAATAAAAAATACATATTGAATTAATAAAAAATACATATTGCATTAATAAAAAATACATATTGCATATTTTATTATTACATATTTTTTAAGAAAATATTTTATACTTACATTGTTTTTACATCCATCAGTATGGTTGGGTAAAAGTTTCGCATTGTATGATATTTCAGAAAATTCCCTTCTCAGATATGTTCGATTTTTTTTAATTCAACCGTGCATTCTGGGACTTGACACGTGAGCAGCTTCACAGAAGTTAAAAGACCTGAAATTAATTTTAATTTGTTTTAAATTATTATTATTTTTATATATAAATACGACTGAAGAAGAATTACTTTGAAATAAGTACGTACTTGCTGGTCTAATGCTGAGTGAAACGTCCATTGTATGTTTTCCCGTCATGAGCTGGTCCCAAATGCATGGAGAGATAACTCTGCTTTCCAAAATGCTTTTTTGTTAAAGGGAGATAATCTAAAGATGATTGTTTCTGGTTATTACAAAAGTATATAGTTTCATGATAAACAAAACATTTACGAAAAGGCTTAATCAGTGTACATTCTCCACAATCAGGCCAAAGAAAATAAAAAATACAATCAGATTCATTTCATTTATTCATCCCTTATTTTCACTCGGACAGGAAGGAAATTCTTACTTCAACCCTATTTACTTGTAGTTATATACGATACTGAAAACTGAAAGTAGATCTGCTATGTTTTTGTGTTGCTTTTAAATACGAAATTATTGAATTTTTTTTTTAATTTTTAGAATCCAAGGCCATAATGAAGTGGCAGCAGAGTTTGTGAAAAAAAAAATCCCTAGAGTCGAAATTTCAAACCAACAGTCAACTAAGGGTGAAACGTCTACATCCAGTGCCGTCATAGATGGGGGAAATGCAGGTGCAAAAAATGACGTGAAAACAGTGCAATGTTGTGATAAGGCAGATGCTATTCACAACTGTTGGAACAATGAACAGTATGACAATTTCAATAAAAAAATATGATGGGTTAATTGTTCGTAATAAAAAAACTTGGCTGTAATCACTGTGCAAAATTCGACTCTTTCAACATGAAGGGACATCATGTGTCACTAGAGTGGAAAAAATGCAATATTGCAGCCTCGAGTAGAGATAAAGTAATTCAGTAAGCATCTCTCCGGAAAAACAAAATTTTTCATCAAAAGCACATAATATTTGTTTTCGCATCTACAAGATCGTGCAACTGATCAAATTACAAAATGCATTCAATCATAAACATATTGAATCCACATGCAGAGTTTTTAATACAGTGTATAGTTTGGCAAAGTGAAGCCGGCCATTTTCTGATAATGAGGATGAGGTTGAGCTACAAATTAAAAATGGGGTGGACATAGGTGTTGGACTTCATTCTCGTAAAACTGCTGTCAAAATATTTGATCGCATTGCCAAAGAAATAAAAAGTGAACTATTTGCAAAAATCATTGAACAAAAAAAAAAAAAATTGTGTTATAATAGATGAAGCGTCAACCATCTCTAGCAAATCTGTACTTGTAATTTTTGTAAACGTTAAGGATGAAGATCTCTGACCAACAATTTTCTTGGATTTGGTGGAGTTGGAGAGTCAAGGAGCAGATAAAATTTATAATACTATGTTGGATAGCTTGAATTCTGCTGGATTTAATAATGAATATCTAAAACAAAATTTAATTGGTTTCTGTGCAGATGGTGCAAGCGTCATGCTTGGCCGGAATTCAGGAGTAGGCACTAGACTACAAAACGATTTCCCTAATATAGTTATCTGGCATTGCCTGAACCATCGATTGCAGCTGGTTTTAGATGATTCTGTAGATGATATCAAACAGGTGAACCAATTTAAAATATTTATGGACAAAATATACTCAATTTTTCACAAGTCTAATAAAAGTCAAACAGAACTGTTCAATATTTCTGAAGAACTTGGGCAAGAGATATTAAAAATTGGTAGAGTATTGGGACCAAGATGGGCATACTTGCAGCTTGAGATCAGCTGTAGTTGTGTGACGTGCATAGCCTTCCTTATACATATACTTCTCATCCAGCACAAACCATTCATGGATGGCTGCCCGTCTTTGCAACAAAAACTTTCTGAAGGACCTAGCTTTAATGATTGATATTTTGAATGAAATGTCATTGCTCAGAAAATGCCTTCCAAGTAAGAGGCACAACTTGGTTCAGAGGAGAAAACCTCATAAAGAGGTCTACTAAAGCATTTGAATTGCTTAAGGACAATATAGGGACATTTGATAAAGAAATTGATGAGAGGGTTGCTTCGGATGCATTCAAAGAGATCCAGTTTACTGAAAACCACAGATTTGTTAGCCTACCTCGTCAAAAGCTACTGGAAGAAATAATAGAAAATATGAAAAAAAGACTGATTGCTGATGATCATGTTAAAGCAACAAGCAATGAGCAGGAAAACTTCCTTGAGCTATTTAACTTGTTGGATCAAAACACTTGGAATGGGGAAGAGGTCCTTGTACCATGGGTTACAGCAGAAAAAAATCTAGGCAGACTTAATGAATTCTTACATCACGAAGTAACTGTCAATGACTTCAGAGATTTTGTAGAAAATGTGCTTAGTAGTAATGTACACGTTCCACAGAGTGTAAAGAGAACCAAAACATTATTGACACAATTGCAATCAGCTCAGCTGAAGCAGAACGAGGGTTCTCACTGATGAATGTTATTTACACAGACAAAAGAGGCAGACTCTTATTGAAAAATGTAGCTAACCTGGCCTTCCATTAGATTTATGGGACCCCACTCAAGTAGTTAAAACATGGTTAAGAAAAAACCATAGTGCCGATGACAACAGGATGAAACCCCCCCCCCCAAAAAAAAACAAACAAAAAAAAAAAAACGAAAGGCCATGATCCAAATCAATTGGCTATATGGACATTTCTTTAGTAAAATATAATGACAGATATTTGGAACATTGACAATAAAATGATAAAAAATAAAAACACTCTTGTTATAGTTCATTTCCTTATATTTATTATTTTTTAAATGACAGCATGCAGTATATTATATATTATTAATGTAATATATAAATATATATGAATTTATATAATGTATTAATTTTATTTATTTATAAGTACATTATTCCCTATTACTTTGTACAGACTAATAGTGCATATTGCACAAATGAATAATAAGAAAAGCATATAATTACATCTATAGATAGTTTCTTCTATTGCTTCGTTATGGTACACTATCCTGATGCTAAAAAATTGAATATTAGCAAAATAATTATTAATAAATTTATACATAGAATAGTTGGATATTTTAAAAATTCTATAACTACATTATAGTAGATTCTTTATTCTTATTAACATAACAATTTATATAATATTGATATATATATATATACACGATCTGTTTTCTTAGAATCTGTTCTTAAAAAATTGGAATCCCACCACTGGTCCCTTGGTCTTATTGGATTCCAGGACAAGAATTTATATAATCTGTTGGAATATACAGCTTCATGCACCATTCATCGCAAAAACAACCAGTGTTGGTTAGTCATACCAAGGAGATCTTATTTGGGCTGCGAATACTAATGCACTTTTGAATGTTTAGTCAGGGTTTACTTGTAAGAAAAAGTGTTTTCATGCAAGATTGTCCTGACAAACTTCTGTACAGAGAGACCTAAGACACTCGGGAACAATGCTTAGTAGGCATTAAAACTCTCTCCAGTAGGCATTCAAGTTCTTTTCTAATTGTGTTCTCAATTTTCTTATCAGCTTGTTAAACTGGGGATGGGGCATCCTACTGAATGCCAAACATTCACACGCTATCTCATATATTTCAACTGAGAGATATTTTAAAGATTCTAACTGTCCCCTTAAGTGCAATTGTTTGAATCTCTATTTCACTTGGTTCACCGGGTATATTTGCCAGGTAGTTTTTGAAATTCTTCTACTTGGCAGTGCTCAGGCAAAATCTTTCTCTATATGATTGTAACCAGCTATAAAGGATCTGGCATTATCGCTGTAAATAGCTGATGGCATGCCATATAGATTAGTACATCTCATCAGAGCTAGAATAAATGAGTAAGTATATCTGCTCTAATATTGAGGCAAGTAAATATAAGCATGTACATTTTGCAAACACCTTCATCACATTTTACTCAAACATGTTCAGTATAGTCAATCCCAGTATGTAAAAAAGTTTACTGAGATTCACTCAGTGTTTCGGAAGATTGGCAACCTTAGGATATTTGAATGCAAGGCTATTACATTTTTGGTAAAAAGCGCACCTAGAAATTATTTTTTGGCGGCTTGTCTCGCCCTGAGTATCCAAAACTCTGAAAGGCGGATTTTGTTTGGCTAAGGTTGACTGAATCCCCAGATGTTTACATCTTTTGTGATGTTCTATGATAATAAATGGACTCAAATCATGATCCTTAGCCAATAAAACAGCATTGATAACTTCATAAGCATAAGTAGTTATTTTACCGCTTCTACCTTTGGTCCTGATTATCTCCCTTTCATCTATAGTTTATTTTTTTTTATAATTCAGGTACTTATTTTATCTTGGGAAGATTGAAGGTAAGCAAGTTCTGCCAGCAGTTTTCGTCATTTACACCCGTTGTATAGCTTCAGTGTTCCCATTAATTCCAATTTTCACAGTCTTTTACTTTCAGTTTCTTTAGGGGGACAGTAATAGGTATTATATTGGCTTTCTTCTTGTATCATATTTCTTTCCATTCTCTGGCAAACTCCGTGTATTTGCTTTGTTCTCCCTCCCATTCATCTTCAGCCCGTGGTTTGCTGAGACGGAAAAATCTACAATTTAGCAGTTTCTATCCTTCGTGTTAACTATTATGATATCCAATCTCATTGCGTGGATGTACTTATGAGTTTGTACCGCCATGTCCCAAATGACATTATGGTTTTTCATTTTCCAGTAGTATTTCCGGTTTGTATCTGTACAATTTGCGTGTTTAAAATGCAATCGATTGCATACAATAGCAAAGTAAGCAATGGAACTCCAAATTTCAATGACCAGGTATTTATTCAGTGTTATTGCTAAATCTCAATATCATTCAATGTAAATGGTCCATTGTTTCGTATATCACACCAACCGGCAATAAACATATAATAGCCAGATCTTTCGTACAGCTTATTAATAGACTAATACGTCACTTCCGTATAAATATTCTTAAGAGAAAAATAAATCGCAAACACTTTTTCATGCATTTTACACAAAAACCAGTTTTCATTAAACGAACTAAGAATTCCAGTCATAGACCAACGGCCATTTTGTATTTAATAATGCAGAGCTATAATAAAAACAATCAATATTATTACGATGCTAGTCAGATAATTAAATATCTAATACTTTTTTAATTAAAAAAAATATTATAAGAGTATTACTAAGTTAAGGCACAAATTCAGAGGTGAGAAAGTTGGATACCGCCACGAAAATCCAAACTATTGTTTAATGTTGTTAGTTATATACGGCATATGATATTTACATAATTTTTTTTTTCGTCTATTGTTCCATAAAACAATGAAAAGTGTTCATTTACATTAACAATTAGGAATAAATAAAAATAAAAAAAAAATAAAATTGAAAATAAAATTCAGAATAAAAACTAAGTTACCGCATTAAGAATACAAAAATATCCGAGAAAATTCATCAAACTAACGTCTATAATGTCTTAACAAGCTAAAGTGTGTACGTTTCTCTAACTCTCCTGAATAGTAACCTAGTCTAGTAATAGAGAAGCAATGCCTGACACAGTTTGAGTTAGTGTGGTCGTACTAAGTCGAGGATACGTCGTTGACGATCTGTCCGACAGAGAGTTGGCTGTTGTGTTTTCTCCTAGGCCTGCTCAGTTGAACTGGGTTATGGTTCTGTTTAGTCTCAGAAAATTCACTCTCCTAGGCGTTACCTTTTATTTGGTAAGGGGTCAGTTTATTGCTAATCGCTTGAGCCCCCCCTCTACTGAAGAATAGTTACGGGGCCTACTTCGGCGTTTTTGTAGGCAAGACCGCTATAATACTAGTGCGCTTACTTTTCAAAATTACATCTAAGAGGTAAATAAAATATGCATATGCTCAATATCTTAGCCTTTTTCACTCGTCTCTATTCGATGTGATTTTCTCTTTATTCCTTATTCTGCTGCTATCTTCTCTCCAGAATTCAATTTTTACCGTCCTTATTCTAACTCATTTATGGATGACTGGTTTCTAAAGTCACTTATTAAAGCCATATTTCATACGCTACGCTTATGTCACCATTTTGCTACAATGGATTTAAACTCCTAAGCAATATTTTCTTCAAAGGTCATATAATCGTCCATATTTTAATCACTTTAAAGCATAAATTTTAACTAACAAGCACCTGGAGTGCGCGTGTGTTGCTTGCCTCCGAGGACTGAATTCTATCTCAACAGCAATCTGACATGCTTTTAATACGATTATTCAATTAATTCTACTTGAATAATGCATTTATTCAGCGTGTGATTGTCTCGTGCTAAAGGCGTAGAGAATCAATTTTGCTTTATTCCATTATTTTATTATTACTATCTTACCAACAGAATACGTCAACGAATAATGAATCTATTCAGCGCGTTTCAGTCTCGTGTTGAAGGGTCGAAATTAGGCTAGGAGGAAGAGAGAGAAAATCTCTGGTTTTTTTTGTTGTAAAAACTCTATCACTTTATTATTATCGCCTCGCCAGCCGAATAATTCATAGGCCTTGTCTAACTCAAACTCTCACCAAGTCTAGCGGTCATTCGCTTCCCACCCTGTCTGTTCGTCAAGTCTGACTGCTTCGTCGGTTTTCAGTTTTCACACACTTGGCAGGGTTAACCTCTTGTCTGAAGCGTTTGCTCTATTCCAATATCACCTGCTACGTATACACCTCAACTATATATATATATATATATATATATATATATATATATATATATATATATATATATATATATATATATATGTACACATACATATGTACATATATATGTACATATATCTATATATGTACAAATGTACATATGTACATATATATATGTACATATATATGTACATATATATATATGTACACACATATATATATGTACATATATATACATATGTACACACACGTATATATATATATATCAGGCTAGGAGAAAGATGTATGTATGTAGTATGTATGTATGTATGTACGTATGTATGTATGTATGTATATCGTTCGCATGCAGACGGCCGAATCCCCAACGACATCCTGTATGGCGAGCTCTTAGGCGGTAGCAGACCAACCGGTAGACCACTCCTCAGATTTAAGGATGTGTGCAAAAGGAACTTAAAGTCCGGCAACATCAACCCCCGTTGACCTTGAATCTTATGCAGCAGACCGTGACTCCTGAAGAGTCAAAGTCAAGAAATGTGTCCGGCTGAGTGAGGAGAGAAGAGATGAACAGTGGGAGGAGAAGAAATGCAGGCGCAAAAGGACAGCATCAGCAGCAGCATCGGCAGAGCCTGACAGAGGGTATCCCTGCGGAAAGTGCAACAGAATCAGACGCTCCCGCATCGGTCTGCTCAGTCGCTGCAACAGTTGCCACCACTCATGACAACCGTCAGGTGCGATTCTCCATCGTCTATCTAGACGGAAGGACGCCAACAACAATGTGTACGTGTATGTATGAAAGCATAATTATTATTTAATTATAATTTTCAGACCCCTCAAAGAAGACTTAAGACTTAAGGAGGGGCACTGTCTGGAAAGTATAAACTAAAAAGTAGTCAATTAGCGCTCATGCAATGTTCAAGACTTCCTATGGATTGTCTAATGTTCGCGCCCGAGTTGAGCGTTTATTAGTTCTTAATTCTCTCCATTTTCGTGGCAGTTGTTTAGTGGCCCGGAGATAGAGGCTTAGCAAATGAAGTCGAAGGTGGATTCATGGCCGGGTTCGAATGTTCCGACCGGTGATAGTTGTCGTCCTACACTGATAATTGCGTAAACATGAAACACTAGTGTATGTTGGTATAAAAGAATAATTATATATATATTTTTTTTTCCTGTAGAAATATATTTTCTTATAATATATACCAATCCTTATTTAAGAAGCTCAATGTAATTACAGAGCAATATAGAGAATAAGTAACAAAAAGTTATATTCCAAAATTCATGATGTTGACCATCTTATAATTTATTCCTTTAATTCAGTTGACTTCTGTCAAATATTGTAAAAGTCAACTGAATTAAAGGAATAAATTATAAGATGGTCGACATCATGAATTTTGGAATATAGTTTTTTATCTATCTTCCCCCTCTCCCTCTCTCTCTCTCTTTATATATATATATATATATATATATATATATATATATATATATATATATATATATATATTAGCTAACATATCCACTATTAAACGTATCACCATCATTATTTAAATGTTTTAACCATTCTCTAATATCAGTAAGATTACCCAACTTTGCCCGGGCCGTAAAAAATAAAATAAACGCTAACAATGCGTGTAAAATTTTTATATTAAATCTTATATATCTCTCTCTTTCTCTTTCTAGTGGTCTCTATACCTTCCTTTATCTCGCTCTCTCCTATTTTCCCGTATGATGCTGTAATATTAATATTATGACTTCCGGGCAACGCTAGGTACAATTTCTTATATAAAATGGTATAAAAACACGGTTATATTGTTTTTGAAGAGGCGACATTGCTCTCGGATCTGTCCTAAATTTCGGCTCAACTATTTTATTGCAGAAAAATCTGGACTTATTGTTTTAAATAACCGGGATGGCGGAAATCTTTAATATTTCGAGAAATATATATCTTTTTCAAGGAGAAAGGTACGAAAAGAATGACGTTAAAAAATAAAAAAATATCATAAAAACAGAAAACGACTGTTTGTATTCGACTGGAATATATGTTTTCTTATTTGCAAGACTGTTGTTTGGTAGAGAAATCGAATGTTATCATAATATCAAAATAAAATATTGTTTATTCTTTGGGACTGGCTTTGTAATCTTTTTTGGTTGGTTGGTTGGTTGGTTGTTTTTGTTTTACGGCATATCAACCCTTTTCAGGTTATTTAATGCCGAATCCAAAGATTTTGAAGAAAAATTTTTTAATAGAATATATTTGTTGTTTTCAAGTCGGTTTCTATTTAACTCATAGTTGGGACCATAACAGGTACTACCACTCCGGGTCAGAGTGGACCTGGGAGCAATGGCAATTAAAGGGTGGCTCCACACTCCCCAAAGCCCGCAAGCTGGAGCCTCGCCACTGGATATAGTTTAAGGTCATATCCAGGACCAATCGTTTTGTAATGGAAAATCTTTTCTTGGAGCAGTGACGACGTCACCTGATTGGCACAACGGCAACCGTCGAAATCGAACAAAGAGTTCAGATAAAGACGACACGCGAATGATCATGACGTGTGCTGTAAAAACACACACGCAAGTTTATAAAAAGAGAACTCATTTCAGCGTTCTTCTTTTTATGGACAAAACTGTGTGAAACATACAGGGTGGAACGATAAATCTGTTGCTTCAAACAAAACAACACTACAGCTTTATTTTAAAACTTTTATTGAAAAAAATCAATTCAGGTAACTTGATTATGTTGTAAAGCTGGCATCTATTCGATGTAACCGCCTTCAGCCTCAATCACAGCCTCGTTACCGTTCCGGAACTGGAAGCATGCCTTTTCCACAAGCGCCGCAGAGAGTTCGGCGAATACTCGGCGAATGGCTTTGGTGTTGTGGGAGGTCATGCTGGTGATGTTCTCAATGTATGATAAAACGAAGTAGCCCAGCAGGTTAAAGTCGGGGGAAGAGGGGACTAGAGAAAAAAGGGTACAAAGTCATAGCACTCCTTCTGAGGCTTGGGTCTCTTTTGATTTGTGGGCCGACACCGAATCCTGCTGCCACATCAGGGTCTGAGAGCGGCCAGCTGATTGTGCCAGGAGATCACCACACTTTAGTGTTGACTTTCAAGCCGACTTCGAAGATGTGAGGTGGCATGACATGGCTTTCACTTGAAACCACACCAAAGACCATAACCCTGGCAGGAAACTTCGTTGAGCTGTGCCCTCAAGCCTTGAATCGTCCGGATTTGCAGTTTGAGAGTGATAGCAATGATCCTCTTATCCTAACTTGGATCGGTAGATCTCGAACGTTGAACATTGTGTCACTTTCAGACATAATAGAAGGCTCCTATCGCTCTTGGGATTTGTACACAATTGGCATATAATAAAAAAGTAAACCGGTTTGCATCGAATAGAAATGGAATCATGTCGTCTTTTCTAGAGCAACAATTTTATTGTTTCACCCTGTACTTTCAACGTGAACCAATTGCCTACGTTTTGATTGAAATGAAACCTTGCGGTGCAATCGATCAGTGCTGTTCCTATTCAACGCCAGTGTTTAATATAGTCTAAATTGTGATATCGAACTTGTTATATCGACCTTATCATATTGGCCTTGTAATATCGACCCTCACTACAGAATGTCTTAAGGTCTTTACGTGTCTGAACATCTTGACTTGTTATGGACATATGTGACTTATTTGCTAGACTGTTTAGATGGCCCTCACTCTCTTTATGAGGTTAATTGAGATATATGTTCATGTTTATATATTTAAATGTACAGAATAAACTCAAACTAATTAATCAAGCGCTATGATTTTTAGAATACAGCTGTTGGCTTAAGTGGTTCAAATATGAACTATAACAAGTTTCATTAAGTGTCATTTAGTTTCAATGAGTCAAAGAGTGACTGGAAGCTCTTTTTGAAAATTCGGATACCTCCGATTTTGATTAAATGTTAGATATTAGACATAATTAGGCCATGGGAAAGTGTTGGACAGTCAGTCAGTCTGCCTGTCTGTCTCTTTCTTTCTCTCTCTCTCTCACTATATATATACAGACATGACAGAAAAGAATAGACACCCATAGAAACAGTTTATTTCAATAAACATTTAATTTATAGAACAAAATAAAAAATAAATGGTCACAAATTTAATAACTAATACTTGGTTGACAGGACCCTTCCAGGCATCGCGGCCCTGTCGGTGGGGCATTAGAATACGCCGACTGCCCCCCCCCCTGCAGAGGGTAAAAGTCTCTCAATGGGGGTCCTGGATACGACCTTCAACTATATCCAGTGGTGAGGCCCCAGCTTGTGGGCTTTGGGGAGTGTGGAGCCACCCTTTAATTACCATTGCTCCCAGGTCCACTCTGACCCGGAGTGGTAGTACCTATTAGGGTCCCAACTATGGGTTGAATAGAAACCGACGTGAAAACAACAAATATATTCTATTAAAAAAATTTTTCTTCAAAATCTTTGGATTCGGCATTAAATACCCGAAAAGGGTTGATATGCCGTAAAACAAAAACAACCAACCAAATCCAGGCATCGCATTTAACAGTTGACAGATATCATCTTGAGAAATATCATCATGTCTGATGCAATAATGCTAAAGTTCAGGCTTAAAGATGGTTTCCTTTTCTTTTTGCGAAGGTTCCGGGGTAATATACTCGAAATGTTTTCGATTAGGTTCAGTCTGGGAACTGAGTGGGCCATGGACATTTATTAATCCCATATTGGCTCAACCAATGTTGTGTCGGACTTGCAGAGTGACAAGGAGCTCAGTCTTCCATAAATAAGAAGTCAACTTGGTTCATTTTACCACTTGAAAATATTGGTAAGAGTTCTTCATGTAATATTGAAACATATTTAGCAGAATTGATGTTTCCTTCGTACTCCATCAGGTCTGAGCGACCATAACTTCAAATTGCACCTCATACCATAATTGAGAAACACCCATGTTTTAGCTTTGGCTGCCGTCTTTTTAAGTCAAACACTTGTTAAAGGAGCCTCCATACACATACTCTTACACTGCCGAGAAATAATACAAATCGTGACTCATCATAGAAAATAACATTGGTCCAAAAGGTCATAGTTTTCTACACCACCTTACGAGCCCAATCTTTTCTGTGCTTGATATTGGCAGGACGAAGAAGAGGTATCATAGTACCACAGTAGCCCAGCTTGTGAAGATACCTGCCAACTATTCTGGGACTGACAACAGCTTGTGTTGCAATTTGTGTTTGCACCGAGAATCTTCTTCAACATTTCTTTTCACAAGATGCAAGGTTTTTCAGAGGGCCAGGCGCGATCTGGAAGAGGTTAGCGCACTTTTTGTCATTTCTATTGACAGTAGAAAGGGGTATTGAACGATTTCTTTCAATTTTGCGTTGACTAAGACCACTTTCATGTTGACCCACGATTTGTCCTCGCAGAAATCCTGATAGGTCTGATGCTCCATTAGTTAATGACATGCTTAATATTGTTAGATGCAATTTTAATGAGATACTCCAAGTTATTTCAGCAGTATTTTTATCTGTAAATATAAAGCATATATTAATCTTAGGAAAATATTTATCTTAGTGTCTATTCTTTTCTATCATCTCTCTCTCTCTCTCTCTCTCTCTCTCTATATATATATATATATATATATATATATATGTACATGACAGAAAAGAATAGACACTACGATAAATAATAATAATAATAATAATAATAATAATAATATATACGCGTCTTGTATTTCTTACATGTGTTAATATATATTACATGGACTCGTGTATCGTCTAATGGTGTATATAACACTGTCTTTGATCTCTAATGAACGTGTATGCAAAGTATAGAAATATTCATTGTGTCCTGCATATATATAAAATGTCAATTGTGAGTGTGGCCGCTCATTCACAAATACACATAACTAACAAACGTGACGCATAAACTTTTATATACAGCGTTTTTTTTTACAATCAAACGGATAACAATATGTCTATTTGGCTCAGACCAAAAGGATCACATACCTTCTTATTTGTCCAAACCTTGTCAGGACGCCATAGCAATAAGTTATGTTTTACACGGCCTTTATTCGTCTCAGGTATTCTCTTTTTGGAGTTTTGCACGCTGAGTCACTTTTTACATTTTCACTGGTTCTCCCCTTCTGCTTTCAATGGGGTCGTCCATACGTCCGTTCGCTAACGAGTCTCATCAACGCATTAGCTTGATTTCTGATTACTACCTATTACGTCAGCAAAACCCTAATCACGTGTTTAAGGACAGAAGCAGGTGATCTCTCATGTAAGCTAAAATCTGTTTAGTTCTTACCAAATGCCACAACTACTCCAAAAATTCCTAAATCCACTTTGTTTATTTTATTCCTGACCTAAATCCCCGACTAAAAATTCCAAGGTATAAATTCACACTTTCAAAAATCTAATTGTTTATTTTCAGTATGCGACTATAATACTACTAATTTGAGTTGTACTTTTGAGGACCACTTCAGTTCTGTTGCTAGATAATTCTCTCCCTCTCTCTCTCTCTCTCTCTCTCACACACACACACACACACACACACACACACATATATACACACAGTCATAAGCAGGTTTTGGTCCTCTAGTATTTAGTAAGTAGAAACCTCTTAAGGTAATCTCGCTTATATGAAAGCGAAGTCACTAATGAAAATCAAAAGTCATCTGGCAGTAAAAAAAACTGTTAGGAAAAAGGAAACAGTGGTGAGGTTTAGTTGTGCGTAAAACAAAATTAAGTGCGTGTGGAATTTTTTGGGGGTGAGAGAATAAGATAAGTAGGGTTGAGGTTTAAGAAGTCAGGTTGGACGCAGATTGGAGACAGCGACAGAACGGAGAGAGCTGTTATCTGCGCACGTGTATGCTCGCTGCTCGTCTTAAAATCTAAATGAACTAGTGTATATCAATTGTCGATAGTTCTGGGATGAGGTGATTTCATTATGGATTTCGTTTTTCGGACTCACTTCCTTATCTTCGGTGTTTTTTTTCACTACGTTTCGACTGTATCATCCTTTGGCCTTCTTCAGGTGTATCTCGAACTCGGGAACTGTTTTTTTTTTTTTTTTTTTGAATTTCGAACCTAACCCTTTATTGTTACGGGGGTACCATGTTCTCGTTCCATTCAGGCCGTCCCTGCTGCTATCGTTTAATGCTGTTGCTGCTGCGTCTATCGTTGTCGCTGCCATTGTGTTGTCACTGCCTAGTGACATATGGCCGAGACGACTAAGACGTTGGAACAGACATTGCAAGTCTCCAAGGTGCAGAGTTCAATCCTGAGCGACAGTGACAACACAATGGCAGCGACAGCGATAGACGCAGCAGCAACAGCATTAAGCGGTAGCAGCAGGGACGGCCTGAATGGACGAGAACATGGTATCCCCGTAACAATAAAGGGTTGGGTTCGAAATTAAAAAAAAAAAAAAAAACAGTTTCCGAGTTCGAGATACACCTGAAGAAGGCCGAAAGATGATACGGCCGAAACGTAGTGAACTAGTGTATATTAGGTAAGTTTAGAGGTGGGTGTAACTTTTTTTTTATTAATATTTTGATAGCGCCAAACGTAATCCAAACAAGAAAAGAACGCAATTATCAACTAAACTGTTAACACTTTATTAACACTTTATTAACACTAAAATCAATAGTTATTTTTCCATTATAATAAAACGCCTTAAAAAAATTGAAAATAATCAATATAATTTTCAGTAAAGTAACCGTAGCAAATAACGTGACACAATTCCCAGTTATCCTCTATATTTAATAATCCTTATCGCTGTCAAAACAAATGATTATATCTGATCATAAAAGGTTTAGTCATGATATACATTTTGGGTTTTCAATTAGTATTATAACAAAACTGTTAAAACCATGAAAAGAACATTTATAAATACACAAATAAATAAATAAATATAAAACTAATGAATAAATGGTAAATAATATTTATAAATATACAAATAAATAAATAAATAAATATAAAACTAATGAATAAAATGGTAAATATTATTTATAAATATACAAATAAATAAATAAATAAATAAATAAATAAATATAAAACTAATGAATAAAATAGTAAATAATATTTATAAATATACAAATAAATAAATATAAAACTAATGAATAAAATGGTAAATAATATTTATAAATATACAAATAAATAAATAAATAAATAAATATAAAACTAATGAATAAAATGGTAAATAATATTTATAAATATACAAATAAATAAATAAATAAATATAAAACTAATGAATAAAATGGTAAATAATATTTATAAATATACAAATAAATATACAAATAAATAAATAAATATAAAACTAATGAATAAAATGCTAAATAATATTTTAGGTTAACAGGTATGATAGAGCGAGAGAAAACAAAGAAGAAATAGTTTAAAACTACCACCATTAAACAAAACTGACCCCTCCTGTTTTATTTTCTTTCCCCCTTTTTTCTTTTTCTCTTCTTTCATTCTCCTCCATTTTCCTCTCCTTCCCCTTCTCTCACCTTCCTTTGTCATTTCCCCCCTCTCCTTCTTCCTTACTTCTCTTACTTTTTCTTTTCCTTCCGCCGTCCCTTAACGGATCCTTATGAGTTCAACGGAGGTGTAGCGAAAATGGGCAGTGAAATCCGGTTTAAATCTAAACCTTTTCGCAAGAAGATACCAAACTAATAATAAAAAGTTACACCCACTCCTTAACTTACCTAGTATGCACTAGTTCATTTAGATTCTGATTCTCTCACCCCAACACAGACAAAAATCCACACGCACTTAATCTTGTTTTACGTACAGTTGAACCTCGCCCCTGTTTCCTTTTTCCTAACAGCTTTTTTTACTGTCAGGTGACTTTTGGTTTTCATTACTGACTTCGCTTTCATATAAGCATGATTGCCTGAAGAGGTTTCTAGTTACTAAATATTAGAAACATGCTTATGACTGTGTAGCAATACATTACTGCTTATGTTAAAACAAATAGAAAATATACCTTGCTCTACTTTGGTATTAAACACTCTTGTATTAACCTCGTTATATTTCATTGGTTACCTTACCTCTGGAAAATAACAACTTAAACATTTGAATGTGCCATGAGCCTGATTCAATGGTTATGCCACGTAATGTAGTTAATACGACTGTTATAAATATGGTGTTTGTTCGAATATAAGATTGATGCCGATGAATTCAAGATTAACAATATTGAGTTGATTATTTTCCATATATTTCCAAAGAAAGAAGTTAAGGAAACTTTGCATAAAAAGAGAACATTCGAAAGAAACGGGGCAATATAAAGAGAACAATATAGTCTGCCAAGAGGTGTCGGACTGAAGGAGTAAATTAAAGATTGTCTCTTACAATAGAATTTTTTTTTTTTTGTATTGAACTATGTAGCACAATATTACTTTCTGAGTATTTATTAGTATTTATTAATTTATCTCATTTTGGTCAGTTCTATATTTAAAATACAATAAACAATATTTTCATATAAACGTTAATAAACTAATATTTGTTACGCATTTTCTGCCTTAAAAACTAACTTTTTGCGCTATCCTGAAAATATCAACTTTATCAAACCATATTTGCTGGATTAAATATATTTCTCTCTCCGTGTCATTTCCACGGGTCCTGCTAGTATAGAATATTACACCAAACGCAAGTGGCTACTTGCACACTCAAGTAATGACAATAAATGGATAAAACAAATCCGACGGTATGAGATACAAAGGAAATGCAGAATATCTAAAACAACGTTTCACCCAGCTATGGCGGAGGCTTTATCAAGAGAGAGAGAGAGAGAGAGAGAGAGAGAGAGAGAGAGAGAGAGAGAGAGAGAGAGAAACGGCTAAGTATTGTGCCACTTTTAGCCTTTTCTCTATTGATAAGGCGCATACAAAAGCTGGGTGAAACGCAGAGCTTTAGATCTTTTAAGCCACTCAACTAATATAGGAGCCGCTTTTTTGCATAATCCGTAAGACAAACTCCTATACTATCTTTGTGACAAAAAAAAAACGGTTGTTAAACGAAAGGAAAACAAAACCCTTCTATAAACAATAACGAATGGTATTTATTTATGCTATGTTATCTACACAGTTAGGTGTAGGTTGTCGAAAGTTAGAACAGCGTTTAATAAAAATTAAAAAAAAGAATTAAATAAAAAATATAAGAAAGTTCGGTTGAATGCCGTTTTTCTTCTTGGAGAAATGTATCTTTAGAAATGATAGAAGATGTTCAGTGATTAACGACACGGACTGACAACCTGGGCGTGCCAACTTCGAATTCAGTTCGTTCCACAGAA
This sequence comes from Euprymna scolopes, assembly GCF_053919585.1. NCBI lineage: Eukaryota > Metazoa > Mollusca > Cephalopoda > Sepiida > Sepiolidae > Euprymna > Euprymna scolopes. The sequence goes on from NC_136500.1 coordinate 84,880,938, forward strand.
ACGCTTTCATTTAGGGATATTGGCAACCTTCACGTAGCCCCTGCTGTAAGTACCCGATGTCTTTCTACAAATATTTTTAACTAGAAAGATATCAGGAAAATCAATGCGAACAATAGAATCTGATTGGTACGAAATGGATGAGTGAAGATAACTTTGTAAAACGGTGTCGGGAAACTCTCTAACTGTCTTGATACCAATGTAGTCCTTCAAGGTTCACTTGAAATTAGTATACCCTGGAAGCTGATTGGCCCTGATATTATTAAATCACCCTACAGGGGCATCTCTTCACTAGAGGAAATAAATGTCAATATTTATAAGTACTATTCTTACAATGTTGTACACACGGAATGTTTAGGTTGGGACATGTGCGATCTTGTTAGCGATCTTATTGTTATCTGTCTCAAATACTGTGTCTGCCCAGTTTTATATTTAGATAGAACCTCAGTCAGAGGCTTTACATTAACTTCTTATTCTTTTGAGTGTATTTGAAATATGTAGGCATAAGATACTTTTCCATTTTTTTTTTAACACAATTTTTTGCATTATTGTTGTATTTTCAAGCCGCATCAGTTGGGTAGTAGAGGACAGACAAGGTAATGTTTCATCGTATGGTTCTCCTCTTCACATGGTCAGTTTTGTAACCTCATCTGAAAACAGTAACTTTCGACCGCCAAATTTATGTTCTCAGGTCGTTAAGTATTTTCCACTGGAGCCTGCTTGCTTCTGAACCAGCAGGGAGTGTGGACCTTAAAAGGAGATGGTGATTTATATATTTGTAGAAGGATGGCATTCTCTATTCGTCTAGCTCCCATCTGTAGTGTGGTCTCTTCCTGAGGTGTTTATCGACATTGTTACGAACCTGTTCTCTCAGCAGACTTTAGTGTTGAGTACAGTTGTTGGTTCTCTTGATCTGGTAGCGATCTTATCACCTCATATGCAAATGAGATGCTTCCGGTTTAAAGAAAAAAGTGTTATTTTTCAGAGAATCTGTTGATTTGAATTTAGATGTTGGGGTAACAGGTTTTGACAACAGTTTGTCGTTTATTTTAATAGCAAGTTTTGACAACAGAGTGTCGAATTTTAAGTAGTAAGTTTTGACGGAAAAACCGGAAATTTATCCCGGAAATTGATAGTTGGAAGTGCAGCACAATTAACAATCCACTTGGGAAAATGTGAAATAGTTAACACTTGATTATTTAAGGCTTTTCCGTGACTCCAATCGTTAGACCGTTGATTCACGTCCCTGGGGACATGGTGTTTATCACTGATAACCTTTGTGAGACTGACAGCTTACTTTCTGAAAAAGAAACTCGTGGTCGTTGACTTGCGTAATAATCCTAATATCGAAGACTTTCTTCACCCTAATCTTCAGTATGCGTGGATTCTGGCTTTAACTTTCAACGGCGGCTTTTCTTTGATAAGCAACTCTAGCTAGCCATCAAGAATCAACCCCAGTCGAACTCACTATCTGGAGGATCATCTCTTGTTACTTTAATTCTCATTCCTCTGGATAATTTGAAGGCGGTTTTCTCTTGAGAGGCACAGAAGATAAATTACACTTTATTTCCCTTTCAGTACTATTTTAGTTTGATATCTAGAAAAATGTCCACACGATACGCCTCTCATGTTTTGCAACATACTAATCTTCGTATCAAGCCATGATCTTTCCATTCCTTATGCATGTTGCTCAGTTCGACGGATTTTTTTTTACTCACATTCAACCCAAACAAGACAAGGGAGATAAGCAAGATGTTGGTTTACTTTACATTTAAACTTCTGCATGTCAGTACAGTTAGGGGAGCAGGTAGCAGGAAAGGAATTCCAAAGTCTAGCTGTCCGATTAGAGTAGGAGGCTTTGCAGCATTTAGGGAGTTCTTCAGTCAAGAGAAATTTTGATAATCATTGACGGACGACTGACAAAAAATTGAGTTGATTTAAATTTGCATGAGCTCTTTATTCGTCTAAACAGATTACTAAGCCTTCAGCAACTTCTCGTTGAATAATTGATTGAGCATCGCACGGCTTCTTGTTTGAACGTTTGAATAAGAGTTAAAGATTTAAGGCTTACGGTTAGGGATTAGGTTTACGAGATAGGGAGAAAAGGTTAAGGGTTAGTGCCAGTAGTTAGTGGTTAGGGTTGGAGATGAGATGTTAGAGTTCCAAGCTCGGTAATCACACATTCCTTCGAAAGAAATTAGGATAATTGTTTTTCTTGTTCTTTGACCGTGTTGATTGCAACATGAGGTGCAGATTGTTTAACAGTGCGGATACCATACCGAATTAGATTCAAAACACACACACACACACACACACACACACACACACACACACACACACACACACACACATATATATATCAAGTTTAAGTTATGCGTATATATATCAAGTTAAAGTTATGCGTATATATATATATATATATTCATCCACATATAATGGTGTTTCACTGCTTCACAGCTCATCAGTACGGCTGGACAAGTAACTACCTCAAGCCAGGATCGAAATCCGACCGGCCAAACGACAATCAGAGCTTCTAACCGCTGTGCTATTCGGCTACTGCTATACGGGCAGTGAATTAACAATGTTTTGACATTGTCCCAATACCTACGCTCAATTTGTTTACACAAAGAGCATCGCTTAATACGCTAATGGTAAATTATATATTACTTCCCAATATTCTCAACCCAAGATAGGGAGCATTATAGTCGTCCACATACAGTACTGTTTCACTATTTCACTTTCATAGCTCATATATATGCTAGCAGATTTCCTGGTGTTACCCGGTTGTAAAATACGCATGAATATTATATTTTAATTCATACAGAACCCGAGATATGTGCATGCGAATATTATATCTTTTCTAAACAGTTCACTTCTTGTAAGTAAAAAAACAAAATCGAGCTGAGATCGAAACCAAAACCTATAGTCAGTGATTCAAGTACGATAACCATTAAGTCAGCTTGACAAGATCTTTAAAAAGTGTTTTCAAACCTACTTATTCTTTACATAAGGAATCTGCCATATTAACGATTCCCGCATGCGTATTCGTGAAACAGTTGACATGTGATCTCATCCTACCTTTTGCGATGTTTGAGAACCTCATTGATTTTCCATCTCCTTTTCCTGGCTCTAAATCAAACGAAGCAAGCCCATAGAGTCTGGGAGTAGCTCCTACCAAGAAGCTGTTATGTGTCGATCATGATTAAATATTTAGTGTGTTTTACATGATTTCTTTGATTGTGTCATTCATTTTTAGGGGATTGAGGATTGAGAATATCAAATATTTCCAATTTATATAGAGACTAGCGGGGGTACTCGGCGTTGCCCGGGTGTTTGCAGATGTGTGTGTGTGCTGTTAAATAAAAAAGAAACCGGGGAGGGGGTAGGATCGAACCCGAAGCCCTGAGGCGAAGTTTTAAAATAAAATCGGCCTGCCAGAATGAGTTACTGAAAGATGTTTGAATTTATTTAAGTAAGAACCAAATTGACAGGTGTGCGTACGGAAGTCGTAGAGCAATAGCTATTCAGCAAATGAGGTCAATGACCAGGTTTGTTAGTTATAAGCGAAGTAAAAAAGAAAACAACGGTAAAACTTAAGCAGGCGGGGGTAATCAAAACATCGAAAAAATACACAAAAGAACTAACGTGAGGCAAACGAACGATGCTAAACGTAAAAATCGAAAAAACAAAAAAAAAAGAAATGACTTAACTAAGCCTGTTTCGATATTAAAATTTAAAAAATCAGTGGGTACCGGGGTGTTTTTGGGTGTGTGGTCGGGGGTGGATAAGCGAAGTAAAAAAAAAAAAACAACAACAGAAAAACGAACGTTACGTGAAAAATGGCTTAAATAACACTGGTTCAATATTTAAATTTAAAAAAATCGAAAAAAAAGAAGACATCTCACACCACGATTCGAACCCAAAAGGTTTAGATAACGAACCAACTGAACTAACGCGACGTATATGAAACTTAGTCAGTTTTTCACCTATTTAAAGTAAATCAGGTCATGACGTCATCTGACGCATGCGTAGAGCCGGTCGTTGTCACGAGAGGTACGTTTTTGTTGATCCCCTCCTGTCGAAAATTGTCGATTTCGGGGTGAAAAAATTAACGTTTTTGGCCAATTTTCCAATATTTTTCGAGCGAAGGATAGAGCTTCGATATGATACCAAGTTTGTGAATTTTCGTCGTATCTGTCGAAAGTTTTTAGCGGACACACAAACACATATACAAACATACAAACACACATACATACATACACACATTTTCGCTTTATATTTATAGATAGATTAAAACATTACCTTATGAAATTATTAGGTTGATGCAAAAATAATGTCGTTTTTTTTTTGACGCTCAATTTCAAAACATAACTCCGTTCATAAAAAACTTTATTAATCAAAATAAGAACCATTAGAATCGACAGATTTTTTTGCTAACGAGAAACAAGTTTATTTACACTGTTAGCATATAAATCCAGAGTTCTGGAAGCGATGAAGTTATTGAAGGCCGATTCAGCATCATCTCGGCTTTTGAATCATTTTTCGCGCAGAAGTTGTCGAAATCGTTGAAAAAGTGATAATCGGTGGACGAGAAGTCCGGTGAATATGGCAGATGAGGTAGAATCTCGTAGCCCAATTCATTCAGCTTCTGCGGGGTCAGTTGAACAACATGCGAGCGAGCGCTGTCATGGAGGAGTATTGTTCCCTTCATATTGACCAATCTCGGGCACATACGTTGGAGCTTCTGATACAGTTCGTCAATTTGTCGGCAGTACTTCTCTGCCGTAATCGTTTCGCCCAGTTCCAAGATGTAATGGATGGGACCGGCCGCAGACTACCAAATAGTCACTATAACATTTTTTGGGGTGTAATTTCGGCTTCAGGAAGTGTTGTGGAGCTTCTCCGGCATCCAACCACTGTATCGAACGTCACCGGTTTATGTAGAGGATCCAATTCTTATTACACGTCACAATCCGCTCGACAAATGGGTCGTTTTAGTTGTGCAGAAGGAGCATAGAAGACACCTCAAAACGACGATTTTTTTTATTATTGTTCAATTCATGCGGCACCCATTTATCCAACTTTTTTGATTTCCCTATTTACTTTAAATGGCGAACGATTGTTGAGTGGTCGATCTCGAGTTCAACAGAAACTTCTCGTGTGGTTTTGGGAGGATCGGCTTCAGTTAAGACTTTCAAATGTTCGTTATCAACCACAATCGGCCAGCCGCAACCGTTTTCATCTTCGAGGCTCTCATCACCATTGCGAAATTTCTTGAACCACTGTTGTGCCATACGTTCATTAGTGTTTCCTGGGCCAAACGCATCATTGATATCACAAGCTATATATAAAAGTAACATATGTGAGAAAACGATATTGTTTTCGCATCAACCTAACTGTTATAGTTTTATAATCATTTTTTACAAACTATTAATTTAAAGACTAAACGATACGATAATAAATGAATCTAATTTTAAAAATCCAATTAAGAAAATAATTTGGTTAAATAAAACTACACACTTAAATAATAAAAAAAGAAAAAAAAAGCGAAACAAAAAGTTAAGCGAAAAAGCTCCCGGGAAAAGCCCGGAAGGAACAGCTAGTGTAGATATCTAGATTGGAACTGACTGAGATAGATCAAACTGGGAAGGAAGTCAAATTCTGTAGAAGTACGTGATTCATATAGTTAATTGGTGCTTCAACTCCAAGTCGAAGTTACCTACCCCTGAACACCAGACTGAGTGGACCCAGTGTTATAGAGTCCACAAGAGGAATGTTTTCAGCAATACTCTGAAGGGCTTTTTTTGTTTTGTTCTGTTTCGTTACCTAAAGTATTGCTGGAATATATTCCGTTACAATTGAATAAATTTTATAATTTTGACGATTACATTTTTTTAAAACTGCAATTCATCACAAAACAAGGCACATTGCACCGAGACCTAAGAGGCAACGGTGAATAAGGTAAGGACCTTATTTATAGGCACACTTTAAGTGGGAAGTTGTTTGTTCGCATTACATTTAATTTTTTTCATATTGATACAATCGGGGAAACAAGAAGTAGGAAGGGAATTCCGAGCAAAGAACCTATTATAGTAGAAAGCTTTCCGGCATCTGGGAATCTATTTAGTGAAGAGGTGTGATTTTGCTTACTTACCGGTTCGTTGAGACAATCATGTAAGGTGAAACAAGTTCGTCGGAGCACATTTTATTGAAGTACTTGCAAAACAAACACAGGGATGCAACACTGCAGCGATGGGACAGTAGTTGGAGCTTGGTACCTGTGAATCTGAGGCCGAGAAATTTATAATGTTGGTCTCTCAGGTAAACTTTCGTTTGCTTACAAAAATAATCTTGAGTTCCCGTATCCTAGTTAGAGGGAAACTATGGGCCCGTATCATTGGCATTATTTTAACTGAACAATACTATAGTATACAATCTTGACAAACATAATAGACTGACACAAACCAGACGGATGTATTTTCAATATATGAAGCTTTTACTTAATATATCAACGAACATACTATTAAACATGATATTTTGTTTAAGATGTTTTTTTTTTGGATTTTTATTATTTGAATTATTCGGACTACTATTCTCATCTTCGTTGTTATTTTCACAGCATTTCGGCCGATGTAACCTCCAACCTTATTCAGGTGAATCGTTTCTAATTTTAGAATTTTTATGTCGAAATCGGGAATTTGTACATACTTTTGAACCAGACATTTTATTTAATCTTTAATGGTAGATTGTTCTCGTTCCGTCAGCCATGACTGGAAAGAAGTTTTTTTTTTTTTTGAAAAAATGTTATTCTTAATTATAATCTAAGTGATAGTCTCATCTTGGTTGTTATCTTCACAGCATTTCGGCCTATGTAACCTCCAACCTTATTAGGGTGAATCGTTTCTAATTTTAGAATGTTTATGTCGAAGTCGGGAATTTGTACATATTTTTGAACCAGACATTTTATTTAATCTTTAATGGTAGATTGTTATCGTTCTGTCGGCCATGACTGGAAAGAAGTTTTTTTTTTTGAAAAAATGTTATTCTTAATTATAATCTTAGTGATAGTCTTCTGGTCGTCGAAGGTTTAATCCTTACTACAGATAATAATTAAGAATGATAAGCAAAAACTAACACTGTTATCCAGTCCTGGATGTGGGAGAACAGCCTAACCTCGTGGATTAAATAAAGGGTTCAATTCGAAATCCAATTCACTGTTATATGCGGTGTTTGTGTGTTCCCTAGAAAATCTACAGTAAAACTAAAAGAGTATTCTTATGTAAAATGCACCGGAAAAGACAATGGAAATGTTCCCTTAATCTCTAAATACACACCTACGGCAACTATGAGTGTAACACTGTTTTTTTTTTTTTTTTTTTTTTTTTTTCGAACAGCGTTCGCTAACCTTGCTTCGCGAAAACTCGGGCAGTCCGCGGTCAGAATGTTTGACACGTGGTTGAAGAAATCCAGATGATAAAATATTTTCGCGTGTTGGGAGATTCAGGCAATAAAATCTCTCCATAAAGAAATTGAATAGACAATTGCGACGGAAAAGCTAGTTGCTCTCAGAGGAATCGTCGTTTACAGCCATCTGGTTGTATTAGAGAAAGAGCTCAAAGACAAAAAGTCATTTCGCTTGCAAAAAAGTTGTTTTCTTTTTTCGTTAGTTTTGCCGATAAGAGAATTATGTAAAACAACAATTGCAATTTAGGATAAAGGAAGGGAGAGAGTGCGCGTGCGAGAGAGAAAGAGAGAGGAGAGAGAGAGAGAGAGAGAGAGAGAGAAGGAAGGAAAGAAAAAGAAAAGAGGTTCAGAAGAAGAAAAAGAAGAGGAAGAGACAAGAGGCAAGAGAGTAGAACAAAATGATCTCAAAGAGAAGGGAGGCAAATTAGTGATTTTCATGAAACTCTTTTATTGGGCAAATAAAATAAATTGCTCACTGGCCGCTCAAGAGATAGCGTAAGATTTGGACTCCCGCCCAAGTCTGAAGATGCCCAAAAGAACAAAGTGGAGGATCGCCTTTTCATCCTCTTACCGAAAAGCTGTCTGAAAGAATTTAAGCTGGAAATCCTTCATCTTGAAACAGTTTATGCCGATTAAACCCAAAAGAACCCCAATAATCTAACTTTTTCTTGCGCGAGTGCATTGAACTTATTTAATACAATAATTATTTTCGTTTATGTGATAATGATAGTGTTGTGGTTGCAAGGTTGAACAATAATTAGTAAGGAAATACAATGAAGACGCAAACAACAAGATAACGCAATAATAAGTGTATTAAAGAAAAGGTATATTTACAATATGTACAAATGACGGTGTCGAGTCAGAGAGTCATGGTGGGAGGACATGTACGCTCTTCGGCGTCACTTCCGGTGGCATTTGAGTAAGACACACCAAGGCCAACCTAGGCTTGCCATTTATAGTGTTATGTTATTCGCATATGCAAATAAGTGGTTGCCACCACAACACCCCCCTCCCAAGATTTGAAGTCACACAGATTTCAATATCTTTTTCTTTTTGGGTTTACCATTAATGGTTCATTCACTTTTCTTTTCCTACCTGATCTTCGGGGTTCAGGTGCATTTTGAGGCGGTTCCAAATTAAAAGATTCGTATATGATATCTATGGTGTCCTCCTCTTCGACTGTTGTCGTATCATCATCATCTTGGATATGACGTTTTTTTATCTGATTTAGGTGCCTTTTATGTATATTCTGTGGACCTTTAATCATGTATGTACAATCACCAATGTGTTTATCCACTACTCCACATTCCCAGTAAGATGTGTTATTTCTGTAGCACTTAAAATATACTCGATCTCCCGAGTTATATTTCTTTCTTCTCGTGTGTGTAGTGTTTCGGATAATTGCCTGCCTTGGCAATAGTTTGTCAAACGCTGATTTTACCTTTCTGGCAAACATTAGATCAGCTGGTGATATGTTTGATGGTGTACTAGGATGTGGTGTAATCCTATATACTTGCAAGAATTGTTGCAAAGCTTTTTCTGTTGGTGTTCCAATGGATTTCTTTAACGCTCGTTTCAGCGTGTCCACGAACCTTTCCGCGAGGCCGTTCGACCTTAGATGATACGGCGGAGTCGTGATGTGCTTCACTCGGAACGTGTCGCAAAATTCCTTAAACTCTGCGGATGTGAACTGCGTTCCGTTGTCAGTGATCAGTGTGTCTGGTACACCGAATCTTGCAAACAACTCGTGTAGGAACCCTATTGAGTTGTTCGTTGTTGGATTCCTGCAACGCATTACCTCCGGACATTTTGTGAAACTATCCACTACAATTAAATAATAGTTTTTACCTACTGGACCAGCGAAGTCCATGTGGATTCTCGACCATGGTTGGTCGGTTTTCGGCCAAGGTTTGTGTACTATAGGTGGAGATTTTGCCGCTAACTGGCATCCTTTACATTTATCAATTGTTGTCGCTATGTCAGTGTCCATGTTACGCCAGTACACGTAGCTTCTCATTAACGACTTCATTCGATTTATCCCCGGATGTCCTGTGTGGAAATCTCTTAACATCCTATTCTGCAATGTTTTGGGTATTACCACTCTCTCGCTGTACAGTAACACATCGTCACATATGGAGAAAACTTCCTGCACCTTTGTGTCCGTTATAATTTTCTCTTTTATGTCCTTTATATATTCGTCTTTCTCGGCTTCCCTTTTAATGTCCGACAAAGTTACGGGTAGTTCCTTAATGATGTTTGCTACCATATTTTTTACTTCAACATTTGTCCGAATTGCTGCAATGACTGATTCTTCCAGATTGTGTTTCTGTGGTATCAGTCTTGACAGTCCATCCGCATGGCAAATCTTTTTTGATGCTAGATGTTGTAGCTGGAAATCGTAATTAAGTAGTATTGTACCCCAGCGCAGCAATCTATTTGCGGTGTATACCGGCAATCCTTTTTTTTGATGCATAGATCGTGACTAACGGTTTATGGTCGGTTTCAAGTATGAATTGTCTACCATATAAATATCGGTGAAATTTAGTCACGGCAAAGATTATGCTCAACGCTTCTTTTTCGATTTGTGAATATGCCCTTTCGGCTGGTATCAGCGTTCTCGAAGCATGCGCTATTGGTTTTCTAGACCCATCCGGCATAATATGTTGAATGCATGCTCCTAAGCCGTAGGAGCTAGCGTCACTAGCGACGACTATTTTTAAGTTTGTGTCAAAGTGCGTTAAGAATAATTCGGATGTTAGTGCGCTCTTTATTTTGTCAAAAGCGGTTTGACATTCTTGCGTCCAGTTTCACGGTGTATCCTTTTTAAGCAGATTATTTAAGGGGGCTCGCAAGTTATGCATTCCTTCAATAAAAGATTGGTAATAATTTGCGAGTCCTAAGAAACTGTGCAAGGTTGTTACATTATCGGGTGCTGGCATATTTTTTATTGCCGCAGATCTGTCTGGGTCTGGACGTCGTCCATGTTTGTTTATTATGTGTCCAAGATACTTAATCTCGCTCATACAAAAGTCACATTTACTTTATTTTACTTTAAAGCCGAATTCTTGTATTCGAGTAAATACTTGTTTCAAATGTTCCTTATGTTCTTCTAGGGATTTGCTCCTGACAACAATGTCGTCCAGGTATGCACATGTGCACTCAATACCACTTAGCATGGTGTCCATCGCTTGCTGAAAGATGGCAGGCGCTACTTTGATGCCAAAAGGCAATGGTTGTATTTGTATAATCCCTTATGCGTATTGATGCATAGTATTTTTGAGCAATTCTCCTCGACCGGTATTTGCAAATACGCGTCGCTCAAGTCTATCTTGGAGAAGATATTACCCCCATTCAACTTCGTGAATATTTCCTCTGGGCTTGGTAGGGGGTAATGGTGATCTTTTAATAGGGAGTTGACCCCGGTCGAAAAGTCTGCGCACACTCTAACTTCGTCATTCTTTTTCTTTACGTATACGGTGGGGGCTGCCCACTCGTTGTGTTCTATTTTTGATAGAATTCCCGTCTGTTCCAATCTATTTAATTCTTTATCAATCTTTTCCAACCCAGCGAACGGAACATATCGCTTTTTTCTAAAAATTGGGCTGGCGTTTTCTTTAAGTTCAAACGAGGCCTTGAATTTATTGCAGCGACCTAAGTTAGTCGTGAATGCCTCAGGAAATAATTCTTTTAAATCGTTTTTTATATTTACTGTTGTTGGAGAAGAACATTCTAATTTTTTACAGGATGTATTGATTGGCTTATCCCATAGTCCGAATTTCTCAATTAAATCTATTCCAAACAGATTTTCACTATTTTTTAGTACGAATATTTTTAATTTCTTCGAAATCCCTTTCAATTTTATCGGGAGGACAACTTCTCTTTCAAATTTTATCCCACCACCAGTTACCGTCCGGGCTGCTTTACTAGTTTTCATCATGGCCGGTTTTCCCAACTTTTCCCACGTATTCAGGTTTATTATAGAAACATCGGAGCCGGAGTCGAGTTGTAACTTTATTGATGTTTTAAATATTTCCACTTTTACGTATTTTCGCCGATCTTTGTCTAATTTTGTATTTGATTTTGTTTGCTGTACTCTCTTTCTGGTTTAATCTTTATATCTGCAGCAATCGCTTTTGTGTCCCACCTTCTTACAAATGTAGCATTTTTTCTTCTAATAAGAACAATCTGATTCCCAATGCTTTTCTGCACATCTCTTACAGTTATATCTAGGAAGAGGCTTGTTATATTCTGTACTATATTTATGGTTATTATCTTTGGAATATCCCGTTTCATTGCTTTTCTTTGTAAAGTTCTTGGTTGGTGCGTATGGTTTTCTAACTTTTCTTACATATGCCACTCCGGATTCTTCTATATTTTTTGAATCCTTTTTTAGTGTAATGGCCCTTTCACAGTCCTCTGCTAGTTTCTGGAGGGTTAAATCTTGCTCAGATTCCAGCTTAGACAACACTCGTCTGCGTATTTCTGCATTTTTCGTGGAAACTAACCCTTGAGCGAAGATTAGACATTTAAAATCTTCTACCGTTAGTTCTGCAAGCTTAAAATTATCGCAGTTTTTATTGACAACTGATGCGTATGTCAAATAATCTTGGTTATCCATCTTTCTTAGATTCATGCACAGCCATCTTTTATGAAAAAGAGATATATTTGGATTAAATAATTCTTTTAGTAATTTTACAGCTTCCATGAACTCTAATTCCGCAGTTTTTTAGGTAATATGTAATTTACGAATTTGCTGTGTTCTGATGTACCCAATTTTCTGAGTAAGAGGCTCACTTTCTGACTATTTGGCCAATTTTTACAGTCCAGTTGAAAAACATCCTCGTATCTTGTGTAGTATGCTTCAAAATTCTTCTCTTCCTCAGGCACATAATGAAATGTGTCCATGCTATTAAAAATAGTTGTATGGGAGAAATTAACACTATCGACATTTTCTCGATTACTCTTTAGTAGTTCCAGTGTTTTAGCAAAACGTTCATCTTGTCTTTCTTCATATTCCAATTGTAGTTTCTTATGCCTTTCTTCCTGTTCCAATTGCAGTTTTTTCTGCTTTAATTGTGCCATTTTCTGCTTTTCTTCTTGTTCCTGCTGCCATTTCAATAATCTGTCCTCTCTCTTTTCCTCGCGGTCAGCCTGTGCCTGTATTTGTGTTTGCAAAAGCTCGTTTTGTGTAGCTTGTCTGCGTTCATCCCGCTCAGCCTGTGCTTGTAAAAATTGCATGAACATTTTTGATAAGTCTTCCATGTTTTTTTTTTTTTTTTTTTTTTTTTTGTGTGTGTAGTTAAAAAAAAATATTGTACCATGTACAATATACACCGGTTTGGGTTACAACAAAAAAGCAAATTGCTGTAAGCACCTGTTTTCAATAATAATATCGCTGCTTGCAATAATATATTCTTTTTGCGAGTCACGCTGCAAAAAAAAAAAAAAAAATAAATAAAACAGGTTTATCTGGAATCACGAAATGGAATTGACTTTCCGTTTTTAGGCACTTACTAATAAGTAATTCTTTCCGCAAAATAAAAGTTTGGGTTTTTTTTTTAATCGAGTCACAATTGAATAAATGTATGCAGTACATTTAGTTCTTTGAGTTTTTTTTCTCTAGTATTTTAGTAATTAAAATACCTCTTAAATTGAGATTACCTTTTTTCCCCGTGACGCTTTACTGTATTATCCGTTATTCAGTGACAACTTCAAGAAAAAAATCCTTTCCTTGAATTTTAGTTTTAGCTGTGGTATTTCCTCTTAGTACCCACGTCAACCAATACATTAATTAAAAAGTCCTTTAGTTTTGTTTACGGAGAACAGTAATTAGAATCCACTGGTGAACTTTTTTCGTAGGTTACTTCCTTGCTTTTCGTAATACGGGTCTGACCTGTCGTTTTTGCGAAAGAACAAAGTTCGCTTTCCGTTTGCAAGTTGGTCCTTTAGTAAGATTTGTCGTGTAGCGACAAAACAAAAATTCACTTTTACATTCGTTTGCAAGCCGGATTCCCAGAAAACGGCGTAAATTGTCGCTTTTGCCACGTTAGAGTTTTTTTTTTTCACTTGAGTTGAAACTTCTCTTTAGCGTAAAATCCGTTTGCTCGTCAACACTTTGCATTCCAAAAAAAAATGGTCAACCTTTGCGTTATACTTTTTGTTTTAAATAGTTCTTCGTCAAACTGTTATATTTGACGCTTCATACTCGTCGCCAACTGTAGTGGTTGCAAGGTTGAACAATAATTAGTAAGGAAATACAATGAAGACGCAAACAACAAGATAACGCAATAATAAGTGTATTAAAGAAAAGGTATATTTACAATATGTACAAATGACGGTGTCGAGTCAGAGAGTCTTGGTGGGAGGACATGTACGCTCTTCGGCGTCACTTCCGGTGGCATTTAAGTAAGACACACCAAGACCAACCTAGGCTTGCCATTTATAGTGTTATGTTAGTCGCATATGCAAATAAGTGGTTGCCACCACAACAGATAGTTTATGAGATAATGATAGTTTATAAGATCATGATAGTTTATAAGATCATGATAGTTTATGATAATGATAGTTCATGAGATAATGATCGTTTATAAGATAATGATAGTTTATGAGATAATGATAGTTTATGAGATAATGATAGTTTATGAGATAATGATCGTTTATAAGATAATGATAGTTTATGAGATAATGATAGTTTATAAGATAATGATAGTTTATGAGATAATGATAGTTTATAAGATAATGATAGTTTAGGAGATCATGATAGTTTATAAGATAATGATAGTTTATGAGATAATGATCGTTTATAAGATAATGATAGTTTATGAGATCATGATAGTTTATAAGATAATGATAGTTTATGAGATAATGATAGTTTATAAGATCATGATAGTTTATAAGATAATGATAGTTTATAAGATAATGATAGTTTATGAGATAATGATAGTTTATAAGATAATGATAGTTTATAAGATAATGATAGTTTATGAGATAATGATCGTTTATAAGATAATGATAGTTTATGAGATAATGATAGTTTATAAGAAAATAATAGTTTATAAGAAAATGATAGTTTATGAGATAATGATCGTTTATAAGATAATGATAGTTTATGAGATAATGATCGTTTATAAGATAATGATAGTTTATAAGATAATGATAGTTTATGAGATAATGATCGTTTATAAGATAATGATAGTTTATAAGATAATGATCGTTTATAAGATAATGATAGTTTATGAGATGATGATCGTTTATAAGATCATGGTAGTTTATGAGATAATGATCGTTTATAAGATAATGATAGTTTATAAGATAATGATCGTTTATAAGATAATGATAGTTTATGAGATAATGATCGTTTATAAGATCATGGTAGTTTATAAGATAATGATAGTTTATAAGATAATGATAGTTTATAAGATAATGATCGTTTATAAGATAATGATAGTTTATGAGATAATGATCGTTTATAAGATAATGATAGTTTATGAGATAATGATCGTTTATAAGATAATGATAGTTTATGAGATTATGATCGTTTATAAGAAAATGATAGTTTATAAGATAATGATAGTTTATGAGATAATGATCGTTTGTAAGATCATGATAGTTTATAAGATAATGATAGTTTATGAGATAATGATCGTTTATAAGATAATGATAGTTTATAAGATAATGATAGTTTATGAGATAATGATCGTTTATGAGATAATGATAGTTTATAAGATAATGATAGTTTATAAGATAATGATAGTTTATGAGATAATGATCGTTTATAAGATAATGATAGTTTATGAGATAATGATAGTTTATGAGATAATGATCGTTTATAAGATAACGATAGTTTATGAGATAATGATAGTTTATAAGATAATGATAGTTTATAAGATAAAGATAGTTTATGAGATAATGATCGTTTATGAGATAATGATCGTTTATGAGATAATGATCGTTTATAAGATAATGGTAGTTTATGAGATAATGATCGTTTATAAGATAATGAGAGTTTATAAGATAATGATAGTTTATAAAATAATGATCGTTTATAAGATAATGATAGTTTATAAGATAATGATAGTTTATGAGATAATGATAATTTATAAGATAATGATAGGTTATAAGATAATGATAGTTTATGAGATAATGATCGTTTATGAGATAATGATAGTGTATGAGATAATGATCGTTTATACGATAATGAGAGTTTATAAGATAATAATAGTTTATAAAATAATGATCGTTTATAAGATAATGATAGTTAATAAGATAATGAGAGGTTATAAGATAATGATAGGTTATGAGATAGTAATAGTTTTTGAGATAATGATAGTTTATGAGATAATGATCGTTTGTGAGATAATGATAGTTTATGAGATAATGATCGTTTATAAGATAATGATGGTTTATGAGATAATGATAGGTTATGAGATAATGATAGTTTATAAGATAATGAGAGGTTATAAGATAATGATAGGTTATGAGATAGTAATAGTTTTTGAGATAATGATAGTTTATGAGATAATGATCGTTTGTGAGATAATGATAGTTTATGAGATAATGATCGTTTATAAGATAATGATGGTTTATGAGATAATGATAGTCTATGAGATAATAATCTCCAAAGTTTTTATTGATTATTGATTTCTTTGATTGTAAGAATAACCCAGTTAATTTGCATTTTAACCTAAACCCGGAATCTATAGCCGAGGAGGATAACAACAGCAGAGTACCTACGAAGAAGAACTCAACCACAGCGTCTGACGACAAACGATTAGCGTGTAAAGATCTTGCCACACAGACTTAGGGTCTTTTTGTGCGCTATGATCATCAGAACGATGATTTCCAATGTCTGGTTACATTTCGAAAAGGTCCATCACTAAATGACGATAAAAGTGTAGCCACTGAGACTGGCTATGACGCAGGCATGTGCGGCAACTCTCCCAGCTTGGTTACATAAGGATATCACAACCTTAAAATATCAAATATATCCCATTCTTATGAAATTTAAATCATATGTATATTATATTAAAAATTCTATCTCTCTTTCATCTCTCAATCCGTCTCTCTGGTATTTTGTTTTTCTTTTTTCAACCTTCCGTTGTATCGCGTGTATATATATATATATATATATATATATATATATATATATATATATATATATATATATATATATATATATATATGACGCCACTGGTCTCTTTAAACATACGGACAAAATAAATAATTATCATCATGCAGTCCGTTAGTCTGGATGATGTCTAGTCGGGGCCTCGATGCTTTACCGCTTGTTATTGGCGTTGTCCTCTTTCCGTGTGAAACGTCCGGTCACAGGCACCGCATATATGGGTTCCGGGGTTGTGTAGTCGATAGTGTCTCAGCTCTAAGCCTTCTCCGATCTTTCTCTCTATTTCGTAGTTGCATAGTAGCAAGGGTAGCTTCCACGCTATCTAGGTTTGCTGTCTTGATAACTCCCACGTTTAATACGTAGTTTCTCTATTTGATTAATACCATTACTTGATCTGTGGTATCAACCAACCGTTATCAATCCATGTCTGAAGTTCTTCTTCATATGCGGACCTATATTTAAATAACTCAAGTGTTATTTATTCTGCACTTCAAATCACCAATTTCTCGGTTAAATTAAACACTGTTGTCAAAATTTCCGACTTCCAAACACAACGATCTTTCCAGCTGACTTCCACACGTCTGCATAAGTAACACGCCTTCTTTCAACTCGCCTCATGCTCGCTTCACGTCCGCTTTTATAGACCAGTTTCATTTGCATAAACATTTATAGTCACGTGATTATTCACCATAAAACAAACTGTCTCACCATGTTAATTTTTCCTTTCTTTCTCTTTCATTTCATTCCACGACCGACCCTTTGAATCATGCACACGTGCTAATCAACTAAGTCACACGTGTCCCTACAATCTTCATGATCCTTCTCAGGTGTCTCTGCTCGACGGTTTCCAGTCCCCTTATGTGTTCTCTATACAGAGTGTAGGTCTCTGCTGAATACAGCAAGGCTGGTAGGACCACGGCTTTTGTAGATTCTGTACTTTGTGTCTTGCCGGATAGCGGTCCTTATCCAGAACCGCTTTTCTAGCTTACCAAAGGAGTCACATGAGCTTTGGATTCGGCAGCTTATTTCTTTGTCAGCACGGTTGTCAGTGCTTAGAGTGCTTCCAAGATATTTGAAGTTTTCAACAACTTTTAGCACCTCGCCGTTGATTGTGATTAGAGGAACATGTTGCATAGCCATGTGAACACTTTGTAGGATTACAAACGGCGACATGTTCTATATTCATATATGTCATGAGTGTATATTAAATCTAGTTCGTGTATGCATGTTATATGGGCCGTATTGTTGTAGTGGAGTGTATGCAGTCTAGTAAATAAACGCATTCACATTGTGTGTACATAGAGACACCAATACGCCTCTCTTGAATATATGTATAAAATATCATCGTCAATGCGTGTGTCTGGGTTGTGTGAGGTTTAACATATCCACAACAGTTTCCATAAAACGTATTATAAAAATATAGTCTGCACGGCACACAGACAAAGGATTTATTTTACCGTTTCTCTTGTTCTCCGGTGATTGGCATCCGCCCGAATCTCTACAAAAAATTCTTCCATACGAATAGTAACACTGATAAAAACTTCTGGTTATTAGCCTTATTTTCTCGGTTGCATTTTTTTCGGAATCACTCTGCTCAATTATCTTCCTAATCTCTATATCTTCGTCATAAAGTCACTTGTAGCTTTCAGGACGTAAGTCGTCATGATCTCACTAAGCGAACCG
This sequence comes from Euprymna scolopes, assembly GCF_053919585.1. NCBI lineage: Eukaryota > Metazoa > Mollusca > Cephalopoda > Sepiida > Sepiolidae > Euprymna > Euprymna scolopes. The sequence continues at coordinate 84,899,206 of NC_136500.1, forward strand.
CTCAATCCAAACTGGACCATTTAGTCTGGAAACTCTTCTGATGTGGTCGTCAGACTAATTTCTATTCAAACTTTCTGGAATTTACTTACTTCAGCAAAAATACCGTAATGGAACTTTCAATTTATGAGGTTGGGTTATGTTTCGTAAAAATGTTTAGAATAATATTGTATGAACTATTTTTTTTTTAGATATAAACTGGAGTATTACCATATTTTAATAAAAATTTCAAATAGAAATTGATTTGAAATATTAGGTTGGTGCTAAAATAATTTTTTGACGCTTGTTTAAACGTCCAAAAAATGCCATTATTTTTGCACCAACCTAATAGAAAAACAAATTAATTATCGCCAACATATTTTTGCTTTTGCAAATTCCCAATCTTAAAAGAATTTCTCTTTCGGTCTACTTTCCATCCTTGTCCTTTTGCTTATCGTAAACATTTACCATTATCTGTCAGATATTCACTTGCATTTATTTAACTCTTTTTTTTCTTTAATTATTTATTCAATTCTTTGAAATTGTATGCAAACTAGTCCCCAGTCTGCTACACTTTTCCCTCACCTGTCTTTTAACTCTTTCAGCCCATTCCTATTTCTTAATAATATAGGTCAGTCACCTCTACCCTCCGACGAAAATTGATCCAGTTGACTCACAAAGAATCAATAATTTTTATGATTTTAGAAATTATTCATACGGGGAAACGCTGATGAAAAACACATCAACTTTGTGGGTGTCTATTTATTAGTTTTATTTTTCAACTTTTACCTGGACATGCAAACACACGTACACACCGATAATTGCCCTTTATAAAATAGATTTCTGTGTGATTTCTGAACTCTTCGCTGGAAACACAACGGACACCTGTGTTATAATCATCGAACGACATTAGCCGACATTTATGCATACCTCTCTGCTGATACGTCACCTTGTTTTGAACGGGAAATAAGGTGGGCGGATATAAGTCTATTATTATGCGTCTGACTCAAAAGAACGCCATTAGTTTTTGTTCGCTCATTAAAGTCGTTTTCTTTTGGCACAATAAAACCAGCAACACTAACAAAACATGACATTACACTCACAAAAAATGAATAGCTTTCTTTCTCTGGATGTGAATGTTGACTTCCACGGCAATAGCATAATGTATATCAATTTATTTTCTCTGGCTCATTTGTTAGACATTTATTACGAAGACCTATTATATAAAGGCCAGTTGTCTGCATGTATGTGTGTGTGTTGGTGTGTCTGTGTGCACGACTAAAAATAAGAATCTACCAACTCTAGGCGTTTTAAAAATTTCATTTTCACCACTAAACAAGGTACAGTGCAACTTTGATGTAGGGAACTACTATTGAGGCCAAAAGTTGCAGGGATACTATGTAGGGGAGTTGAGCAGCAAGATGTCTGTTCACATTACGCTTGAAGTTCTGCATGTTCGTATAGTTGGGAGGCAGGAACCTGAAAAAGAATTCTATCTGGCGAAGGGAAGTCTATCAGTTCTGGGGGAAAGGCCTTCTTACATCTAGGGATCTTTACTGCGTAGGATGGAATTTTGCTGCTTTCCTGGTTTGTCGGGGGTATTTATGTGTGTCCGTGTGTCTGTGTGCACGACTAAAAATAAGAATCTACCAACGATATGCACACAAACCGTATGCAGTCTGTTTCAGTATCACCTTAGGCAGCTTTTTGGTAAACAATTTACTGTGATATTAATTCGTTTGGGATTTGGAGTTTCCAAGGAGAAAAAAAGAATCAGAAAAAATTGTTTTCATTTAAAAAAAAAATCATTTGTTTTCATTGTTACTGGAAAATGTTCTTTCTTTCTTGCTTTTTTTTTTCTTCCTTGTTTTCATTCTATTATATAGTTGATGAGAGAGGGGAGAAATTGAGGGAGATAGAGCTAAGGGGATAAAGAGAGACAACGAGAGATATTGAGAGACACAGTGATGGATATAAACGGAATAACATACAGTGGAACGATAAAATTGTCGTCAAAGAAAAGACGACATGATTCCATTTCCGTTTGACGAAAAAACCGATTTTCTTCTTTTTTTTTTTTGTTGCAGACCATTTACTAGTTGGCCAGTTCTGTACAAATCCTAAGAGCCCTAGTAGCTTTCTATCATGTCTGAAAGTGACACTATGTTCAACAAGAAAGATCGTAGATGTGCGGCTGGAGAACTCATGCTCTCTACCGATCCAAGTTATGAGAACAGGACCATTTCCAGCACCCTCAAAATTTATCGCTGGATTGCCACAAATTACAGAGGATGATGAAAACAAAGTTTCCGGTCACGGTTATGGTCTTTGGTGTGGTTTCAAGTGAGGATTGCATCATACCATCTCCTCACATTTTCGAAGTCGGCTTTAAAGTCAACACCAAAGTGTACCTGGATATGCGGAAGAGTGTGGTGATCCCCTGGTGCAATCAGGTGGTCGCTGGCAGACTCTGGATGTGGCAGCAAGACTCGGTGCTGGCCCACAAGATCAAAGAGACCCAGGCTTGGCTTCAGAAAAAGTACTACAACTTTGTATCCTTCTTTTATCCCCCCTCCTCCTCCGACTTAACCTGCTGGACTACTTCGCTTGATCATACGTCAAGAACATCACCAACATGACCTCCCACAACACCAAAGCCAGCCTGATCGCTGCCATCCGTCGAGTATTCGCCGATCTCCCGCCGGCACCTGTTGAAAAGGCATGCTCCCAGTTCCGGACCCGTATCGAGGTGGTGATTGAGGCTGAAGGCCGCTATATAGAATAGATGTCTGCTCTACTCCATAATCAAGTTACTTTAATTGAGTTTTTCAATAAAAATGTTAAAATTAAGCCGTAGTGTTGTTTTTTAGGGCAACACTTTTATCGGTTCAGACTGTATATATACATTGGTAGAGAGAGAAAGAGAGGGGGGGAGACCAAAAGATAGAGAGACGAACAAAATAATAGAATAATATAGATATAGAGAGAGAGAGTCAGTCAAACGAAAGAAAGGCAGTGAGATTGATCAAAAGAGACAGGGAGAGAATGAAATAAAAAGGGAATGGGAAGGAAAATATGTCATATAGAGAGACAGAGAGGGGGGAGGTATGAAAGAGAAAGACAAAGAGAAAAAATAATAACTAGAGAGACTGATTAATGTGAAGAAAGCGAAGCAAGCAGACGGAGGGGGGGGGTGAAACAGACAGGCGGAAATGTAGATGCCTTTTTAAAGGTAACGAAGTCGATGATGTATTTACCAAGAACAATGCAAGAAACATTTTTCCTTCAAAATATGGGAAATGTTCAAAAAGTATCAACTGCCAATAAAGCGTGTCTCCAAAAGATCTACTCACTTTTAAACTTCCCAAATTCTCATGCATTTTTGTGTCCAAGTAGGTGCATTGGTTTACATACAATATTAAAATGTTAAATTAAACTCAGGAAATAAATTGTTTTAGAAACGACTGGTTTATTGTAATTTAATGTTCTCTCAGATTGCTACGTGTTTGCAAATGTCCAATCTGCCTTTCTATATTTTCTAAACAAAGCTGATAATATTCAATAATACTTTCAACAACATTACTAAACATTTTATCCGGTATTGTAAAACACTGTATTCTAACTTCCGTATACTTTAAATTTATCTCTGATTCGCGCAGGAGTGTTTCGTGTTGTTCATGTCTTCTCAAACTGTCTTTTAAAATCGTCTTTGCATTTAACATGTTACCAACAGCATTTTGCCACATATTTTGTCTATGGTTAGTTGTGTCTAAATTTAATTTTAAAAAAAAGAAGCAAAACAAAACAATACATTAATAATCAAATTGTCAAAGAGTGAGTACATCTTTTTTTTTTTGGGGGGGGGGGAGAAGCCTGTATATTACGTAAGAACACACACGACATTTGGAATTCTCAAAGGGTCACACAGTCGCAACATCGCTTCAGTTTTGTGACTCAACGTGAATCTAAGTGTCCATGTGATTATGCTGTATATAAAGGCGGACAATGAAAACAATGAAAGCCATTTTTACCAAAAGGTAAACGGAGATAGAACAAATACAGAATACAGACGCGAGCGAAGCAAGCACTTCTGGGGCAATATATAAGAAAAACGACAAGATCATGAGTACAAGTTTAATCATTCGCATAAAGAAAATCCTCTAAATTTGGTATATTTTATACTTTACTGCTGTTTAAATGAATATCCAATTGTCAAACGTATGTATAAATAAAATCTTGGACAAAAAGCTTCACTACAGAATTTGCTGGTCTAATTAATTTGGATTCATACATTTAATATAAATCCAAATTAATTAGACCAGCAAATTCTGTAGTGAAGCTTTTATTAAAGCCAGATTTATTATTTATTACTAGTGGCTGCGCCGCGTCGGCACACATAACGCCGAATCAAACACAAAATCGAGTACATTCAACATCAAATACACTCAACATCGCCTTACCATCAACACTTACCCTGTGAACTCGGAGTATGGTAAATTACCATATGCACAAAACAAAATCACTGAAAAAACAAAAATACCCTAAGGGTAGGGATAATGAGTAAACGTTGGATAAAATGGTGGTTAAAATTATTACGAATTTGCCAGAATTCGAACCTGGAATCATCTAATCCGTAGTCAGACGCGTTATCCATTGCACCACAAGTCCTGTCCGTATGCCGAAAGATGTTACCACGACTGTATACATACCGTGCTAAATTCCGTTGACATGGGCACGTAATTTTTTAGACAATTGCACAAAACGGCCCCAAAACCATTATTATTTTTCAATTCGGTGCGTCTGTTCGAAAGTTTTATTGGAATATGCACACACACATAAATAAATAAACATTTAGAATTTTAATAATAGTATAGATTGTTATTAAGCTCTACCCGAAATATATTTGTGTGTATAACATTCGTCATCTACAAATGTTCAAGTTTGTATCGCAAATAAGTTTTATATATTTATGGCGGACGAGTTTTCTTTTTCGTTTTGGGAAGTAATTTTATTCATGGAATTAAGACAACTGCATAATTATATATTTATGCAAACCAATCTTTCATGAATACGACCCAACAACCTGTACATTTTCTTCGTCTCTCATGAATACCAGCTTGGTCTATTTATACTAAACTAATACTGAAAGAACAGACAAATAATATAAATTATACAATTAAAAACATGACACAAGAAAGCCGTTCGTAAATGCATTGGACAGAGAGAAAAAAAGACAAGCAAACGGAACAAAGAACGAATAGAAAGGCATTGCGAAGAGAAACGAGAAAAAAATCTATGGATATGACATTGAGAACATAGATATAAATGTAAATGCCGAATTACTGTTATTAGACTGGGCTAAAGCTCAGAAGAGCTAAAGATTTCCAACAGGGCTGACTGGATGTTACCAAAAGAAATATCTTGTCGGCTATAGTACGCAATCGGAATCGATGAAGTTGATTGGAATAGCAAACTTTTGTTTCCGAATAACACACACGTAAAAGTTCCGTAATTGAATGACTATTAAGAATAAAATATTGGTTTTGTAAGACATGAGTTATCAATGCCTTACAAAATTTGAGATCTGGTCAACTAAATTTTATACATTAAATAAGTAGCTTCCATAACTAAAACATCCGATTTATTAAATAAATACATGTAGGGATGATTTTTGTAGTTATAAATGCTTCCTGATGACTGTTAATTAACTAATTGCTGGGTATTATTAGTAATAAATAATTAATTAATAATCAGTGTAATCGTATAACGGTGTACACCATTTTTTAACGGTATCGTTACATTTTAACAGCCCCAACACGTTATAAGAAAACAAAAGAAAGGAAGAAACTCGACTCACTTTTTTTAACAAAAGCCTTTATATATGGTATTTCCAACTACAAATGTTTTTCTAAATAGTTAAACAGTTCATTTCTCCTTCTCCGGTCGCATATGGCTTTTTGTTTCTGCTGTGACGCCACTCAGACGCCTTGAACACGTCTCCTATTCTGTACGTCTCGAACACGTCTTCAATAGTACTCTTCTGAGCACTGGCCACGCCTCGAACACCACTTCTTCAAACACGTGTCCTTTTTATCTTTGCTGTAATATCACATCGCACACTGACTCCGTCATTAACGTATGGCTAACCCGGTGTCAGCGGGCTCTCTTACAATAGGAAGTAATGTCATGTTGCATTCCTTGTTGGCGATCATCTCCCGTGAATAAGAACTCATTAGTCTATTTATAACTATAAATTAGTTATATCTCTACGAAACTGGAATAAGCTTTAATCTTTACATCATCAACGCTCTGATCTCCATCTGGCATCAATTGAAATGAATGCCTCTCGTCTTGGGGAGGACTCATGTTTTGACAAGCTTCTGGGCTTGACCTTTACTTCTGATCTGAAACGGAACACATACATCAAATCCGTTGCTAAGGCTGCTGGAAAAATGGTGGCATCCTTCTATCGATCCAGTAAGATATCTCACTGCTGATGCAATTCTCTATCTATACTAGGGCAAGGTACGTACAAGGATGGAGTACTGTTGCCGCATCTGGGCAGGAGCTGCTAGAAACGACTTACGCTGCCTTGATAGAGTTCCAAATAGACTTCGGTAGCATCGTAGAGAATGTCCTTTTCTCTTCCCTGCAACCTCTTTCTCACAGAAGAGATGCTGTGAGTTTTTCTCTGCTTTATCGCTATTTTCATGGCAAGTGTTCGTCTGAGCTGCAATTTATGGTTCCCCCTCGCTAAACTTTCACAAGAAACACTCGTCTAGCTGAAAACACTATCAATAATCCCCCTACTCTTTATCTGTGCCTAAACCTAAACGTAGAGTCCATGAACAAAGCTTCTTTCTTAGAACTGCATGCTTGTGGAACTGTCTTCTGTTTGCTTGCTTTCCAGCTGACTACAATATGGTTGTCTTCAAGTCCAATGTAAACAAGTTCTTGATGAGCCGTTCCACTTAAGTTAACAAATTTACCGAATTTCTATTACTAACGATTACTACATTGTCCAATTGACTACTGTACACTCTTTTACCCTTATCCTCGAATGGCCTCTTGGCCTTGATAAATGGTGATGCCTATGTAAAAAAAAAATACTTTATCGTGATTGTATTTTATTACAACTCCCTTGCGAGAAAAAATCTCAGTAATTGTTATTTAGACACGAATAATGTTACGGACTAGTGTGTGATCAGTGGAAGACACGCTGCTCAACAAACACACATTTACACTAGTTCGTCAGGGAGGTGAGCGGCCAATAAGCAAAAAATCTGCAATCAAGATATATGTCTCAATCTGGGGGCTACGGCCCTCAATACATTTCCGAACCTAGGGAACCAGTGAGTACACTTAATGACTTAAAAAGTAACATATTGTTTTTGAGGTGGTGGGGTAGGTTAGGGTGTTAATCTACAACATCTATTTTCATGCTGAAAGATTCGACAGGTATGTTTTAAAGGAGATGGGTATACACTCATTGAAGAAACAAATATCCTAACTCATCATTAACTTTGAACCATTTGCAGTGTGGCAATGTTAACATTTGCAGAGAGAGAGAGAGAGAGAGAGAGAGAGAGAGAGAGAGAGAGAGAGAGAGAGAGAAAGAGAGAGAGAGAGAGAGAGGGGGGGGGGTAGGGAGCGAAACAGAGTAAGTTGAAAGGTGACGGAAAGAGGAAAGGGGAGATGAAAAACAAGAAAGAAAGAAAGAAAGAAAGATTAATTTAAAATAGGAGAGAGAGAGAGAGATAAAGAGATAGAGAGAAAGAGGAGAGAGAGAGAAGATGTAGGGAGCGAAATAGAGTAAGATGAAAGGTGACGGAGGGAGGAAGAGGAAGAGAAAAAACAAGAAAGAAAGAAATATGAAGATAAAGTGTGTGTGTGTGTGAGAGAGAGAGAGAGAAAGAAAGAGAGAGAGAGAGAGAGAGAGAGAGAGAGAGAGAGAGAGAGAGAGAGATTAAATTGCGTCCAATAGTGGAAACATTAACGATCTGGAATTCTCTTATAAAAAAATAAATAAATAAAAACGGAATTCCGAAATTCCCTGGTTCATAGTCACGCGCACACTCTTGCACACCAACAAAACAAAGGCATGCTAACACACACAAACATCTTCACACCTATTCATTCATACACACAAACGTACATGACCTCAACTGAAACAAACACGTGTACTTCATTTGTTATTACAAACAACATCTCTTATCTTTCCTCAGAACGTTACCTAACTCCATGAACTCTAATCCTTTAAAAACTCTTTGTCTTTCGTTTTCATAATAAGTTGCCAATAAAATTAATTATTTTGTATTGACAAACTTTGTAGTTTTTTTCATTAGATATTGCCTTTTCCCTCTACAATCTCTCCACAGCCGTTTATCCGAGTTACGTTGCTACAAGGCCTTTTCTAGGTATCGCCTTGTACCAGCTATACAAAATATTTGCAACGAGCGTCCGCTTTGTTTCTAACTCGACTCTGAAGGAAAGGAGGTTCTTATTTCTTTGTGCAATAGTATAGCGTTGCTCCTGGTTCTATCGAGAAATATCTGTTTCCATACACGGTGGAAAAAAAAAAAGGTCAATCAATATTATACGTTATGAAAAGATTTTCTTGAATGTGATTGGTCGAAAAATTCCGCACGAAATAACAGCCGTCAAAAATAGCTTCTCATAAAGATTATTTGTTCTTAATATTCTAGAATGATCTAAACCACACAAAGGAAAGAGAGGGAAGAAATAATTTCAGAGCGTGTGCTTCGCTCTGAGCAAAGGAGTGGCGTACGTGAAGAATTTCAATTACGTAGGTAGTGCCATTTGCACACGACCCGCTTTAAAAACCTCTTACACGGAACATTCCATTTATCGTTGCCTTGGAAACAGCGGCGAAGGCTAGTGGTGAATAGGCAGCTTGCGAATAATGGCAGGCATTTGGCAAGCAGCCAAGAGTAGAAATAAAAGCGAAAACAGAAATTGGACTGCTCCGATGGTGATGTTTATGGTTGTGTCTGTGTGCGCGCCTCGGCGAAGTAATGGTTCTGCTAGTTTAATCATAGGCTGGTTGGCTGGCTGACTGCCATCGCAACTATCGCTCAATGGTATGGTTTGCAAAAACAGTCAAGGTCAGAGGGAGAAAGAAAGAAAGAAAAAGGCTGACCGACCATGAAAAATGTGCGTGGCTTTGTATAGGGGGGGGGGAGCCAAAGCGAAACGAAGGAGTGGCAGTAAGAATGGGGAGGAGAGTAGTGGAAGAAGTAAGAGGAATGGTCGCAGAAGGCGGAGGAAAAGCGTAATCTAGTTTATTATACAGATGCCGGGGCCTGCTTGGCAACAAGGTTTTCTTTTTTCTTCTTCTTTCTCCTTTAAGGCTTCTTTACGATGAGTCACGTCACGTGTTTCGTGTTTATTCGTCGATGGAGAGGGAAGGTGATTGAACGGAGTGTGGTTGTTGGAATGTCGATAAGAAATGACTCACACCGCTCCCCTTTTGCCCTCCCCCATCACCTTTGAAACTGTCTATAGCGGCTGCTGCTGATTCTTATTTCGCAGCTGCAATTCTGGTTGAACTTGATGGGAAAGGGAGAATAATGATGAAGGCGAGCTTAATATAAAATACTCCTGGCGGGCGTTCTTACTCCCTCCCCCTTCCACCGCTATATCCTATATTTCTCCCCCTTCTACAATTTCCCTCTACTTTCGTCGCTCCCATCTCCAATTTTTCTTCCGCTTCGCTGCGAATTAGTCACGTTGATTTGACATATGAACGGTGAAAAAAAAAAAAAAAAGAATAGCAGCTAAGCGAGTGGAGATTGAACGTGATGAGAGGGGGAGAGCAAAATGCTGGGAGGAAAGGCGGCAGAGAATGGAGAATAAACGGAAGCGAAAAAAAGAGAGAGAGAGCGAGCGAGCGAACTTGAAAAGCAAGCAGATAATTAAGAATAAAGGGAAGGGTGAGAGAGAGAGAGTGCGGGAAATATCGGACGTTGTACGGGGTGCGGGGACGGGCTGAGAATAAAGAATAAAAGAGAAAGACAAAACGAGCGGTAGCGACTGAAGGGCGGTGTAAAAACAGAGTCAGCGCGGGTTGGGAAGAAGGGGCGGAGAAGGAAGGTGGTGGTGGAGGGGAAGGGAGGAAGACGAGAATAAATGTCAGCGGCTTTCAAGCTGCGTAATCTTATCGACGCCTGGCTTGCCTCGTCTCAAATACCGGTTTCTGTATAAATGTGTTGCACTTAAAATAAATGAGTCAGTTCACGTCGGCTCTGTTCCCCCGAAGCCATTACTTGTCATGATTAGTTGGATATGAACAGCCCGGTATTAAAACTAAAGACCTCGCTAGCTTTTCTGATCTCTCTGCGATTCATCAGATCATTATTGCAGGTTGCTTGATGAAAATCACTTGGCGTTGCCGACACAATTCCACGGCTTCACGAGTTTTGTTTCTTTCTTTTATGGCCAACTATGAAAACGACTCCTTTCTTTTCCTTTAATATTTTATTTTAATTTGCAGTTTTCTCTTTGTATGTCAAAACCTATTGGTCTTAGAAAAATAGGATCAAAATGTTAACTGTGGAAAGGAGCGAACACGCTAGCGAGTGTTCGTGTACGTCTCTTGATCGCCTATAGACTCCAAAACTACTCAACATAATTGCGGAAAATGTGGTATGAAGACATCCGACATGCCAAGGGTGCTTCTGAAGCACCCTTGGCATGTCGGATGTCTTATAGAAACGGATGATAAACATCTTACTACTACTACTACTACTACTACTACTACTACTACTACTACTACTACTACCGCCGCTGCTGCTGCTGCTATTACTATTACTAGACACTTAGATATTGTCGAACTACTGAACAAAATTTTAAAATCATTTGGCATTGGCGACGCAATTCCATGACTTCACGAGTCTTGTTTCTTTCTTAGCAACCATGAAAACGATTCTTTTCCGTGTTTGTTGTCGTTGCTGTTGTTGGCGGTTTTCTCTTTGATGTCAACACCTATTGGTCCCGAATATAGGATGAACAATAGTACTGATAGTGAATGTAATTCATTCGTGCACATCTGTTATCGCCTATAGACTTCAACATAATTGCGGTAAATGTGGCGCGAAGCATTCTTGATTGACATGCCGAATATGTTGCGAGATAACCATATAACCATGCTGTTGCTGGTTTTGGTACTACTACTACTACCACCACCACCACCACCACCACCACCATAGTAAACATCTATATATCGTAGAACTGCTGTCGCTGCTGCTGTTATTATTGTTGTTGAGTATCATTCATTTATTTCGTATGAGTCTTGATGATTATTGTTGGTATTCGTGTCGCCGATATCTTTCTAGTGAGAAAGTTATCGGGTACTTATGTGGGAGGTACCACGTGAAAGTTGCCAACACCCTCAAGTGAAAGTGTATTACTGTTACTTCTATGCTTCTAGTACGAAGCACAATAAACGCGTGCGCGTACACGCGCTAAAGCAATTGCAAAAAGGATTGCAAAAGATGTTGCATGAACCACCCTAGACATGCCGGACGTGTTATAGAGGGAAGAGGTAAACATGTTGTTTATACTACTACTACTACTACTACTACTACTACTACTACTACCGCACTAAACACCTAAAGACTCGAACTGTTTAACGAGATTTTACTCTAAGCTTCTTTGAAATGCAGTGTCATACTATTACTAATCAATTGACGTGACCTCTTTGTCGTGTTGTTGCTGGTATTATCATTATTATTATTATTATTATTATTATTATTATCATTATTATTATTATTATTATTATTATTATTATTATTATTATTATGCATATTGTCTTGGTTTGGCTTAGGCTGATTATTGTCATTTTGGTGTTAGCCCCAATGGACGAAAGCTACTTCGTATATTAAAGTTGTTGTTAAAGTATATTCTCGTTCTACTACTACTACTACTACTACTACTATGGTTGCTGCTTCCTTGTTTATAGTGCAACTACATCTATCTTTACTACTACTCCGAATAATATGAAACGCAATAAACACTTACACGCTTCAAAAAAATCAGCAGAATTGATTGTAAAAAAAAAATTGGCATGAAGCAGTGAAGCACCGTTGACGTACAGAATACATTATAGATGGGCATGATGAAAATGCTACTACTACTACTACTACTACTACTACTACTACTACAACACACACACACCTACCTATAGACTGGCCAATTACTGAACAAAATTTGTGATGAAGTATCATTGAAGTACAGAAACTCTTATAGGAGTCAACATGATACTACTACTACTACTACTACTACTACTACTTATGAATTGATGGGAACTATTTATTTGAACTCCATTTTATTCTTATTACGTTACGCTTTTTATGTAAATTATCTCCTTTGCGTTGAGCTGATTATTGCCATTTTCACATTAGCCTCGTCTTACGCATACCAGGTCATATATTAAAGCCGCCGGTAAAGTATATATTCTCGCCCTGGTTTGGTACTAACATCACTACTACTACTACTACTACTACTACTACTACTACTACTAAACTTGGATGGAAGCACAAATGGGATGAGAATTGACCGTGATTTTATGATTTTAAGTGAGGTCTACTTTCGCGTCGAATTCTTCCATACTGGAGAGAAAACGTTTGAAACTGTACGTATGCATGCATTCCCCCACTTTTTTTCATAAAACGTATGATTGCGCATGCTATATACACTTTGACCTCATCAGTCGTTAATCAAGGGTTTATACCAAAGTTTCAGTTGCTAAGGCAACACTGCCAAAACTTGCGTTAAGACAGCTTATTTTTTCTATAGTGTCACATATTCATATACGGTACAATCATGTTGCCGATTCTCGTTAGACCACCAAAGTTAAGTCACCTTGAATCTAGCCAGTACCAGATGAAGGACCATTTGGCGTTGTGTGTATACAGGGAGTGCATATGTTACTATTACCACCACCACCACCATTACTATTATTGACATACTAGACACCTATAGACTGTCGAACAACTGAGGAAATTTGACACAAAGCTTCTTCAAAATGCAGGAAGTGTCATCGTGCTCAAAAAGATACCATTACCAATTTCTGCAACTATTACTACTACTATCACCTAGAAATTGATGTGAACTCTTTGTTAGAACTTCATATTATTATTGGCTCATAATGAGCTTCTACAAAGGTCATAAAGGATTTCTCCTTGGGAACAACCTGTGGTGTTCCTGAAGCTGAGTGACAAGAAGTCTCCACAGCTTTCCAGTACTCTCCACCTCTTTCGATAACATTTGCAAATGAATTTGCATCATCGCAACAGCTGCTTACCATTGATTTCTCGCCAGCAGCGGCCATTGGTCTCCACTGGAGCGGCAATAGGTCTCCCCAAGGTACCAGTTCTCTTTGCATTTGTCCAGCGGAGGCCTGGTCAGCGCTCTCTCCATTTATTATTATTATTATTATTATTATTATTATTATTATTATTATTATTATTATTAGTAGTAGTAGTAGTAGTAGTAGTAGAGTAGTAGTATTTTGTTCCGATTACTGTAAAAACACATCCTAAATGTGCCTATATTTTCTCAAACGTAAAAACACACTTGTGAGAGGTTGGTCTAGAGATTTTAATCTTACTGGAAGTTTAAATCAATAAATATTTATTATTATTTTATTATTACTACAAGCAGTGAAAGCTGTTTCTTAAAACAAAATCAAATAAAACATATAATTTAAGAATTGGTTTATAAAATAAGCTAAAAATTTTCCGATTCCAATACCCCAAAAAACTCCGATTTTTCCGATTCCTGATTCCGATTCCAATTAATCGTCTCATCACTAATAAATATATTATCTTTTCCCGCAATTTTCCAATAGTGACCTCAACAACTATGGCGCACATGCCAGGAAAAATAAAAAAACAAGGAAAAAAAAATGAACACATAACATTCATGTTTATTTACAATTGCTGGAGACTAGAATAAAAAAGGGGTCATCAAAAGGCATAGGACATGCGAAGATACACACAGGAAATAATGAGGAGAAATTGATCCAAAACAAAAATGACAAATCTTCCATGCAAATCTTTAATTATATATAAAAGGCATTTTGTCTGCATGTGTGTCCACATGTATGTCTGTGTGTGAGCTCGTTCCCTACAGACTCCGAAACGGCTGGGCTGATTTTTTTTTTTTTTTAATTTTACACAAATGTACTTTATATGTCCGGGAGTGTCTTAGAGAGGTTTTTATATCGAAATGCCCCCGATAAGTATTCCAAATCGATAATCGAAAAAAATCTGATTAAAGAACGAACACTCCGAGTTTAATCAAAGCTAACACTCTTATACAGCCTAACATCGCAAGTGCATTTTAGAAGTTTTATCACCGTACAAACAGAAGGGCTAAGCATATAAAATCAACAGTAGGTTCTTTGATAAGACAAGGATGCGTTTAAAATGAATGTTTCTGTTTAGAGCATAATTAAAACTATGATTCTTGACGTTTGCATTTTAAACTTTGATTCAAGTTAGTATATTAAAATAATTTATAAAATCCACAGTAGGTTTTCTACAGCCAGAGAGAGAGAGAGAGAGAGAGAGAGAGAGAGAGAGAGAGGGGGGGGGGAGAGAGATAAAATAACTGTATCACCTTGGTAGTAATGTAGAAGTAACCTCTCTTGGTCAAACGCTCCAGATACAATTAACGGCACTGATTATAAATGACATTTACACGTCTCAATCACACAACTGATCTTCTGGCCGCTTGGTTATCGATGTTAAGTTACAAGACGCAGGTTTATAGGTTCGAACTGGGCGGCATGTAGACCAGTTGTAAATCTTCACTAATGAGTCTTTAAAAGGAGAAATAATCTTGTTCGTGTACAAAAATAATATTTACTTATTAATTCATAATTATATAAGCTTTTCCCCCTCAATAAATGGAAGATGCTTTAATTGAGACACAATAATCATATTGTACTGAGAGTAATATAACAGTTCCCCTCATCTTGGTTGAACACTCTCGATGTAATTAACGACATTGAGTCATATAAACGGTTGTACACGGTTGAACACAACTGATACGTTGGCCGCACGGTTAACGGCTATGATTTACACAAGCCAAGCCCGCAGATATTAATGTGGCGGTAGTTGGAATAATTACATCGAAAGCACTGCCAGGGCCGTTGCAAGAAAGGTGGGCTCTCTCTACCGTGCTAGACAACTACTAACACCCGAGAGTATCCTGTACCTCTATAAGGCCACCATTCGCCCATGTATGGAGTATTGCTGTCACATTTGGGCTGGTGCATCTGCTACTAGTCTCTCTCTCCTTGACAGGGTTCAAAAGAGAGTCGCAAACCTGATAGGCCCTGAACTGGCATCTAAGCTTCAGCCTCTGTCCCATCGACGAAATGTTGCATCCCTCTGCCTGTTCTACAAGTATTTTAGTGATGAATGGTCTGATGAACTGCAAGCACTTGTGCCCCCACGACGTGAGCACCCTCGACAAACCCGACAGGCTGCTAATTCCCAACCCCACACTGTAGAGATCCCTAGATGTAAAAGATCTTTCTACTCCAATAGTTTCTTCCCCAGAACCGCCAGACTTTGGAATTCCATTCCGGGTCACTGCTTCCCCAACAGTACTGACGTGCAGAAGTTCAAGTGTAACGTGAACCGACATCTTGCTGCCCAAACCCCTACATAGTACCTGGTAGTTGTTGCCCCTGATAGTAGCCCCCTGCACCAAAGTGGCAATGTGCCTTGTTTGGGGTGAAAATGTAAAAAAAAAAAAAAAAAAAGTAACTGGTTGAAATCCGCACTGACGTGCCTTTAAAATGCGAACCAAGCTTTCCTGTGGATAATAACATGTAAATAGTTAACTATTAACTATACTACTCTTATATAATCGGGGTACCAACATGAAGCATGTTGTACATACACTGAATGGACATACTGCATATGTATGTGACGAAGGGTTCATCTGAAGTGTGTACGTGTCACTGTTACTAAATGTCTATGGTGGTTCTTCACTATCTGAACCCTGTTATTTTGTTGCAGTCTATTTATGTTCCGTGATCGTCTAGGTGGGTGTTCTTAACATGTTCTTAGTGCGTAATTAACTCTTTTAGTGTATGTGTGTGTGTGTGTGTGCGTGTGTGTGTGTGTGTGTGTGTGTACATATAACATAAACACATTTATTCGAAGACATACCTGGTTCTGCTGTCAGCCTCTCGAAGATTTTCAGCAATTTTGGGTTGTTTTTGTTTTACGGCGTATCAACCCTTTTCAGGTTATTTATTGCCGAATCCAGTGATTTTGAAGAAGACTTTTTTAATAGAGTATATTTGTTTTTTTTTGTTTTTTAAGTCAGTTTCTATTTAACCCATAGTTGGGACCCTAACAGGTACTACCAGTCCGGGTCAGAGTGGACCTGGGAGCAATGGCAATTAAAAAGTGGCTCCACACTCCTCAAAGCCCGCAAGCTGGGGCCTCACCATCGGATATAGTTTAAGGTCATATCCAGGACCATTTTCAGCAATTCTTGGGAAAACGGATTCTGTGTAAATGAAGACGTTTCAACAGAGATACCAAAACGCTGTGTATTTTTATATAGTTTATTCACTCCCAAGCATGACTTCTAGCAGAGGAGCGATCAACGATCTTTACTTGGGTGGCTAGTTCTTACACGTCCCACCTCTGAGACGCCCCTCCTCCTTTGAGGAGAGACCCCTTTCAGACTATCTTCTTCTGTTGACGACCTAAATCCAACTCCTATTTTTCTCAGCTAACTTAAACCACGTGACCTAAACGTACTTCCAAATCAGCTATCAGACACTCTTCCGGCCACGGTGCTTGATGTGACTTTAACATGACAATATCTCTGGATAGATAGATAAATAGATAGACAAATAGATGGATCAATAATACACATGGATACATAGATAGATCAACAGACAGATACAAGGGGCGTGCAATAAATAATGCCCCTGACCCACTTCCCATAGAAGTAGAGCAACGAAACTTGGCACAGTTATTAGTCTTTCTCTACATATGAACCACTCAGAGTTATGCATTTCTCCCGTCGTTTGATGCATCTCTGGAGTTTTTGTAGAACACCCCATGTTGGTCCTCCAACCACGACGTGACTTCAGAAATAAAGACTGCATCATCTGGGAAACGCTTTCCTTTCAAAAACAACTTCATGGCTGGGAAGAGGTGAAAGTCAGAGGGTGCAAGGCCAGGAGAGTAGGGAGGATGAGGAAGGATTTCATAACAACACGCCCGTGCTTCTGATCTGGCGACATGCGAGTTGTGGACCGGAGCGTTGTCTTGCAGGAGGAGGGTACCTTTGCTGATCTTTCCCATCCTCTTGATTTTGATAGCTTCCCTTAATTTGCTTAAAAGTGAAGCATAATAGACTCCTGTAATTGTGGTACGCTTTACCAGGAAATCTGTCATCACTCCTCTGTCCTGGTCCCAAAAGAATGTGTGCATGACCTTGCCAGCGGAGGGCTGCACCCTTGCCTTCTTTGGAAGTGGTGAGTCCAAGTGTTTCCACTGCATTGACTGGGTTTTGGTCTCTGGTACATCTCCAAATTCATCCTCGAGCACTGGACGCGTTCTCGCTTCTGGAATGGTGTGAGCAACCTTGGAATCCATCTGGCAGACACCTTATGCATATGCAAATGGTCATGAATGATAGTTTCCACAGACCCTGTACTAATCTTGATATCTTGGGCGATTTGGCGAATAGTAATGCGCCGATATTCCAAAATGACAGGCTCAACTTGACGAACAGATGCCTCATCAATGGCAGAAGGGGGGCGACCAGGTCTGGGAGCTGTTTCCACAGACTTCCGGTCATGTTTGAATTCACGATGCCAACATTTTACAAGGTCATATGATGGAGCATTACCACCATAAGTTTATTTCATTTTATCAAAAGTCTCCTGTGGTGTGCGTCCTTTCAAATACAAAGACCAGGTGATTACTCGACATTCATTCAACAGGCTCCATTTCACACCTGACTCAGTTCAAATACCTGTAAAACAAAAACGATAATTAGTTCAGAGCTATAATTTGCCACATAACCCGTAGAGATATAAATCTTTGCACATGCGAAATTTCAGCTAGATCAGACAACTGGAAGTGGGTCAGGAGCATTACTTATTGCACGCCCCTCGTAAATAACAAATAATTTCTTGCGTTCCCAACTACAAACCACCACCACCACTACTACTACTACTACTACTACTACTACTACTACTACTACTACTACTACTACTATTGAACGATTGTTTCCCCAAATCTTTTCCTGGATACTTCAATAGAACTAATCACGTTGACACACTGGTTCTCGTTAGATCACCAAAGTTAAGCAACGTTGAGTCTGGTCAGTACTAAAATCGGTGACTATTTGGGACTTCCAAGGGATGTATGTGCTCTCTGCTTATCTCGGCATTGTTTCCAGTCGTCCTGCACTTCTCTTTGCCACTGGACTCAAGCAGTGTCGATTCAGGAGAGGTGTGGCTGTAGATTGTGCAACTCTTGCTTCACAATTACACGCGCAACCACCCTAACAGGGGGTACCAATTGTATTTTGAGACCGAACAGAGGCGTTTTAATAGAACTAAATGCATGCTAAAATGTTCCTTAATTCCGGGATTGAGTTATGTTTGGAAGGAAATATCTTTTAATTGCTCTAATTAGCCGTGATCTGTCATTAATTGGACAAGTTACGCACGTCTCAGTTATTCTTTTAGCACTGCAAGAAGAATGTCTTAACAGTTACGTCACAATTTATGAATTTTCGAATGAAGTCAAACTAGAATGAATAGTGGTAAGAGTTGTGACGAACTGAACGGACAGACAGAGAGGGAGGAGCAATAGAAAGATAGGGGAGAGAAGACGTAGAGGAGACAACCGAAAAAGATAGAGACGAGGGGTGTAGGGTGTTAAAATGTGAAGGCAACGATGGAGGCCATCTTGTCAGCAGTGTCATAAATGGCCACCGCCGCCGCCACCACTGCTGTTGCTGCTGCTGCTAATGATGATGATGATGGTGCTCAGATTGGGCTGACTTCGACGTACGTGTGTGTTCCCAGCACCGCGTACCGAGGATTATTTCGGTTGCTTCTTGCAAAACAATTTCCCCGGAGAAGATCCCCAGCCACATTCGTAAGCCCCAGTTCTCCGCGACCGTTCATTGATTTTTTGTGTGTGCAGTAAAGGAAGGCTTATCCGCAGATAACGTTCGTGTTTGAAAGCCGATCGTTACGTATAAATTATATAGGAGAGAATGGGAAAATCAGATTAAGTTGGTGAACCAGTCCAAACTGATGGATTGATTCAGTTCAATTAACGGTAGGCGCACAAAACATATTCAATACCACAAGGGCAGGTATTGTACTAATCAGAGTAATTTTTTTATAATTGAAATTTTTTTGACATTGCTATCTAAAATTTCCTTATTATGTATAAGAGAATTGCACTAATCCGGACAACTGAATTTGTTTCTTTCTTTTGCCTATATAATCATTGAGCGTTTCAATTGGACTAACAAGTCTTTTAGCATGGAACTTGGAAGTCCCTGGGGGACTCAATGGGACATTAACGGTGGTTTTGATATATATATATATATATATATATATATATATATATATATATATATATATATATATACATATATATATATATATATATAAGAACAAATAGTTAATAAAACATGTTAAAAACACTTTGAAAAAGAGTTAAAAACATATTTAATCTGAAAAGGAAACACTTAATAAGTGGATAATCCTTAATCCGCGGAGTTTCGAAAATTTGGAAATTATGGAAATTTATTTGGAAAAACAATGTAATTAATATATAAACCAAATTTCCAAATAAATTTCCAAATAAATTTCCACATTTCCAAATGAATTTCCATCATTTCCAAATGAATTTCCATCATCTCCAAATAAATTAATATATATATATATATATATATATATATATATATATATATATATATATATATATATATATATATATATATATATACAGTAGCGTCCAAAAGTAAGGGACACGATTTTAAAACCAAATATTTGTCAGAAATAACAATTGTGAAAAGCTGAAATTTTGACAATTGGTAGTCCATAAGATACTAAAATTTGCAAAGCATTGAAAAATAATTATAACAATTATTTATTTATTTGCAAAATAGGAAGTTTTTAACGCGTTTCATACGTTCTGTGAAGCACCATCTTCAGAAAGTATTCAAAATGTAAAATTATATGTATAAGAGCGTTTTAGCAGTCCATTTTGGTGCCATGTTTCCCAGAGATTGATATGTTGTCTGGGTTCAAAAAAAGCCTACAAAAAACAGTCTACTGATTTATGAAAGTATGATAGGTTATGAAAAGGAAGGGCTGTAAATTTGGGTTGAATTTGGGAGTGTCAAAACCAAAGCAAAATATGATGAAAGTAAAAATAAAATAGATAAACCCCATAATTTATTATACCATACATGTTCACACTGAAACACTTATCACAATATTCTGTGGATCTATATTAAAAAAAACCTTATAAACTTTGTGACATATTTCTATTCTATGAGGTCAGGTGCGAACGAACACCCCATAATTTTATCATACCATATTTCTTCAAACTGAAACATAATTATCAAAGTATACTTACGCAGATAGATATGAAAAGTCTTTATTAAAGTTTGTGCCTATTTCCATTCTATGGAGGCCAGGCACGAACACAGACCCCACAATTTTATTATACCATCCCTATTTAAGTTGAAACATACTTATCAAAGTATTATTATGTATATCTATATCAAAAACACTTGTAAACTTGTAAATTTTTTATTTCCATACTTTGTGGACGAGTCGCGAACGCAGACCCCACAATTTTAATGAACCACCGTTCTGCCAGATCAAACATACCCATTTCTGTGTCTCGATACATCTTCTATCATGATATGTAATCAGTTTTTTAAAATAGTCAACCATATAGGAGCCTATTCGTGACCACACACACACACACACACACACACACACACACACACACACACACACACACACATCTTTATATTATATATATTATATATATATTATATATATATTATATATATATATATATATACATACAAGGGGCGTGCAATAAATAATGCCCCTGACCCACTTCCCATAGAAGTAGAGCAACGAAACTTAGCACAGTTATTAGTCTTTCTCTACATAAGAAACACTCAGAGTTACGCATTTCTCCCATCGTTTGATGCAGCTCTGTAGACAGTTTTTGTAGAACACCCCAGGTTGGTCCTCCAACAACGACGTGACTTCAGAAATCAAGGCTGCATCATCTGGGAAACGCTTTCCTTTTAAAAACAACTTCATGGCTGGAAAGAGGTGAAAGTCAGAGGGTGCAAGGCCAGGAGAGTAGGGAGGATGAGGAAGGATTTCATAACCACACGCTCGTGCTTCTGATCTGGCGACATGCGAGTTGTGGACCAGAGCGTTGTCCTGCAGGAGGAGGGTGCCTTTGCTGATCTTGCCCCACATCTTTTTTGATAGCTTCCCTTAATTTGCTTAAAAGTGAAGCATAATAGGCTCCTGTAATTGTATTACCCTTTACCAGGACATCTGTCATCACTACTCTGTCCTGGTCCCAAAAGACTGTGTGCATGACCTTGCCAGCGGAGGGCTGCACCTTTGCCTTCTTTGAAGGTTGTGAGTCCAAATGCTTCCACTGCATTGACTGGGCTTTGGTCTCTGGATCATAGTAATGGACCCAGATTTCATCCTGAGTAATCAGTCTTTTGAAAAACTTTGACTCATCTTCTTGGCACATCTCCAAATTCATTCTCGAGCACTCGACGCGTTCTCGCTTCTGGAATGGTGTGAGCAACCTGGGAATCCATCTGGCAGACACCTTATGCATATGCAAATGGTCATGAATGATAGTTTCCACAGACCCTGTACTAATCTTGATATCTTGGGCGATTTGGCGAACAGTAATGCGCCGATCTTCCAAAATGGCACCCTCAACTTGACGAACAGATGCTTCATCAATGGCAGAAGGGGAGCGACTAGGTCTGGGAGCTGTTTCCACAGACTTCCGGCCATGTTTGAATTCACGAAGCCAGCGTTTTACAAGGTCATATGATGAGGCATTATCACCATAAGTTTATTTCATTTCATCAAAAGTCTCCTGTGGTGTGCTTCCTTTAAAATACAAAGACCGGGTGATTGCTCGATATTCATTCAACAGGCTCCATTTTCACACCTGACTCAGTTCA
This sequence comes from Euprymna scolopes, assembly GCF_053919585.1. Classification (NCBI taxonomy): domain Eukaryota; kingdom Metazoa; phylum Mollusca; class Cephalopoda; order Sepiida; family Sepiolidae; genus Euprymna; species Euprymna scolopes. The sequence goes on from NC_136500.1 coordinate 84,921,466, forward strand.
AATACCCGTAAAACAAAAACGATAATTAGTTCAGAGCTATAATTTGCCACATAACCCGTAGAGATATAAATCATTGCACATGCAAAATTTCAGCTAGATCAGACAACTGGAAGTGGGTCAGGGGCATTTCTTATTGCACGCCGCTCGTATATATATATATATATATATATATATATATATATATATATATATAAATGCACATTTGTTATAAACTTTATCCATATAATAACAACATTCTACACATACACTCACACACCTATATATATATATATATATATATATATATATATATATATATATATATATATATATATATATATATAAAAGTGAAAGTGTCTGCCAGTGTCTATATGTGTGTGTACATTTCTCTACGCAATAACTCTGTGAATTTTTCATCTACAGACTCGAAATTTGAGATACCGGGTACTGAGATTTGGGAAAATCGATATGAAGGGTTTTCGGCCAAAAATTTGGCGATTAAGAGGTCAAAGTTCAACGATTTGACCTTTGAGAACTCTACCAAATTTCTCCGATAATTTGGGGTCTAAACACTTGAAATTTTTTATATGGATTTATTGGGCATGGATCTAACTTAATAACTTGATTTGAGCCCAAAACAATAAATTTTAAGGAGTCAAAAAAGAGTTAAAAAATTGACCACTTTTTGTTTGCTCAACACACACCTCTAAATACCCGGGCACTCATACTAGTATATCTATAAAAGTGAACGTGTCTATGTGTCTGTCTGTGTACATTTCCCTACGCAATAACTCTGTCAATTTTCAGTCTACAGACTCGAAAATTGATGTACAGGATGCTGAGATTTGGGAAAATCTGTGATCGGTTTTTGCTCAGAAATTTTGCTGTTAAGGGGTCAAAGTTCAACGATTTGACCTTTGAGAACTCTACCAAACTTGTCCGACAATTTTGGGTCTAATCAGTAAAAAAAGTAAAATAAAGTAAAAAAAAAATAAAAAAAGTAAATAAAATAAAAAAATAAAAATAAAAAACACCGTATAAAAACAACACTAGCGAATAAATACTGGGAACTCAAAGAAAGCGGACATTCGCCGGTAGTCGAATGGAAAATAATAAGACAAGCTACCACGTGCAGACATTTAGACGACCCATGTAAATTATGCCTTCATGAAAAATTTGCTATCCTGTACTTTAAAGAACCCCAAAATCTATTAAACTGTAGACGAGAAATAGCAAACAACTGCGTTCACAAAATAAAACTTACTCTAGGATAGCGATACAAAATAGCTTTAAAACTAACAAAAACAATAGAAAACAAACAAATAAATAAATTAAATAAACATGAACATACATAAACGATCACACATATATGTATGTATATATATATATATATATATATATATATATATATATATATATGTATGTATGTATGTGTGCATGTATGTGTGTACACATATGTATATTTATATATATAAAAAAGGAGGAAAATGGTCTGCCTTAAACCACTAACATAGTTCTAAAACATATCCTTTGTTCGATAAAATGCATGCCCATTTGCTGATAGGAAGGGGCGCGGTGGATACTAGAAAGCTGATTGGCTAACTAAAATCCTCAACATATATAAAAACAAGAAACAACCACAGAATTCGCGCATAAGCCTGACGAATCCTATAGTGGATCAAACGCCGAATATTCAGTGTAGCTTAATCGCCATATATATTTTATAAATTACTAACTAGCTCTACCTACGTATTGAGCACTTTTGAAGTAAATACTTAAAGTTTACGCATAAATCTATACTTTCGTATATTAATTTTATATGAGTAAATGAAGTAGTTATATATATATATATATATATATATATATATATATATATATAATGGTTGGATAGCTTGGTTTCCCAGATGTGGATCCATTGAAACCCGTGTGGTTATTTAAGCGTGCTCAATCGAGGGCAGAGCCGGTATACAATATGTTTAATCTACAAATATTATTGGTTACATGTGTGCATACATGTTTCAGTGGAATCTCAATTTTGAGAACCTTACCTTATCAGACCGGTTTCGGTTCTTTTTTTTCGGTCTTATCAGGTAAGTCCCTCTAAATTGAAACATGTCTGCACACATGTAACCAATGATGTTTGTATAATAAAATACTATGCATATAAGGAATACTTGTTCCTACTTAGCATTTAGTCTACATAATCCCAATGCTTTTCCGCAAATAAAATGGTAGATCTATCCAAGTACTTTAGAATGATATATAAATGAACTTTGTAGGCCTATAAATAACAGAGATATCGTCTTTTAAAAAGGTCAAGGTCATATCTCAGAAATCCCTTGACCTTGAGATGTGTAACAGGTGCCATTCAATTCCTATTATGGAGATCTATAAGTGTAGCAAATTTGAAAAAAATCCGTGTTAGACATGGTTTTACCCCTGTCGATTTGACATGGAATGAGCCATAGATAAATTCCTTCAAACCAACAGTATATGTCAAACAAAGTAAAAATAATCAATTTATATATAGAGAGAAAATATATACATTCCATCCACTAAAGGGCGGTTGACGTAGTGGCATTGCGTTAGACCTTAGTCTCTTGGCTCCTCGTTTCGAATCTCACTAAATTCATCACGCTGTTGAGTCGTAAGATTACGAAACACGTAAATATTTATATTAAGAAAATCACATATACTGGTATCACATTGTAAAGAGAACACTTATGTCTATCTAGCATTTAATCAGAATGCTTTTCTTTATAAATAATCGAAATTTTAACCCCAAGTGTTTTCCCGCTAACAGTTTAATCGATTTGCTTTTTGCTTTTTTGTTTTTCGAAGGAGGGGAATATTTCACCGGACATGTTTTATTACTTGAGGTTTTGGGAAGTTATTTTTTTTATGTATTTTCTATTTTTTTATTCCGTAGTTATTTATTTCTGTTGTACTGAAACTATTTATTATATAATTAAATTGAATAAATTTCGCAAACGATAAAAAAGAAGCTTGTTGAGAAAAGAGGCAGACAGAAAGAGAGAAGGAGAGAGGGAAAGAGGAGGAGAGGCGAGAGGGAGAAAGAAATTATGAAAGTTTTAAAAGAAATATATTACACACTTTTTAAAAGCATTCTTTTATTTAGCCCATCCAGGACAACACCAATTGCTTCGGTTTTCATGCAGGGAAAGGCTGGTAGCAATTTACACAAATGAGGATATAATAGTTCAGCACCTGTTTAAAATCGCCTTGAATTGCTGCGTCGTTGGCGTATTTGCTACATTTTCTGTAAGCTTATTCCAAAGACCATGAATTCTGATTGAGAAAGCGTCTCTCTTCCTGTTCAATTAATATCGGCGGTGAAGCAGTTCCTTGTCAAGCCCTCCTAGACGAATTACATGGATCAAGGAAGAAGAGGAGTAGGAAGCAGAAATACTCAAAAAGCATTAGGGCTTAGGGTGTGGAAAGAATCAGAAACAAAGGAAAGAGAAAGCGAATGATAGAGAGAGAGAGAGAGAGAGAGAGAGAGAGAAGAAGAAGAAGAAGAAGAAGAAGAAGAAGAAGAAGAATTGAAAAAATCACTTGACTGAAGATGTGGAGAGAGAGAGAGAGAGGGAGTGAAATAGATGGATAGATAGAGAGAGGGGAAGTTATAAAAGTTATAAAGGATATATGTTACGCACACTTTTTAAAAACTGTTCTTTTTATCCACGCCATCCCGGGCTACGCCAGGCATCCTTGCTAGTATCATATAAATCAGTTACACGTAGCTGATGGATATTGTCAATATGTAAAGTTATGTTTCAAAGCCGCAAGAATATAATAGCTTAGTAAAACCGTAATTTAGTGGCCTATATATAACGCGATGAAAAACTATGTACATGCATTAAATATCATTTCCTATTGCCTTTGTTAAATATTAATAAATAAGAAACCGTTCTGAGTTAAAATCTATTTACTATTACGCTTGTAATCTTAAAAGAACATTTTTGAAATGTTTGCATATGCTGAAATAAATGCTTATTTCCGTTTGTATAAAGACTCCATTATTTTTTTGTAGCAATTATTTCAACCTATGTACACATTTCAAACGTGTTCTTAAGATTACAAGTGTAACACTCAATAGATTTAAACCGGAAATGATTTCTCATTTACTAATATTTAACAAAAACAACTAGATACAACAATATTTATTGTCTGTATACAATTTTTCATCGCCTTATGTTCAGGCCACTAAACTGCGGTTTTACTAATAGCTGTATGAGATCATCTGAACAACAAAACAAAACAAAAAAATAGATTATTAGAATGTTGAGTTGCACACGAAGTAAACTCGTATAACTCATACATTTTTTTTGACCGATTTCATTCTGTTTGTTGCAGTTGTTGCTGCTGATGATGATGATGATGATGATGATGATGATGATGATGATGATGATGATGATGATGATGATGATGAATTGGACTTGTGCATAGAGCTCACGAAGCTAGTAAAAAGGAAATTAGTGTTAGGTTAAATGAAAAGGACCATGGCGGCTGCTGATGTTATTTTTCTTCTTCTTCTTCTTCTTCTTCTTCTTCTTCTTTTTCTTCTTCTTCTTCTTCTTCTTCTTCTTCTTCTTCTTCTTCTTCTTCTTCTTCTTCTTCTTCTTCTTCTTCTTCTTTCTAGCTGCTGTTGCTGCTGCCACTGTTGTTAAGAGAATCGGACTTATGCACAGAGCCCATAAAGATCGTCCTCCAGGATTGTCTGATTTGCACGAAACCCTCCTTCTTTGTCGCAGCCATTCGTTCATTCACTCAAATCGTACAAAACAGATAATTCTATTGTTAGGACTAAATTCCCTCCCAATAGATTTCCTAGTTTCTAGAAAGAAATCGAGTATTTACGTGAAGCTTGCCAATATCATTAAAGAAAGTTTTTCTGCGGAACAGACCGGATTCGAACTTGGCACAACCAGGTTATAAATCACGTCGTTAACCACTTAGCAACCGTCACCTCCTCAGCTATTCATTAATCTGCAAAATCGCAGGTGTTGATACCCCCCGACACAGAGAAAAACAAGGCTCGTTGATTGCATGCGAAATCGGGGAAGGTTTGGTCTATAATGCACAAATTAGTGACACAGAAGCAACGTTGTCTTTTGATTTGACACAAGATAGAGACAAACAGAGGACGACGAATCCTGATGTCGACCCCTCCTGGATTTTCAGCAGGGCCCTGATAGCCGGTTAGGTCTAGATACTACTACTACTACTACTACTACTACTACTACTGTGAGGAAGGCTTGAACTTTTAGGGTTTGATTCTGTGGTTAGCATCGGTTCCCTCGATTCTGTTAGGTACAGGGTGACTCCATAAAAATAATCCATATATTTTTGACAGATATTCATAAATTTAATTCTAGCCTTTTCTCTCTCTCTCTCTTCTCCAGGATATGAAGTAGATTGTGCGCATAAAAGATTGAAAACATAGTCTTCACCAGCATGTCCTGATCTATCAAGGAAACACATTTTGCGTGGAAGCCTATTTTGCCAACAAACTATACACAGTCGAGCAAGCAAATTTTAGGAGAGAGTTTCGGTGTCAACAGAATTTTTGACTGGGATAAGAAGTTTACAGAGTATGGTACTGTGCAAAATGTTAGTTGTAAAGGCATCACATATTCGGCACAATCACGTTGACACACCGGTTCCCGCTGGATCACCTAAGTTAAGCAACCTGGACCTGGTCAGTACTAAATGGGTGACCATTTGGGACTTCCAGTTACTGTATGTGATCTCCGCTTATCTCGGCATTGTTTCCAGTCGTCTTAGACTTCTCCTTGCCACTGAACTTAAACAGTGCTGATTCAGGCGAGGTGTGGTTGGGATTGTGTAACCCTTGCCTCATAATTACACATGCAGCTGCCTCTACAGGGGGTATCCTTTGTCTTTCAAGACAACAGAGGCATCATGTAAATATATAGCATGCTGGAAGTTTTTTTTAGTACGACATAATCACGTTGAAACACCGGTTCCCGTTGGATCACTGAAGTTAAGCAATGTTGGACTTGGTCAGTACTAAATGAGTGACCATTTGGGACTTCCAGGTGCTATATGTGCTCTGCTTATCTCGGCATTGTTTCCAGTCGTTGTGGACTTCTCCCTGCCAGTGTACTCAAGTAGTGCCGATTCAGGAGAAGTGTGGGTGTTATTACGCAACTCTTGCCTCACGATTACACGCACAGCTACCCCTACAGGAGGTCTCCTTTGTCTTTAAGGACTGAACGGAGGTATCGAGGGAAATGCATCACGGGCACTCATTCCAATCGGAGGGTGAGTGCTACGACAGAAACATCAAAGACGTACGGAACTCGGTCGGACAGAGTCCAAAGAAATTGCTCCAACGGCATAGTCAATAACTGGGGGTCTCTCGAGAGTCTTTGAAGCGTGTTCTCAAATCAGATCTTCATTTGCATCCTTACCAGATCCAAATAAAGCAAAAGCTCACGAAGGCTGACATGGCCAAACGTGTTGCAATGTGCGAATGGTTTTTAGACACAATCGAAGAATACTTGCAGAATGGATCACGTAAAGGTTGCCGATATTCAAATGTAAAAGTGATGTTATGGAACCAACTGAATTCGAACTTGGCGCGTCAGCACAGTCACCTTCCCCGATACTATACAAATAGTAAAAACTACTTGTAGCTTTTTATTGAATCGATGAAAAGTAAAGCAAATGTGGTCAAAAACCTATAATTTGTCAATCCCCAATCACCCGATTGCATAAATAATCTGTTAATGTATTAATTGCTGCTTTGGCTTCTCCCGTGTGTGACTCACGCACGCAGCATCAAATAAATTGTATAATTAAACTAGCATGCCGCCTGGCATTGCCCGATCGTAAAATACGCTTAAATATGATATTTTGATTAATGCAGATTTCGTATTTGTTATTATATTATATTGGGCCTAATATATAGTAATGATTTAAAATGTTAGAAAAAAAGAGGACTTGTGCGCTACCACCGAGAATCGAAACCAAAACGTTTAGCTTACGATGTACTTCGATGTTAATGCCTGAGCTATGAAAACATGTCTTCTGTGAGGCTAAACATTAAAACATGAACCAATCTATTACGTAACGCATGCATATTCGTAATGCCGTCGTTCGACCTTCACCTGGCAAATTTCACTTTTTTAATTTTCACACTTTTGCACGGATTTTCCCCGGCTAAAACCCAAATATAAAGTTTCGCATGGGTTAGAATACCCTATATATTAAGTTTTATGTCTGTAGACCAAAACCCGACAGAGAAGTTTGGTAGGTAAAATATTTTAAGCAAACATATATATATATATATATATATATATATATATATATATATATATATATATGTGTGTGTGTGTATATATATATATATATATATATATATATATATATATATATATATATAGGAAGAGGTTTGTTTTTACTATAACTTTTTATGCAAACATTACGCAAGTATAAATCATGTAGAATATTTGCATGAAGATAATTACACGATGATCATCTCATAAGAAAACCGAAAAAAAAAAACAATAGGGAATTAATGAAAATTAATGTTTAAAAGAATATGCAAATTTGCTAGATCTTTTACAGAGAAATGCAATTCCATGACCCATATAAAACAAAGTTGTATTTTCTTTTTAGATAAATAGAAAAAAAAATGTTTTTAATATGAATATCAATACACAAAAACTCAAATTTATAGGAGTATAGCATATATAGATTTAGATTAGATCAACTAAATTGGGACAGAGTCAGCCAGATGTAGTAAAAAATAAATATATTGACTGGCTCGCTTTATAACCTTACTTAACTGTTAGTTGTATAGTTTTATGGGGTTAGTGTGGTGTAATGGTTACAGGCATGGACCGTGGCTTTGGTATACCCGTATATGTATGTTCAAGTCCTATCGTTGGCACTTTCGTTTTCATTAATATCCTTACGAAACGTGTGAATCCATGTAGATTTCCTCCGTCTATAGATTAATTGTTAGGGAATCCTTGTTTGTGCAACCTATTGAGAAGAAAGCAAGAACTGAAATAACTCCAGTCATTTACTGTTCAAGTCAGCATTACTTCTAGTTGTGTTGGCCTTTTACTTGCCACTGAATTCAAGTACTGCTTGTTCAGTGAAAGCTGTAGTTGATGATAAGGCATCCCGTGCTTTACTATAAAACCCTTGGTCAGGAACTCTTACAGATATGCCCATTGTCGAATGAAGCTGAAAAGTGTGTGGGGGGATATTATAGTTTGGCTATATTTATCTCCTCTTACGCGTAACAATCAAAATAATCCGATACACACACTAACCGACACAATATTAAACAGAAGTATAAAAAAAAATTTTCTACGAAAGAAAAGTTGAAGAAGATACAGTAAAAGATATAGTGAATACGGTCACCGCTGAAGTATTCCGCCATTATTGTGCAAAGACAAAATAATTTAAATAAAAGGAAACTGTTCTCAATTCTAATACCTACCCTGCTTAGTATAAAGGAATTAATCTATCGTACAGTTTTTTTTCTTTTTCTCTGTTTATTTGGGGAATGTGTCTCCACAATTTGTATTGCTTGGGTCGCCGACTCTAAATAACCTATCGTAATATTTATTATTTGGCACGTATTTTCTTCTATAATGTTCAAGGTTATATCAAATTAGTGTTAAAAAACCGACTATAAAAAGAACATGGCAGGCAAGATTCCGTTTGAATCATTGGGAAAGAAATGTTCTCTTCTTGCTCATTAGATAGTCAAGAGTAGTTGCGTTTGCGAAAATGGACAGATCGTAAGAATGACGAGTCGGGAAGAAAGAGGGTATCTTGACAAAGAGTTCTGGTATTGATTTTTCTATATAATCAATCTTCTGGATTCTCTGCACTCAACTCGGTTGGCAAGGATGCTGTAAAATACACATGGCCGATGGCATTCATCATCCTCACTCTTGGCTAAATATCGGTTCTCGACTCCATCTTGTTTCGGCTTAGACATTGGCGAAAAATGGCGGAAAGGATTCGTCATTCAATGCTTTATTGAAATAATAGCACTATTCCTTTGCGATTTCAGATGAAAGATAAAAAGCTCTCATTGATTGCTCACAAAGCAGACGCTGCCTTTATGCATAGTAATAACGACTCTTCAATATATATATATATATATATATATATATATATATATATATATATATATATATATATATATATAGGAATACAAAAGAAGTTATTTAAGTTGAAAGTCCACGGATTACGGAATAATTTCGATTGTATTTCCTTGAAGGATGTGATTTCAATTTTTTTTTTATCTGCAATCAGTTAATTTTCTTGTCTATCAATACTTTATCAAGAATATTGAGCATCCTTTTCAAAATAGGATTTATTTGATAATAATTATATCCTCTCTTCTTCATATATATATATATATATATATACATATATATATATATATATATATACATATATATATATATATATATATATATGTATAGTAATTTGATAAAAACTTCAAATTTGTGTACAAACATTTTTATTTATACAATTATTTCTGTCTACTTACAAAACACGAATTCTTTTATAATAAATCAATTTTTGAAAAGGTTTTTTTTTCAGTAAATTTTTTCCTATCAAATTTCACTACAAAAATTTAAAAAAAAGATAAAAGCATTAACATCAAAATTTTCCACCTTATTGTACTTATTTTTTTCCAAAGCAGATCAATGAAAAAATATTCTAGTTGTATTCTTATGTAGTTAAATAACCAAAAACTAATACTAAAAATATAATAATAATAATAATAATAATAATAATAATAATAATAATAATAATAATAATAATAATAACAGGGAAGTTAACACGCGTAAACTACAAACCCCATGCAGACACACGGAAACTGCAATAGAGTAAAATAAAAATAAATTTAAGGGACACCCGTAAGGTAACTCCTAATTCTAAGAAATCTTATAAACGCCCCCCCCCCCACGATAAAGGCATCAGTCGAGGCTTATGTCACGCAAAATAGAAGAAGGACGAAGACAGAGAAAGATTTCCCTTGGATGAGTGCAAAGAGTACTGCGATCTTGGAGAGGCTTATTTTTTTATTTTAATTCCAATGAAGATCAATGATCATTGCCAGCAATAATTTATTGGTGACTATTGCGATAGCTATCGAAACAGGTGGAGGGTACTGGGAATCTGGAAACACTTGCTGTCAGTCAGGTTCCAGGTAATACCATCGCCTTTTAGCTGTGAACAATCTCTGATGTCAACTTGTGTGAAAACTCCTAGTGTATATCATCATCATCATCATCATCATCATCATCATCATCATCATCATCATCATCATCATCATCATCATAATAATAATAATAATAATAATAATAATAATAATAATAATAATAATAATAATAAAAAAAAAAAAAAAAAAGATCAATTGCATTCCTTGTCTGATAAAATAAGGACAAGCAAAAGTCTTATCTGGGCCTTACTTATCTATATTATACGAAGCATTTCCAAATTTATAACATGGAAAAACTATTTGATTATGCTGAAATTTTTGCCTGGTGGATACACTTATAAAACGTATCCGCCAGGCAAAATCTCAGTATAATTAGATAACGTTTTGGGGGTCATAAACATTTTCTATGGTATAATTTTTTGAATATTTCATACAGGTGATAAAACATATTTAAAAATATTTTTTCATGTAAAAGCTTTATATTGGCCAATAAAACGTACTTGAGAGTGAATACTACTACTACTACTACTACTACTACTACTACTACTACTAAGAATAATAATATTACTACTACTACTACTACTACTACTACTACTACTACTACTACTACTAATAATAATAATAATAATAATAATACTAATAATAATAATAATAATAATAATAATAATATTGACGCTTATGATGATGATAATGCCCGGTAGTATATTTACTTGAAATTTGTTCCGCTTTTCTCTTCTTTTTTATAACTATTTATTTTCAAAAATATTTGTTTCACAGTCCCATCTACATTTACGTCCTCTTTATATGATGGCTGCCATTGAAGCATTTTCAAGAAAGAATTAAATCAAATTACACATTATTCTTATCAACATGCCATAATGACCTACCACAAGATGAATATATTGATTTTATAATTAAAAAAAAAAGTTACCAATGACCGGGGGTACCCGGCGTTGCCCGGGTGTGAAATGGTAGGGGAGGGGAAATCAAAACAACAGTTCAGCTCGGCTGGAAAGAGGTGTTAAAAAAGTGATAGTAGTTGGGGGGGGGGAAGGGGATCAAAACAACAGTAGGCAGTTTGGAGGGAAAAAGGTGTAAAAATGAAGAACCTTTTTTTTTTAAATATAAAAACATGTTAAGTTGTGTTTGTACTGTAATTGCTTGAGGTATTACCATCCGTGAATTTTTTAAAGAAAATAATCATTTTAGTTTAAAGCAAACTTAGTAAAAAAAAAAGTTTTATTTGGAGTTTTATTATTTTAAGTGACTTGAGTGAAATTCAAATGTATCTTTTTTATTTCGACGAAGAAATCATCTTTGCTTAGTTTACGATTTTGAATTTTCTATAATCAATTATAAAGTTTAATTAAAGTATCGTAATATTTCAGTTTTATATTGCTAAAATAATAGATATTTTAAAAATATACACACACACATAAATTTTCCAATTTTATAAATAAACTTCTTTCCAGTTAACGAAAAAATATTAGGAAATTTACGTGCGGGGTTTGAGTCTGTAGACCACGTTAAAAAAAAAAGAAAAAAACCCCGTAAATTTTCAAGTCTTATAAATTCTTTGCAGTTAATAAAAATATTAAGACATTTACGTACGGAGTTTGAACCTACAGACAACGTCATGCAATAAATAAATAAATAAATAAATAAATAAAATAAATTAATTAATAAAAAATAACACGCTATCAACTTACCCGCATTAGAATTTTCACGGCCACTTGTTCTATTATTGTTGCTAAGCGACAACATGGAAAAATGGCTTTACCGATGATAAATAAATTAAAATAACGGTTTAAATTATCGATTATCGGTAATTATCGGGGTTAATCTAAGACAGAACTTAACTAAGATCACTCCCAGGATTATACACAAAAATTAAGTAAATTTTCAAGAAAATCTGTTCAGCCGTTTCGGAGTCTATAAGGAACTAACTCACACACAGAGACAAAGTTGCATTTATATAATTGTAGAGATATAAAAATGATTTTTATGTGCCACACTGAAGTAGTCTTTAACGAAAAATAACCATTAGTCTTAATGATCATCATCATATCGTATGAACCAAAAATCAGCATAAAATTTATCTTCCTGTTTTCACCTACACACTCACCGCATATATTTCCACCAACCGACACTACCACCATCACTTTCCTCCCGCTCTAACACAACCGACACTACCACCATCACTTTCCTCCCACTCTAACATAACTGACACTACCACAATCACTTTCCTCCCACTCTAACACAACTGACACTACCACCATCACTTTCCTCCCACTTTAACACAACTGACACTACCATCATCACTTTCCTCCCACTCTAACACAACCGACACTACCACCATCACTTTCCTCCCACTCTAACATAACTGACACTTCCACCATCACTTTCCTCCCACTCTAACACAACTGACACTACCACCATCACTTTCCTCCCACTCTAACATAACTGACACTACCACCATCACTTTCCTCCCACTTTAACATAACTGACACTACCGCCATCACTTTCGTCCCACTCTAACATAACTGACACTACCACCATCACTTTCCTCCCACTCTAACACAACTGATACTACTACCATCGTTTCCTCCCACTCTAACACAACCGACACTACCGCCATCACTTTCCTCCCACTCTAACATAACTGACACTACCGCCATCACTTTCCTCCCACTTTAACACAACTGACACTACCATCATCACTTTCCTCCCACTCTAACACAACCGACACTACCACCATCACTTTCCTCCCACACTAACATAACCGACACTACCACAATCACTTTCCTCCCACTCTAACACAACTGACACTACCACCATCACTTTCCTCCCACTCTAACACAACTGACACTACCACCATCACTTTCCTCCCACTTTAACACAACTGACACTACCACCATCACTTTTCTCCCACTCTAACACAACTGACGCTACCACCATCACTTTCCTCCCACTCTAACATAACTGATACTACCACCATCACTTTCCTCCCACTCTAACATAACTGACACTACCACCATCACTTTCCTCCCACTTTAACACAACTGATACTACCACCATTATTTTCCTCCTACTCTAACACAACTGACGCTACCACCATCAGTTTCCTCCCACTCTAACATAACTGACACTACCACAATCACTTTCCTCCCACTCTAACAAAACTGACACTACCACCATCGTTTCCTCCCACTCTAACATAACTGACACTACCACAATCACTTTCCTTCCACTCTAACAACACTGACACTACCACCATCACTTTCCTCTCACTCTTACACAACTGACACTACCATCATCGTTTCCTCCCACTCTAACACAACCGACACTACCGCCATCACTTTCCTCCCACTCTCACACAACTGACACTACCACCATCACTTTCCTTCCACTCTAACACAACCGACACTGCCACCATCACTTTCCTCCCACTCTAACACAACTGACACTACCACCATCACTTTCCTCCCACTCTAACACAACCGGCACTACCACCATCACTTTTAAACACAACCCTTCTGCTGAAATTCACCACTTACATCTTTTGGCGTATTTATTCTGACTCTGTCCAATAAATGCTATTCTTGACAAAGTTTCATAACTACAACGCAATATCAAATGAAAAGAAGCATGATTCGACATCAAATTTTTCCTGTTCTTTGAATGTTACCTTGTTTTTTTAAACTATAAACACATACGCATACTCATACGCAAAAGTTAACGGAATGTGATAAAATAGCTAAGGGTTCCCGTATAAGTTATGTAAGTCAGTTATAAATTAATATTTTTTACTTGCCTTTATTAATATACTTGATGTTGTCTGAGATAAACAACAAAATCTCCTTCATCCCTACTCTCTATAACCCCCTCTCTCCCTTTCTCTAGATAGAGATTGTGGTAACTAGACTGATGGTGATAGACTCTATCACCATCAGTCTAGTTACCACCATCACTTTCTCTCTCTCTCTCTCTCTCTCTCTCTCTCTCTCTCTCTCTCTCTCTCTTCCCCTTCTGACGTCAACATACTTGCTACGCAAAATACAGGATTTGGAGAATAGGAATATAAAACGATCGTTATTAGGCCGATGACATAAAACTGACCAATGTTTTATTGGGATTAGTTTTACCCTGGAAAAAAGTTAAATTCTCTGACGTGAAAAATGTCGTACAAAATCGAGGATAAGCTCTTGAACAGAATATGGCGATATTTGATTTGTGGGAATGAACATGACAAGTGTGTACAATATTTAAAAGCAATTTTATTAGGTAAACAAATTGATGATACAAAAAAAAGTTAATTGTGCAGAAAAGAAGATTTGCGAAAAACGTGCTTCACTAGAACTTATCTGGGGTGGAAATTCGAATAACAGGTAGCACGTGTGCATACCTCAGTTCTGGCTCTTTTCGTGTCGAACTTATTTAGAATCCAAACAGGAATTCGGAGATAAATGATGGTCATATTGTAACTGCCGTCTCGAGTTTATCACAAATCGTCCTCAGTTCAGGTCGGTTATGGTAGGAAGGGGACTGGGTTTCTGTGTGCGACCGAGTCTCAGTCGCGTTTTCGCGACTGGACCCCCCCCCCCAAAAAAAAATGGCGAAAAAAATGGCAGGGCACACTCATACGAGGGATTTATAAGCTACCTCATGTGTTCCCTAAAACAACATGGGCCGGAAATCCTGCTAGCCGGAAGGGACTAGTAATGATTCATCAACGAGGAAGGAGTAGGGGGCCATAAATTCGACTATTGCCGAGTGACTACGTAATAGCATTTCAAAAATCCTTCTAAATATCAACTCGAAAACGATGAATATTAGAAGAAAAGTTTACCGATATTTTCTTCTGGGCAATGGCGAAAAAGAGTATACCAACTTTGTGCGTGCGTCTAATATAGTTTTTCTTTATCAAAATAATGCAGACAGTCAACTTTTCTTTATATAATAGACTATATACTAACAGTTTGAGATAACATCGCTAAAATTTATTTATATGAACTTATATTAAATATTATATTATATGAACTTAGATTAAAAACTTATTTGAGAATCGAAATCAAAACATTTAGTTTACGTTTTACCTTTTCCTTTCACATTAATGTATGGACTATGAATACATGTTTGCTGCAAGGCTAAAAATTAAAACATTAACCAATACCTATTACGTTACGCATGCATATTTGTAATGCCGTCGTTCGACCTTCACCTGGCAAATTCCATTTTTTTAACTTTTACACTTCTGCACCGATTTTCTCCGACTAAAACCCAAATATAAAATGCCGCATTAGTTCGAATACCTTATATATTAAGTTTCATGTCTGTAGACCAAAAACTACTAGAGGAGTTTGGTAGGGAAAAGTTTTTAAACAAATATATATATATATATATACGCATATATGAGTATATATATAGAAAGAAGTTTGTGTTTACTAGAAGCTTTTTACGCAAATATTACGAAAGCATAAATCATGTAAAATATCTGCATGAATATAATTACACGTAATAGTTAACTAAAAGTGATCATCCCATAAGAAAACAGACAAAAAAAAACTAGTACGGAAGTAATAAAGATGAATGTTTTCAAGAATATGCAAATTAGCTACATCTTTTGCAGATGAATGCAATTTTACGACCCACATATAATAAAGTTGTATTTTCTTTTTAAGTAAAAACAAAAGACGGTTTTTAATATGGATATCAATACGCACACACAAAAAAAGTTAAACATGTGAGTTCCTGTCGAAGTGATTTGTAGGACGCTAAAAGACGGCGTATCATGTGTCTACTTGAAAAGAAATAATATTTTGTTTCTCTACTTTCCGTGTAGCTGTTGATGTTGGCCACATTTGTTCAGGGTTCAAAGGCAACTCATGTCTGGAGTTCGAATCGTGATGATTCTGTAAGTACTAAACGTAATACGTATGTGGATAACAATTATAAATGTTTATTATTAAATAATTATATATATATATATATATATATATATATATATATATATATATACATATATACATATGCATACATATATACACATATATATATACATATACACGTACATATATACACGCACACGCGCACACACACACACACACACACACACACACACATATATAATTATTTCAATTACATTATATGTATGGTGCAATGTAGTGTTGTAGGTGAAATAGCCAGGTGAATATAGCATGTATACGGTGTTAATCGATAGATTGTATATATCTTTTCCTAAATAGCATAATAGTGAATTTATAATAATACCGAAAACATCGACTGAAGAATTGGTTGCATTTCAGTTTCTAATATTTACGTGAAACGGAAGGTATGGATGGTAAATCAAATTTATGTTCAGCGTGAACGGAAAGAAAGGTATACGGAACCGAAAAGAAGTTCATCAGAATAGCTAATCGTATTCTTTAAATAAAGAAATCTTCTTCTTCTTCTTCTTCTTCTTCTTCTTCTTCTTCTTCTTCTTATTATTATTATTATTATTATTATTATTATTATTATTATTATTATCAACGACAACGATGAGAACAACAACAACAACAACAGCAATAATAATAATAATAATAATAATAATAATAATAATAATAATAATAATAATAATTCAATTCTCTCACCTCCATACTATTATTATTATTAATAGAATTACTTGTTTATTTCAGGATGCTAATATTTACCTAGTAAAAACAATAACTTTTCCAAATAAAACTATGCTCGAATCTCGTTCTGGAGATAGACGCCATTGCAAACAAATTTTACGTTATTTTATACAACTGACAATAAACATCGTCTAGAAACAGCTGTAAGCGATTTGATATCGTTATTTGTAATATGCTTTTACATTAAATTAGAACTTTTATACATCAATACATCAGATAAATAAAAGCATTGCAGTTCCACAGATAACAAACTACCGTTAACGAAGCTTTACAACTAACACCTCTTTCTAATTAGTGCAAACTTTGTAACGGCGTTGAGAGTATCCCCCAATGAAAAGGAGTGCGGTTTATAATCAAGCTAATTGCGTAGCGAGAGCACACACGCTTTTGTCCCCTATAGAATCGCTTTTTCTCTTTATTGATTTACGTATGCAGAGTCCGGGGCCGCGAATAGGCACGCCTTCATTTCAGTCACGAGTCCAACGGGATTCGAGGCCTTCCCCCTCCTTCCATCCGACCCACACCTCATTATTATCTGACACAACTCAATCTTAAAAGGAGACAGCACAAATACGAAGCAGATTCGACCAGCTTCGATAACGCTAGAAACGAGGCGGGTGGAAGCAGCTTAAAAATTATGGAGAACGCGAACGGGAGAAAAGAGGTGGAGGGAGGGAGAGGGTAGTGTTCGATGGAGGCTGGCAAGATCTACGCCGCTGCAAAC
The DNA here is from genome assembly GCF_053919585.1 of Euprymna scolopes. Taxonomy (NCBI): domain Eukaryota; kingdom Metazoa; phylum Mollusca; class Cephalopoda; order Sepiida; family Sepiolidae; genus Euprymna; species Euprymna scolopes. The sequence continues at coordinate 84,939,092 of NC_136500.1, forward strand.
AGCGAGCAAGAAATCGATATTTGGGCGACACGACTCTGTACTAACAATAACTCTGACAGGCGGACAGAGGAAGCGGGCGAGGAAAGGTCGTGCAGGAGGAAGCCAACGTGACGCGTGCGTGCGGCACCCAGCAACTAGACATCTTTATACATTACGTTCCTCTTTCCTACTCTTACCAAGAAGATGTAAAATACGAGATGGCAATCGTTAAAAAAATAAAAAAGGGCGAGGGAAGAAAACAAACAACAATAAAGCAAACACAACAAAGAAACACAGAGGAAAAAAAAAAAAAAAAAAATAGGCGAAGCTTCCCGACAGGCGAAGTATATTGGAAAGCAGCCAGGATTCAAGTTAAATGGATGAACTCTCTCAGAAGATAAGTTAAATGCGAGTCAATTTTAAAACCTTATCTACAACCGTTCTTGCCGCTTGAGCAGAGAGAGAAATGGAACACTAAATTTATTTCATGAGTTGCGCTCAATTTATGTCTAGGCTTAGTAGTTACCTAAAACGACATTGTTACTGAGTTTAACTTATTATTCATCTTTAATGTCGATGATATCGAGCGTAGTATCCTCGTGTTCATATTTTATTGCCTTCCTACAGCAGATAATACTGAACGTATTGTCTATTTAAAATTACAATACCATTGAGCTGTGCATGAACAACAACCTTGTTAAGCTTAGTGCTAATCTAAATTGACAATGACATCAAGCGCAGTACCGCAGTATATATCTAAAAATGCAAATGCTATTGTGGCTAGTATCTATCTAAAATTACACTGCTATTTGTAGCAATATATACGTGCGTCGAAATAAGACCAGGATCTGAAAATTCCACGTCAGATTAAATCTACGTAGAGAGTGGAAATTTCCATTAGAAGTCGAGTTAAAGCTACGCGCCTATGTAGTTACGTCTCAGACAGGAAGTCGCTGGTGAGACGTGGCGAATGAACAAATAAGATATTTCTGTTTTTATTGAATCGCGAGAGAGAAAGAGCGAGTGATCAGGATTTGTGATAGCTCTCCCAGCCCCCCGTGGAGGATGGATTGGGTATATCATGTATACGGTAATGTAAAAGACGAAGAAAAAAAAAAATACAGACAATTTTTTAAAACACCGAATGAATCAGTGATGGTCATTATTAATTTACTAATAACGACTGGTGCTCCGAACCAAACACCATGGATAAATATTTTAAGATCTAAAGAACTTTAAGCATAAAATCTTTTTACAGAATGTCTGCATTAAATAACCAAAAAACAGTTGATATGCCGTAAAACAAATGAACAAATAAAATTATTAATAACGTTTAGTTTACAATAGCTGTTTTTTTGTTCTTTTTTTTTTTTTTTTTTTAAAGACAATGTCTAAAAGCAGAGCCAAGAGTATGGGAAACAAATTGCCGCGATTTGTTAGCAAACCAGCATGACTCAAGATGTCTACCTAAAAAACCGTCACCTGAATAATCTACTAAGATCAAAGAATTGACTCTTGCAGTGCTGCACATTCAGTCCAGTGCTTTCCAATGAATAACGATGCTGTTGGACATATTGTTTATCTAAAAATGGCATTTAGCATGTATCTAGAATATTGGTATTAATTATAACAACCGTTGACTTAGGCCTGCTCTTTGATGTATTATTGATCTAAAACGGTCGCTAATAACTTACTTTTCATCTCAGTTTATAGAATGTTAAAAGTACGATTGGGAAATTTGTATTAAATTTAGTACTTTCCACAAATTTATGACGTTCTACTTGGTAACGACTTCACATTATACTGTCCCAATATAACTGATCTATATATCAATACAAGTGAAGCTTTTTGTCACGCCTTAGTACGAAGAAGGGGAAGGGAAGAAGAGAGATTGACAAATAGAAGATGAAAAATAAAATTTAAAAAAAAACGATGAAAAATATATCTACTTATATATAAAAGGCACGCTGTGTGTATGTGTGTACATGTGTGAGTCTGTGTGAGTTCCTTATAGACTTCGAAACGGCTGGGTCGATATATATATATATATATATATATTAATTTCACACAAATTTACTTTATATGTGTGAGGGTGTTTTTAAATAGCTTTTGTGTCGAAATGCCTCTGATAATATCGATTAAAGAAGAAACAGTTCGATTGTAACCAATGTTAACACCCTTATATAGCCTAACACCATAAATGCTTTTTAGAAGATGACGAAGGGCCCGGCGTATAAAATCGACAGTAGGTTTTTAGATATGACAGGGGCTCGTTCGTTATAAAGTCATTGAAGGCCGATTGGGCATAATCTCGGATTTTGAAGCATTTTTCGTGGAAAACGTTGTCGAGATACTTGAAAAAGTGAAATCGGTGGGCGAGAGGTCCGGTTAATATGGCGGATGAGGCAGAGTCTTGTAGCCCAATTCGTTCAGCTTCTGCAGGATCAGTTGATCAACGTTTAGGCGAGTGTTGTCGTAGAGGAGAATTGGTCCCTTCATGTTGATCTATCTCGGGCACATAACTGGAACTTCTGGTGCATTTCGTCAATTTGTCGGCAGTATCTTGTCGTTCTACTTAAAATTCAGAAATCGTTTATTAAAATATCGTAATAAAGCGTATTTGATGACCAGGCAAAGTCGGACGCCTCTCCCCCGCTAGTATATATATATATATATATATATATATATATATATATATATATATATATATATATATATATATATATATATATTATCTTCAGAATGTGAGGAAATATATAATTATTTCCACAGCCAGACAACGTCGCATCTCACAAGAGCCAAGTTTATTGACTTTCTTGGCTCTTGTGAGTTGCAACGTTGTGTGGCTGTGGAAATAATTATATATATATATATATATATATATATATATATATATATATATATATATATATATATATATATATATATACTAGCAAATGTACCCGTCGTTGACTGGGTTCAAAAACAGCCTACAGAAAATGGACTCTGATTTATGAAAGTATGATAGGTTATGAAAAGGAAGGGTTGTAAAGAGATAGCTTCAAATTTGGGGGTATCAAAACCAAAGCAAAATATGATGAAAGTAAAAATAAAATAGATAAACCCTATAATTTATTATACCATACCTGTTCACACTGAAACACTTATCACAATATTCTGTGGATCTATATTAAAAGACCTTGTTAAACTTTGTGACATATTTCCATTCTATGGAGGTCAGGCGCGAACGAACACCCCATAATTTTATTATACCATATTTGTTCAAACTGAAGCATAATTATCAAAGTATACTTACGCAGATAGATATGAAAAGTCTTTATTAAAGTTTGTGCCTATTTCCATTCTATGAAGGTCAGGCGCGTACGCTGACCCCACAATTTTAATGAATCATCATTATGCCAGATCAAACATACCCATTCCTGTGTCTCGATACATCTTCTATCATTATATGTGATCAGTTTTCTATAATAGTCAACCATATAGGAGCCTATTCGTGACCAGACACACACACACACATACGTTCAGCTTTATATATATATATATATATATATATATATATATATATATATATATATGAACATTAACTAGTTCATAAAAATAAGTTATAATGAATAAATTACAATTACGAAATAATTATTAAAGAAATAATTACGAATTTAAGGCAACTTCGGCAAATTCTAGTCAGTATGCTATTTTCAAATACTGTTTTATTTGCTACACGCCATCTAGTAAATGTTATAAACCCATAAATTGTGAATGCAAGCGACTGTATTTATAAATCAGCGACTGGCTGGTGTTCAATATTTTTTTTCTCGGTGCTTCCTTTCTCCATTATATGTAGTCTTAAAAAAATCTTTAGCTGTAGTTTCTGGCTTTGTTTTGTTTCATCGTTTTTGTTATTCTGTAGAAGGTAATCGATTTTTCTACCTTGGCGTAATATTCTTTAAACTAGACGAATGCAAAAAAAGTTTAATCAAATCAGAGAGAGAGAGAGAGAGAGAGAGAGAGAGAGAGAGAGAGAGAGAGAGAAAGAAAGAGAAAGAATTAGGAATGAATGAATGTGCGTTCTTACAGAAGAATGACTGAAATGCTGCCTGCCTCCAAACCCCCGACTGTGGTTGGATCAAATCTGTTGGTAGAGGAATGGTTTTTAGCAGAGCTATGCAGACCTTCTGAATTTTATTTTTGTATCACTAAAATGTTTTCAGGAAAGATTGAGCAGAATTGCTTTTAACAGTAAAACACATTAAAATGAAAATAATAAAAGTGTTACTGAGCTTGGCCTAAATTTAAATAAGTTATCCCAAACTTCCACGCGTTTAAAAATGCTATCATGCTAAATTAGAAAGAGGGTATTCATTATCTTATATACAAAATAATGACAAGAGATTCCTCTCTACCTTTAATCGGAATAGCGTTAATAACAAAACGTAGATAAGCAAATTGATAGTTTCGTCGGTGATTAAAGTTAATTATTTGTCGGTGATAATTTCATATATTTCAATATTTAATTCTGGTCAATATTTTTCTTTGCTGATATTGATAATGTCGGCGACGTTTGAACCCCCTAAGTGACATTTACTCTCAATATACACCCCCAAATAATTAAACAACGAGTACTTTCTCTATAGTCAAACGTTATCAATCATATTTCAAGCATTTTCATTGGCTTATATTCGATTATACAATCATGGAAAAATATTACTATAGCGTTTTTTATGTTAGTTTTCCTATTTCCCCTTTTTTATTGCGTAAAATCGGATTTTTAATTCTGTTTCCGCCATAAAATGTTTCACTCGATTAGTGTAATAAGTTTTTCGATAATAAATAATATAACGATCGTAAAAAAATTCTCTACACCAAAACATGAATAGGGTGTTGTTTTTAAAAAAAATCATTTAAAAAATCAATTAAAATTCCAATTAAAAACTCAATAAAAAACTTCATTAAAATGAGTTCCGTTTATTTTACACGCATTTTCCTTTGTTCTTTTTCTTTCTTTGTTTTTCATTATTTTAGTTAGGCATTGCCAAGTTAGAGAGCATCCAACAGGTTTGGTCTTTTATTTTTTGCTTACATTATTGTAAATTATGGCTGAGCGCGCCTCATAGTTGCGCTTCCATTTCCGTTTTTTACATTATTTAAGTTAGGTGTTCTTAGTAAGAGCATCTACTTCATCAGACAATAAACTAACCCAGACAATAAACTAACCATACTCCTAATATTATCTAAGTTACATATTCTCTGGTTAGGACACCCCAGACGATTTTTTAAAAACATTTTTAAAGTATAACATTCCTCTGTAAGGACACATAAATCAACCGGTATTAAACCAACCCTACTCGAAAATGAAAGCTATAATGCCTCATCGGTCACAGAACAGTTACTATACTTTGATCCGATATTAATATTCTTGCTTTCATAACACGATTTTATCCCTAATTAGCACTCTCCGGTAAATACTGTTTATCTCACTTTAGGAGTAGAAAAAAATAAACCATAATAAACAAATACATTGAAGTGTAACCATTAATCAATGCCCGGAAAATAATTTGACTATATGATAATTTTACAGAAGCAAAAGAAGGGAGGTAATTCAATAAAAATTTCGCGCATTTATTTTGTCTCGAAATCATGAAGTAAGTTCCCGTGTTACCTCATTTCAATAATTAAAAATATGCTTTCTTAGCGTCTTTTAACACATTTTTAACATTATAATAGTATAAATAAATAAAAAAAATTCATAGCTAACAATTTTGAGTAGCGGACTAAATAATCGTCCCATCCATCCATTGTCCAAGTAAGTTATAAAATATATATGGCATATATATAAAAACTCAATAAAAAAAAAACTCAATTAAAAATTCAATAAATTAGGATCCTAACTTGGATGAAACGCGGAATATTCTGTGTAGCTTAATTGCCATATATATTTTATAACTTACTACCTAGCTCTACCTACGTAGAAGTAAATACTTAAAGTTTACATAAATTTATACTTTCATATATTAATTTATGTAATTAAATTAAGTAATCATATATATATATATATATATATATATATATATATATATATATATATATATATATATGAAATTTATTACTGTGAGTCCAGAATGAGTTTACATATTGTTTAAGCTATATGTAAACTCATTCTGGACTCACAGTAATAAATTTCCTATATACTGCTCTGGCTACACATTGAGCACTCTAGTTCGATTTTTTCACCACTGGTAAATATATATATATATATATATATATATATATATATATATATATATATATATATATATATATATATAAAGTAGTAGCATCTGTGTGAGTGTGTCTGTATGTACGACTCTCCTACAGCCGACACCACTGACTGGACCGATCATGACCAAATTGGCATGATGATGGTTTCCGATCTAGGGATGGTGCACACCATTTTCCAAGGTTAAGGTCAAAGGTTAAGGTCATAGCCTATGTATATACATATTCTTCTACTGCCAACACTACTGGACCGATCATGGCCAAACCTGACATGATTATGGTCTCTGATCTAGGGATAGTGCGCTCTATTTTTCAAAGTCGAGGTCAAAAGTTAAGGTTGTGATTTTGTTGTATGCTCGGGTACCCTACCATACAGCAAAGTCCCGCACGAAACACGGGCATCCTTCTAGTGTTATATAAGTGTGTACATATCCTTACTAGTGTTATATAAGTGTGTACATATATATATACATTGTCTATCTGTGCCGATATATAATGGCTCCTATGTGTACCTGTGCTCGTTTAGCAGCGTTTTGTCGTTTGGTCTATGTAAAATTCGTTGTCGGTGAATATATATATTCAACTACAGTTCCTGATTGGATAATAATATACGTGACAGTTCTTTAAAGAAAAGTCTGAATAACATCTTCTTCTGTGTGGGGGGCACATCAGACAAAGGCACATACCTTCTTCCATTTCTTCTCTTCCTTTACATAGTTCTTCCATAGTTGTCATGCTGCAGAAATAATCCTTTTTACAAAGGAATTCATAACAATAAAGTTATTTTTTTCTTTTATATAACGTTTATTCACGTTCCTGGGTCTCACTCAGAGTTGGCATGCTTTTTCTTTAGAGTCTTACATTGTCTCTAGTTAGCCAGTGCATTCACAACTGACGCCTGATCTGCCTGGTGTCTCTGCCAATTGAATAACGTGTGTACATAAAAACTATCCCTTTGTTTGTTAAACCCTAACCGTATTTGTTTATTCTAAACTAACTTTTGTTTTGCTAAAACAAAATTTCCAATCTACATTATATAAATAAACCATGTAACCTTATATTGTTTATTTTGCCGTGTGACTTAACCAACTACGATGGAGGGCAAAGGAGAGCTGAGTTAAAGCTATGGTGGAAAATTGCCCCAGAAGTGAGCTAAAAGGTGCTGAATTAGAGCCTTTCGTTTGGATGACAATCCCGGGGGATTGCCGGGCGATCCTGCTGGTTAAAAAGAGAAACAGCTTAGTGTCCAATGTGAAATAGATTTTCTTTGTAAAGGAAAAAAACAACAACAAAAAACAAAATCGAGAACATTAAACAATATTGCTGTAAAAAATGTTTTTGAAGCATCTGGCCATATTTTGCGCCACACCTCGGGAGAATTTCGAAAATCAACCGGCCTGTGAGAAAACGTTGATGGGAGATTTTGCCACTGATGGAAAGTTATCTTATTGGGGTGTATGAGAGAGGTGGCTAATTATTCAACCAGGGCGAACCAGAGTATGACGTAGCGAGCGAGGGTTGGTTACATGGGAGACCCTATGTCCGCTCCGACGGATGCCACCCTTCCATTTATAAGGGGCTGCAGAACAGAAAAAAGAGTACATTTTTGGAGTCAATTTGAAGTCTGTTTGGACTCAAGACAAGATACTGTCCACCGCTCCACCCCGCGTGAAAGCACTTGTTCACTGACTGATCGATAAGCAAGGATTCGGTTGATTTAAAGACAGGAAAAAGACCCGTTGAATAGCTAGCGAAGACTTTCAGACAAATAAAAAATATAATCGATATTAATATTTTGTTTTATTTTATTTTTTCCTGTTGATAAACTGTATATAATTATATTTTTTTCTTGTAATAATAAATCTTTATGACGAAAACTAAACCCCGAGTCAGCGTCGATTATTCATTATTAGAGACAGAAAACCATATTGGAGTGATCTTTTCAGCGAATGGCAAACGAGAAAGAGAGTCGTCAACATACCACATCTAGCTTCCGGCCTGCAGCGTCAAATTAAACCTGTCACCGTAGAAAAGGCTGAGACAGTACCGTTGGAAATTTTGCGGATGTTCGAACCGAACCACCTAGAACTAGCCTCGTGTGTAACTAGTGACCTGCTGTCACCATCGCACCACATTATAGCTTAAACTAAACTTTAACTGTCATTGTTGTAAACATTCTTTCTAATTGTTTTATTTTTCCAACATCCCTTTTGCTACTGAAACATTTTCTATTTTATAACACTGAAAATCGCCCACTTTCGCTTCAGTTAGGTCATCCAGCGTTTTTCGGGATAACAATATTCAGCAACAATACGCAGCCATATTTAAAAAAAAACACACTTTCTGAACAGCATCGCAACAAAAATTAAAGTACAAAAACTCTTGGGCATCGCCGTGTAGGGACAGCTAGCATGACGGAAATATTCCTGAGTTCGACAAGATACACTTGAAGAAAGTCGGAGGTTACATTCACCGAAACGTTGTGAAAATGACACTCAGGGTGAGATCAGTAGTCCGATGAATACAAATAATACGAATAACCAATCTTCATCTCAACATTTCAGAAACGTTACATCATTCCTTGTTATTTCTTCCATGCATTACAATATCCCCGTTTTTTTTTTTTTAATCCATTAATGTACTTTGCCTTGTGTCAGGAGACATCTCCAACGTATGTTTATTAAACATCAACGGCAATCGCGTTACAATTGCTAAATGACATTCGATAGTCCTATGTGTGTTTCTGTTCAAGTTAAATCACTTTAAACCATTAACTTTCTACCATTCCACATACTCTGAAACAGGAAGCAGTTAATATATTGTCAAATGTCATTGAAAACGTGCATGTTTCCTCGACAGATGAACCAACAGCTCAACGATATAAGTAAATCGTTTTATAAACCCCCGGCAGTATGAAGTCTTACCGATGAAAGCCCTCACTTGTCTCGATTTTATAGATTTTACTTCATCCAGGTCTGGCTGTATACCCCCTTCTTCTGTATCTCTTTTCTACAGAACTTACACTTCATGGCGTTTAACCTGAGATTATGTTTGTGTACGCTACCTAATATCCTATCTATATGTTTTGGAAATGTCTTCCATTATATTGGAGAATATTGATATATCATCCAAATGCTGTAAGGCGAATTCTTCCGGTCTATGTAAAATTATGGACGTCAATTCCTTGAAGACCCCGGAGGTTTTCGTGAGTCCGAACGGCATCACATTAAAGTGAAATAAACCCTGGTGGCAGGTGAACGCAGTTTTCCCTTTATCGTTCTTATTCTGTTAAACCTAACAGCAACCTGACTTTAAATCTAATTTCGAGATTTCGCTGACTTAAGTGAAGCTGAAATATCGTCAATAACTGGTAATGCTCGGGCATATTTCTTCGTGACTTTATTTAATGCTCTAAGTTCTACACAAAATGTTTTGCTACCGTATTTCTTTTCCACAAATTCAATAGAATAGAAAACTCCACGGATTGTTTGATTTTTCTATTATCCTTGCCTGCATCATTTCATTTCCTGCTGAATCTACCATTTTCCGTTCATTTAGCGATGTCCGATACGAGCATTTTTGTATGGGCTCATGCGTTCCAGTATCAATACGCATCTCTATCGTATCAGTTGTGTTCAAGTTTCTGTCTTCCAAATTCGCTGCTCAGTTGCTCTATATCATATGCCAAACTTTGTTACTAAAACCCGCACGAGCCCTGCATGTATGCAGGTGTTGGAGTTTTAGTATTCCCGATCCTTATTGCTCCTAAATCGAAATATATTATCACCCCATTTCGCTTAAGCCAATCACGACTTAGTATAATAGTTCTGTTGAGATTCTTCACAACAAAGAAGTCATGACGGGTGAACTTACTTCCTATTATTACCCTTAATCGGGAGAGACCTTCCACAATTGATGCGGATCCATTAGCTTTCCTTAAATTCCCTATTTCTCTCCTAGTTCATCTTTCTGTGTAAGTGCATTGAAAACAATGCTATTTATTACAGAAACTTCTACCCCAGTATCCACTAAAGCTCTATATGTTTTATCCTTTATCCTACAATAAGGAATTTGCTTGTATCCAACAGTTAGGAATCCCTGTTGGGTTAGATAAATTCTTTTGCAGTTTTAACAAAAGACATACAATAATATCAGGGCGTCTCCATTTGCGCTGAACGTCCACAGAATGCCAACATCAATATATTACACATGAAAGAGTCTGCTATGGAATTTCCACAGGCCCCGTTAGTATATATATATATATATATATATATATATATATATATATATATATATACTAGCTGTACCCGGCCACGCGTTGCTGTGGCTCAGTTTGTTAAAATTGAACACATGTGAAAGTAGAGAAAAGTTTTATTCTTTTTTTCAAGAGAATGTACAAATTATTTATTTTTTTTAACAGATGTTAAGAAAATAAACAGAAAAATACTTCCATCATTAGTTATGCAAAAAAATAAATAAAATGTTGATTTAGTGTTTCAATATGCTTATAAATTACGATAAAACTTGCTGAGTATGCGCTGTTGTTTTCGGTTGTTGTAAAAATGGAACGGAAACTTAAATTTCGCTTCGTTTTAATCTTTCTTAATTTTTTAATTGTGCCCCCCTTAAAACGAATATAATCAAAACAGTAACATTCAACAATTGTACTTTATGTATATAAAACACAAAATATTTATTAAAAAAAAAAAGTTAATAACGAAAGGGAAATAATTCCATTTTTAAACGAAAAAGTCAGTTTGGTATATCTTTTTGTTATTTTTTTTACATAAGTCCAGCTTACCATTCACATTGGAAATGTCGGCATTTATAGGTTGTCGGGTACGTTTACAATGAATAAATACTCCAATCTAGTAAATGTATCAGAATTTTTGTAGAAATTTTTTACACCCCTAACACGAAACTGCGAATAAAATATAAAAATCTCGTAATTTCTCTTTTAAAAATGGGTTGTTTATTTTCTTTATGGATTATATTTCCAAAATAAACTATTAAAGTTGTTTTAAAAGTAATAGAAATTTTTTTTTTATTTTTTAAAAAACAGTAATGAATTTTACGAACTCAATATTTTTCAATTTTTAAACTTTAAAAATCTATCAAATTTTTTCTATTGATTCTATTTTTACGATATTTTCAGGGTTAATGTGAAATTTTATGCTCTTTCCAATAAACCGAATATAATATTTTAGACAAACGTTGTTTTTTAATTCACGCCCCCCCATTTTCAAGTGTCTAGTAAAAAGTAAATAATTAATTTACACACCAAAGTTTTATATATCACAAATTGAAGAAAAAAGGTCAATAAGTAATATATTCAAATTTAAAACAAAAAAAGTAGTGTGTTTTAGAAATTTACATGTAAAGTTCGAAGTTTAAAACCTGTTTTATTAAACCACGTTGTTTGTTTTTTCTTTTGTTTTTTATGAAACCTTGGTCCTTGCTCCCTTAATTGAAAAAAAAATTAGGGCTTGAGTTACATTTTTCGAGTAGTTATAAGCTTGGAAAGACAGGGGGTAGAATAATTCACGCCTCCCATTTTGAAATGTCTATTAAAAAGTAAATAATTTATACACCAAAGTGTTATATATCACAAATTGAAGAGAAAAGGTCAATGAATAATATATTCAAATTTAAAACAAAAAAGTAGTGTTTTTTAGAAATTTACCTGTAAAGTTGGAAGTTTAAAACCTTTTTTTTTTTAAAAAACATGTTGTTTTTTTTGTTTTTTTTTTAATGAAACCTTGGTCCTTGCTCCTTTAATTGAAAAAAATTAGGGCTTGAGTTACATTTTTCGAGGAGTTATAAGCTTGGAAAGACGGTGTGGAATTATTCACTATTTTTCACGAAATTTCTTACACACCTACCAATCTACATATGTTAAGAACGGCTTTCGGAATAGATACCCATAACCTTGTCAGAATACCCGAAAAGCTATAAAGTTGACGTGTCGAATGTGAACGATGAGTTGGACGTAATGTAAAAATGTACCGAATTTAAAAGTGAACGAAATTCAAATTTCCGTTCCATTTTTACAACCGTAAAGCAGAGCATTCTATGCAAATTTTACCTAACTTACTGTATTAATGCTATTTTTTTAAGCAAGAAAAAAAGGTAAATATCCAGATACACTACTACAGAACACTGACCACTCTAATTTGTTTTTTTTACAGGTAATTGAGGCCGCTGACAACGAATCTGATAGTCAAACTTGGGGCAAATTTACCGTTTGCATGGTATTTACTCCTGAATCCACGAACTTCTTTCCACCATTTTGCAGCTTCCGTTTATGCTACGCGCATGCACGCTGTAACATAAACGACGGCTTCACCAAGCAAACTACGTTGGGGGGGGGAGTTTCCAGGACATAGAATTTTCTAATTTTCAAAAATACATTATAGCGCTTTTTGGGTGGAAAATTTAAAATTAGCTGAAAAAGAAATAAAATAAGGAAAGGAAAGCACACCAAGTTGGAGTAGGGGGGTAATTTATCTGTTTTTTTTTTGGGTTTTTTTTACCTGGAACATAGAATTTTCAAATTTTCCGTAAGTAACGCACCGACATTTACCAATTAGAACACCATTTAACATTTTCCGAAGATTTTACTTTGTACATTGGGGGCGCGAGCGGGGGGGGGGCGGATGTGATGTTTGGGCGCGCGCGCCCCCCAACATCACATCCCCCAACATCACATCCCCCCAAACAAATTAGAGTGGTCGGTGTTCTGTAGTAGCGTATCTGGATATTTACCAAAAAAATATTTAGGTTTGGCTATAAATTCCTAAACTCATTTCACCCTAAATAATTTAGGTGACTGAAATAGGAATCTAATTGAATCTTTAATTTCCTTATTAGTATTCGAGAATTCATTTTTCTTCGAGTTATATCGAATTCATTAATACGGACTTTAGAGGCTTTTTTCGTAATGTTACTGAAAAAATTATTTTTTATTGCTAGAAATTACGATGCTTTAAAAAAAAAAGCAAAACTAAATTCTTGCGTTTTTTATTTACTACTGAAAACCATAACTTTAGTAAAGGTATTTTTTGTTTAAACAAAATAAAACATTTTCACTAAGAGTTAAGTAAAAATAATTCGTTCATTATATTCTGCGATCATTATTTGAAAAATACTGCAATTTTCATAAAAATTCGTTAATTTCCTGATTTTTGGTGAATTTTTAAGTAAAGGGAGGAGTCAAAATGTGTATACACTTTGAGCGTCGGCATTCATTTTGTGACCACGTGTGGTTAATTTAAATTAAATTTCAATCACATGGTTACATTATCAATAATCATGTAATTAAACCCATTCAAAATTTACCGATATTGTAAACACATTCTGTTTACATTTAGCCTGTAGTGTTTTTTTTAGTGATGCAATGTTGTCAACTGAGATTTAAAAAAAAACGCGAGATCAGGAGAATCCTACACTAAAAAAATTATAAATATAGTATATTCAATATATAAAATGTTCCGTGTTTTCTCACTATATGTTTCTGGAATTATATTGAAGCGGTTAGCTCCCCAGAAGGCGTACATATTTTATCAGCTAGTTTTGCCTGTTTTTTCAGAGAGGGTATTCTTTTTTTGCAGGAAACAAATCATAAACTCAAACTTTTTATAATAAAAGTTAAATTGAAATATACTGCAAATTAAACATCACAATAATGGTGCAACATATTTTGAAATTAGAAAAATAAAAAACAAAAAAAACTTTGTTTTAGCATAGCAAGCGACAAACTTTTTTTTTGGCTTTATATAATAACGAAAAGATGCGTAAATTAAAAAATTTGGAAGATAAACAAATGAATTATGTTTTTTTTTTTTTTTTTTTTTTACTTATCGAGTTAACAGAAAATGAAATCTTTCGTCAATTCGTGGCTGTGAAATGAATCGAACCGGAAGTTCAGTTTTATCAACAGAACAGATTCGCAGTAACGGTTAAAAATATATTTATTTTATTTAATATTTTAATAATTCGCGAGGTAAATTTATTTTAATAACATAAAAACATAAAAACATACCTCGACTCTAAAGATGGGTTGTCTGAAAATTTCAAATAAATTGGTAAATTTCAAATAAATTGGTATGGTTTTATTCTTTGTAACGAACCAAATTTACATTTATATATATATATATATATATATGTATATATAAATATATATATATATATATATATATATATATATATATATATATATATATATATATATATCAAGAGCACCACACACAGGGTAAAACAATCGAATGTTACTTACCTCTCTTATTGTTTTTCTTTGCCTTTTTTCTTTTTCTTCTGTGCTTTTCAAAGGACCTTTTTTATCGTTGTGGTTTACATGGTAACTGGTTTCTTTGTCCTTGCTTGACTAAACTGATCGCGGGCATCAAAACGACGTCTGTTGTGTTATTGAATATATATAATTTTCTAGTTTGCTCCTTTCAAATGCTTGCGAAATAATGTACATCCATCAATTCTTTTGTTATTGTCCGCAAAATAAACACAGAAAAATTTTGTCTGCATACATGTTTATTTATAATTTCTGATAGCCATTGACAAGAGAGAGGACGAAACAGAGCAACTGCATTTAGCGGTAAGGGCGTGCGTGTGTCAGGTGACGGCGGAATTTGTCACTCTTGCTGACCGGCGATCAGCTCTCTTCTTTTTACCTCCCTTTTTGTTTATGTTTTCTGTGTTTTATAGACATCGATCGACACCTCTGAAATGTAAATATTTAGAATATTTAATTGTTTTTTTTTCTTTGTTTTGCGTTACGCAATTCTAACCTAAGCGTTTCTTTGTTTTTTTTTTAGTATTAGCTACAATTCATTTCCTTTTTAATAGGACACAAGAATGTAGAACAAAGTCCATCCGGAAAATATGTGTATGTGCACACCTCCGGCTCAATACTCAACAACTTTTAGAGTTGGCGATTATTGGTCCTCAATTTTCCCTGGCAACGTCGGGACACAAACCTCGCTAGTATATTATAAACGATGTTCCGTATCCTTTTCAGATAATGAATACAATTTCAACCACCATGAAAACTGATTGATTACCCTTCTCACGTCTCGAGACAAAACGGATACACTGTGAAATGTTCCCTGGGTGATCAGGAGTTTGTAATGAAGCAAGAGTTTCGCAATCTCCAACAAATCACATAGGGCACAATTCACAGATATTTAAGTGAAGCTACTATCGCACATTTTTAAAATGGTGGAAAAATTTGCAATTGTGTTGATAAATCATTGTCCTCTGATGGGAAAATGCAGCTTATTAGAATATAAGAATTTTATTTATTTATCAATTTCACAGAGGTTATACACAAGGTCAAGTATAGTTTGATGAAAATGTTTCTGTGGAATGAACTTGATTCGAAGTTTACGCGCTCAAGTTTTCAGTCCGTGCAGTTAATCACTAAAGAACAAACCATACGAAGTGTATTAACATATCTTTTATTATATAACATACAATTAAAAACAATTGGTCATACCCTGACTTTTAGGAATGTCAGTTCATTAATAATTCTTATTTACTTGCTCCCCACCACACTCATGAGAATAGAGTAAGACACAAGTTCTGTCTTTACTATAAGGGATACTTCAGCTCCCCCACATTCTCTCTCTCTCTCTCTCTCTATATATATATATATATATATATATATATATATATGTATATATATATACACATATATATGTACATATATATATATATGTACATATATATATATATATATATATATATATATATATATATATATATATAATTATTTTCTACTATAATAATTAAATATCTACAGACACTAGTGTTTCATCCTTTCGGGAATCTTCGGTGCATGGTGTCACGATTAATACCAGTCGAACGATCCGAACCCCGCAACACGAGACATCTCTGGCTCGATTAGCGGAGACCCAATCCATTCGGCTACCATTAACCGCGTGAAATAACGTTGAATTTAAACATCTTAATTTTAAATGTTCAGACAGTGATCTAATCGTTATACGATGATCTATGGATAAGAGCTAAATTGACCGACTTTAATTCAACTGAAAGTGCTCAACGATAAGAAACGAATTTCTTAAAGCGGCTGTCATATTTGACTATATATATATATATATATATATATATATATATATATATATATATATATATATATATATATATAATTTAAAGGATATTAGAATAATAGTCTAAAGAGCTAAGTGTATTTTAATGTAATAGTGAAATTACTAATTTAATTAAAATACAGGAAATGCTCGTTGTAATTTAGATATATAATAAGTTCGATAGTTAAATGTCCTAGAGCTAATTCAATATTAAGTAATGTGATTTATAATTTAAAAATTAAAAAAAAATTTTTAAATTTAAAAATCAAATTTTAATTAAATTAAAAATCAGTTTCATAAGAAGGAACAACAACAAAGTCAATTATCTGTACGATCGTTTCGGAAATCCGTGTTTTTATTTGTGGTATACATGAAGTCACGTAGAATAATTATACATAGTTTTTTTGGTAAGCACGGTCTCCTCATCAGCAAATTTAGGAGGATTTCTATTGAATTTAAAAGACACCAAAAATAAACCTAGCATTAAAAGTAAGGCAGATGAATCTGAAAAATTGAAATAAAAGGTTTGGATTTAAAATTTATAAGAAAATTAGTATAGGTTAGAGATAGAAATGAGTAGAAAAAAAAATATTTTTGGAATTTACATAATAAATTTGATTTAAAAATATATAGAGATAGTTACCTTTTAGTTTTTCTTTTTTTGAAATCAGGAACTGTGTTTAAAGTAGTCATTTAGATGTTTGCTATAGCTTTTTATTTTATTGAATGATGAATTTTAAAAGGGCGACGCTCGTGCAGTAAATTGTTTCCGTTAGCGTATTTTGATTTAAAGACGCTACAGTTAATATATATAGAGAGAATATTTATTTTGCAAGTTTTTAAGGGGAGATAATTGTCATGTGTTATTGGCTTTATTTATTATTTGATTTACGGGTCTAAGGGCGGTAATTGGTCTAACTTAATTTATTAAAAAAAAAAATTGTAATCTATTTTTACTAATGAGTCAATAACACATGACAATTATCTCCCCTTAAAAACTTGCAAAATAAATATTCTCTCTATATATATTAACTGTAGCGTCTTTAAATCAAAATACGTTAACGGAAACAATTTACTGCACGAGCGTCGCCCTTTTAAAATTCATCATTCAATAAAATAAAAAGCTATAGCAAACATCTAAATGACTACTTTAAACACAGTTCCTGATTTCAAAAAAAGAAAAACTAAAAGGTAACTATCTCTATATATTTTTAAATCAAATTTATTATGTAAATTCAAAAAATATATATTTTTTCTACCCATTTCTATCTCTAACCTATACTAATTTTCTTATAAATTTTAAATCCAAACCTTTTATTTCAATTTTTCAGATTCATCTGCCTTACTTTTAATGCTAGGTTTATTT
>NC_136500.1:84961809-85349309 GCF_053919585.1 Euprymna scolopes
CATGCCCTAAGTAGTTAAATGCGTCAATTGTTAAGAGTCGGTTATTGAAAAAAATATTCTTTATATATCGGTATGGCAGAAAACTTGCCCGGTGGATGGGGACGAACTGTGACAGTGTTTCATAAATTCAGTTGCAGAATTCATCAATGAATGCAAAATGTTGATGACACTTGTTTATGGATTATTAGTTATTTGGATCATTCAAAAAAATTTATTTTCATTAAAAAAAGATTTTGTGAACATTAGTTCACTCTTCTTGCTCCTACCATTTTTTTTTAATTTTCAAAAGAATAAAATGGAAAAAAATCTTTTTGGTATTTCTGATAAAATTTGCAGTTAGATGTTCCTAATCTCCTCGAAGACAGCAGTGCGTAGGTATCATAAGAAAATAATGTTTTTTTTTGTTTTTTGTTTTTTTTGCAAAATCCACTTAGACTTTTTTTACGACCCAAAACAACGCATAGCGGCAGTTTAACTTTGGCACTTAAATCATTCCTGGAATGGTTCTAAAGACGAGATTCGATTCACTTTCAAAAATAAAATTCCAAGCATCTCTTCTTTTATTGATAGTACTACTTGTCACACCTCCCCATTCTACTTTCCTTTTTTTAAATATATTTTTAGTCGTTGAGTTGAAATTTTACGTTTTCACTTGCCAGTGTGTGCATAAACTATTATACGCCCGTGTCGTCGTCGTCGTCGTCGTCGTCGTCGTAATCACCATCGTCGTCGTAAATATTCTGGCTTGTCTATCGATAAATCCACTCGGATGCCGATGTTTATGAAAAAGTTTATTGAAAAGAGAGAAAAAAGCCACATTGCTACATTCTTCTCACAGAATAGATGTTGTCAGCCTATCTCTGCTCTATGATTATTTTCATGGCAGGTGCTCGACTGAGCTTCACTCTATTCTACCCTCCCCGCCGTAAATCATCTACGCCAAACACTCACTGATTTACAATCAATGTGAATTTCTCTTACTCTCTATCTGTGCCTAAAACTAAACAAAAAATCCATGAGCAACGCTACTTTCACAGAACTGTTCGTCTTCCCAGCTAACCATACCATGGTCGTTTTCAAGTTCAACGTAAAACAAATTCTTATTTTTCCGTCCTCTTAAATAATTAATTTATAACCAATTTCTACCATTAACGATTATCACAGAGTTGTTTCACCTGACACCCATTAACTGTTATTCTTGAATGACTCCCGGGCGTTGATAAGCGGTGACTCTATGGGGGGGGGGAAACATCAGAGAGTCGAGTCACTTTCGTATACGTATGTGAAAGAGAAAGATAAGCAGATAATTTTTGAAACACTTGTTCCCTGATGATGGATATTCTATTATTCGAAATTAATAAGAAAAAAAGTCAAGAAAATGAAAAATCTAATAATTTTTAATACAAATATTTGCATCTTACATGCGGTTTACAAAGGTATTTTGTCCGTTTATTTTAATTTGAAATTTCTTAAAAGATGCTTATAAAGAACCTTTGCCAATTTTATTATTACGCTATAGCTACTAAGTGTTACATAAAAGTTTAAATACGAAATATTCATCATACATTGTTTTAATAACATATGACTGTCACTTCCACCTTAGCACAAGTTATGAAAATAAAATAAAAGTAAATTTAATATTTTAAAACATCCTTTCCCTGGTGACAGATATTTTTTTAATCCGAAATTAATCAGAAAAAAAAAAGATAAAACATCTATTGGCTTTTAATAAAATATATTGGCATCTTAAATATGGGATGCAAAGACATTTTGTCTGTTTCAAAATTTTAAATACACCTCTCGCCCCCCTCTTTCTTTCTCTCTCTCTCTCTCTCTCTCTCTCTCTCTCTATATATATATATATATATATATATATATATATATATATATATTACAATAGAAAAATGCGAGCATGAAAAGTAATATGGTTAAGCTTAAACATGGAAAATAAAGGACTAGTTGTTAAAACTGGAAAAGAAAAGGACAAGATATTCTAGTAAAAAATATAATAAATTTATAACTTAAAATATTGCAGCATTAAGAATTAATTATATAATGTTATTATTAATTATATAATGTTATAAATTAAATTAAAAGAAATTCTTTTCCAGTTTTAATATCTAGTCCTTTACTTTGCCATGTTTAAGCTTAACCATATTACTTTTCATGCTCACATTTTTCAACTGTAATCCATGATGTTTCCAGGCTTCCAATAAATTCACTTGTTCTTTGTTTAATTTCAGTTTTATCCTTTGGCCCTTATAAGCACATATATAATAACAATGTACGGCACTCGTCTGCTTTCAATAAAATCTTCCAATTATCTCCCTTTCATTAGTGAATTAGTAGCAACAGTAGTAGTCGCTAGGGAAACCAGTCATAAAAACGTCGCTCACCTCCTTACTTTTTTTTTTTTTTTTTTTACAATTTTGAACAACAGTAAATTCATCACAACACTTGTTTTACTAAACGAAAATTGAACATGTTTTTTCTCTCACACTATAGCTAAGAAGCTGATCTATAAATCGTAATAATTGTTTGAAATTGAGTCGAAAAATGAGTGAGCGGTGAAGCTTTAAAGCAGTTCTAAATGACTAAAACTGCCACTTAACCATATATTCAAACACGGTAGTGTTTGAATAATATTAATCATCCACTGACAGTGTTTCACTGTATCATATCTCTTTAGAGTGGCTAGACTAGCACCCATCCCGTGTTTTCCTTTATTTATTTGAGTTGTCTTCAATAACTTTTTTTTTGTATGGACACTTTTATTGATAGTACAAATCTGAAACTCTCGTCCCCCTTCGAAATAATCTGGAGTTGTGGACTGGTGCAGTCGCGCAAATCTTTTTTATCTGCAATTTCTCGAGAATAATTGAGTGTACAGTTTCCACACTGACATCAAACTCTGCAATTGATAAGATTTAATATCTCTACCATTATATAAAAGGAACTTTGACTGTGTGTCTGTGAGTTCGTTCCCTATAGACTCGAAAACGGCTGGTTCGACTTTTATAAATTTTCACAGGAAGGTACTTTATGTGCCTGGCAGTGTTCTTAGATAAGTTTTGTATCGGAGTGTCTTCGATTAGTATCGATAATCGATAATCGAAAATGTTGATGAAAGAAGAAACAGGCGATTTTGACCAAATTTGACATCTTGCACAGCCTAACATAACAATTTGAGAAGTTTTATCACTACACAGCATATAAAATCAACAGTAGGTTCTTTGATATGACAGGGGCGCGTTCGAAATGAATGTTTCTGTTTAAAGCACAATTTCACCATGATACTTGAGATTTTCATTTCAAACTTAAATTCAAGCCCTTATCACTGCACGACCAGTAATGTCAGGCATATAAAATCAATAGTAGGTTCTTTGATATGACAGAGGCGCATTTGAAATGAATGTTTCTGCTTAGACCATAATTGAACCATTATACTTGACTTTTGCATTTTAAACTTTAATGCAAGCTATTATATATTAACTAATTTTATAAAATTAAGAGCAGGATATCTACAGTGCAATGTAGACTACAATATATTGTGAATTGAGGTCACTGCAAGAGGCATGTAAAGCTTCCCCCTGGTGCATCGCGATGGGTCTCCAATTAGAGCAAGCAATCAATTGATTTCTTTGAAAAATGAGCTATTTCATCGATTTCGATGACAACAAAAATTGGTTAGAGAATCTATCTATCTATCTATCTATACACCTATAAATTCGTTTTGTGTGTATGTATATTGATATTCATATTGAAACCCCTCTTTCCTATTTTTTTAAAAAAGAAAATACAATTTTCTTATACATGGGTTGTGGAATTGCATTAACTACCAAACGATCTAGCTAATTTGCATATTCTTTTAAACATTCATTTTAATTATGTCCCTATTAGTTTTTTTGGTTTTCTCATGGGATGATCATATTTAGTTAACTATTACGTGTAATTATATTAATGCAGATATTCTACATGATTTATACTTGTGTAATATTTGCGTAAAAAGTTTACAGTAAACACAAAATTGTTTCCATATATATTTATGTATACGTAAATATTTTTATTTAATCTATTATCTATTATATATATATAAAAGTGAACGTGTCTGTGCGTGTCTGTGCGTGTCTGTGTCTATGTGTGTGTGTCTATGTGTGTGTGTCTATGTGTGTGTGTGCCTGTGTACATTTCCCTACGCCATAACTCTGTCAATTTTAAGTCTACAGACTCGAAATTTGATATGCAGGGTACTGAGATTTGGAGAAACTTTGTGATCAATTTTCGGCCAGAAATTTTGCTGTTAAGGGGTCGAGGTTAAACAATTTGACCTTTGAGAACTCTATCAAACCCCTCCGAAAATTTTCGGTCTAAACAATTTAAATTTTAGATATAGGTTCCTTGGACATGGATCTAACTTAATAACTTGATTTGAGCCCAAAAACAATAAATGTTAAGGGGTCATAATAGGGGTCAAAGTTAAAAAAATTGACCTTTCTTTTTTTTTTTTTTTGCTCAACATACACCTCCAAACACCCGGGCAACGCCGGGCTGAAATACTAGTATATCTATAAAAGTGAACGTGTCTATGTGTGTGTGTGTGTGTGTGTGTGTGTGTGTGTGTGTGTGTGTGTGTGTGTGTGTGTGTGCGTGTGTGTGTGTATGTATCTGTGTACATTTCCCTATGCAATAACTCTGTCAATTTTAAGTCTACAGACGCGAAATTTGATATACGGGGTATTGAGATTTGGGAAAATCTTTGTAATCCGATTTCGACCAGAAAATTAACTGTTATAGGGGTCAAAATTAAACGCTTTGACCTTTGAGAACTCTACACAAACTCCTCCGCCAATTTTGGGTACAAACAATTGAAATTTTAGATATAGGTTCCTTGGACATGGATCTAACTTAATAACTTGATTTGAGCCCCAAAAAATAAATGTTAAGATGTCATAATAGGAGTCAAGTTGAAAAAAATTGACCGTATTTTTTTTTTTTTTGCTCAACATACACCTCCAAACACCCGGCCAACGCCGTGCTGAAATGCTAGTATATCTATAAAAGTGAACGTGTCTGTCTGTCTGTGTGTCTGTGTGCCTGCCTGTATACATTTCCCTACGCAATAACTCTATCAATATTAAGTCTACAGGCTCAAAATTTGATATACAGGTTACTGAGATTTGGGGAAAATCTTTGTAATCCGTCAAAGTTAAAAAAAAAATGACCTCTGCAGTGTCTACCAAATTACTCAGACAATTTCTAGTCTAAGCATTTGAAAATTTACATAAACGGTATTCAAAGATAGGGCAAGCTTTTTAATCGGTTTGGTCAAAAATTTTTAGTTACCAATATATAAATGTATGTATGTATGTATGTTGGCATTTCTGCCTAAAACTTTCGACAGAGGCTATGGATTTTTACAAGATCAGTATCGTTTTGAAGCGCGACCTTTCAGACGACAAATAACGAAAAATTGGCTAAAAACATTAATATCTTCACCTTCAACTGGGTATTTTTCTAGAGGATGGTCGCTTTTTTCGCCGATATTTTTGAAAGTCATCTTCTCCTTTCGATTGTTCAGCCTTAATTTAAATCTACCTCACTTTCGGTTTGGTGTGGTCGTAACAGCAAAGACGTCAGTTTTACCCCGTTCTTTTCCTCCTTTGCGGTACGGGTTCCAGTCTGCCTTCCTACTACCACTTATTTTTTTTTGCTCAACATACACCTCCAAACAACCGGGCAACGCCGGGCTGAAATGCTAGTATCTATAAAAATGAAAGTGTCTGTCTGTCTGTGTGTCTGCCTGTCTGTGTACATTTCCCTACACAATAACTCTGTCAATTTTTACTCTACGGACTCGAAATTTGATATACAGCGTACTGAGATTCGGGAAAATCTTTGTAACCCGTTTTCGGCCAGAAATTGGTTGTTAAGGGGTCAAAGTTCAACGATTTTACCTTTGAGAACTCTACGAAACTTCTCCGCCGATTTTGGGTATAAACACTTGAAATTTTAGATATAGGTTCCTTGGACATGGATCTAACTTAATAACTTTATTTGAGCCCCAAAAATAACTATTAAGGGGTCATAATAGGCGTCAAAGATATAAAAAAATTTGACCTCTGCGGTCTCTACCAAATTACTCAGACAATATCTGGTCTAAACATTTGAAATTTGACATAAAGGGTATTAAGAGATAGGTCAAGCTTTTGAATCGGTTTGGGTCGAAAATTAGAGCAACTAATGTATAAATGTCTGTATCTATGGTTGCATGTTTGCGTAAAACTTTCGACAGAGGCGACGGATTTTCCCAAGATCAGTATTGTTTTGAAGCTCGACTTTTCAGACGACAAATATCGAAAAATTGGCTAAAACATTAATATCTTCACCCTCAACTAAGCACTTTTCTGTAAGGAGAGATTGCTTTTTTTACCGATATTTTCGAAAGTCATCCCCTCTTTTCGATTGTGTAGCCTTAATTAAAGCCTACGTCACTTCTGGTTTGGCGGTGGTTGTAACAGCAAAGACGTCGCGTTTTTCCCGTTATTTTCCCCTTCGCGGTACGGGTTCTAGCCTGGCTTCCTTCCAGTACTTTTTTTTTCTTTTCCTAAACACACACCTCCAAACACCCGGGCAACGCCGGGTACTCATGCTAGTATATATATATATATATATATATATATATATATATATATATATATATATATATATATAAGTGAAAATGTGTCTGTGTACTGCCGTCGATTACCTCATTAGTTCCATTGTCCGACTCTCTTCCTAGGACGTAAAAAAATGACGACCGATCGCCGAGCCCGATATCCGTTTTTTTTTGTTTTTTTTTTTGCATTTTTACTCCAAATAAGGCACAGTGCCTTTTTGACGTAGGGGGATACTATCTGAGACATAATTTTCAGGGGTACTATGTAGGGAGTTGAGCAGCAAGATGTCTGTTTACATTACACTTGAACTTCTGCGCCTCAATACAGCCAGAAAAACAAAAACCCGAAAGGGAATTCCAAAGTCTAGCAGTCCTAGGCAAGAAACTCCTAGAGTAGAAGGCTTTCTTACATCCCGGGATTTCTACTGTGTAGGGGTGGAATTTTGCTGTTTTTAGGGTTTTTCGGGGTATTTACGTCAAGAGAGGGGGGACAAAGGCTTGTAGTTTATCGGAGCACTTACCATTAAAATACTTGTAAAACAGGCAGAGGAATGCAACATTTCGTCGATGGGACAGCGGTTGAATCATAGCTGATAGTGCGGGACCTATTAGGTTGGCAACTCTCTGTTGAACTCTGTCTGAGAGAGAGAGAGAGAGAGAGAGAGAGAGAGAGAGAGAGAGAGAGAGAGAGAGAGACTAATAGCAGATGCACCGGCCCACATGCGGCAACAATTCTCCATGGGTGAATGATGACCTTGTAGAGGTACAGGATACTTTCAGAGATAAGTAACTTTTTAGCACGGTAGAAAGAGGCCACCTTCATTGCAGCAGCCTTGGCAATGTCCTCAGTGTATCTGTTCCAACTCATGTTCCCCGTGAACGTTAAGCCAAGGAGTTTTAACGAAGTGCGTTCAGGTCATGTATCATTAGCCATGGGTATTACTGGTTGAGCAGGTTTCTTGCAGTTATTAAAGGAAAGAAGCTTAGTCTTAGCAGCATTGAATGTGACCATCATTTTTGTCCTCATTCCACTACAGACTGCAGGTTTTCCTCTAGGGTTTCGCCCATTGCCTATTATAGTGTAACTGACCTCTCAACTCTCTCTGATGTGTGCTCATTAACCTAATTTATCAAAAACATTCTGAAACAACTTACGTCAGTAAAAAGGTCAACACTTTGTTCTCATTTTAAAACTATTTATAAATATTGTTTATACTAAGCATAGTTTTTGGTTTATCGAAACATTCCATTATCTTATATATTTTCTTTTTTTTAATTTTATTTACATAACTTGGTTTCAAATATTAATTTCTTTCCCTTTGGCTGAGTTATGCAAAATAGCTATTTTAACCGAGTCTTTTCATTCGTAGTGGTCTAATTCGCAACACTTTTCTCTTGCAATGTGGCTTCGACAGTGAGCTTGTTATATACAAAGAAATGAGTATGACAGTAAGACAATGTCGACATATATCAGCGATAAAAGTTAAATAACGTCAAATTGAATCTTTATTTGTAGGCAAACGCGCGGAAGAAAATACTCATCAAAATCCGAGAAAAAAAAAACAAGTGAGTAAATTCCAGTTTTATGTTACGAGGAAAACCCTCGACGAAGACGATGACTTTGTGGCCCATAATAATAACGTTATGCTTAATCATTGAACAGTGGAAAAATCTTTAAAAAAATAAGGACTACAATACATTTCAATGTTATGATCACATTAATTTAAATTTCTTTACGAAGGGTCACTGAAGAAAATCACAGATATGGATATGGGTTAGAAAGGAAAAAAATATATTGAAATAAAAGAGAATATGATACAAAGAGCAACAATCGTAGCACATACTGCCAAGCTGGCGTACTACGAAGTAGACAGACCAATATTTACCACTCTCCCACCGCGAGAGGATGTGACAAAAGGTCGAAAGGTGGGAAAATGAGCAAGCGCCCTAAGAGAAGGACCACTCTGGTCCTACAAAAGTAAGTCTGGATAGCCTCGTTGACATTCCCCGTTGAAAGCGCCTTAGACAACAAGCGATTAACTTGTTCCTACCGAAAATTGGGAGGAAGGCCTGGGAGAGTAGATCTCCAAGGGTTACACAGAACACTTTGCATCAATCCAACAGCAAAAAGCCATCGAAATGGCCTAGTTTCTGTTGGACTGATTGCCGAGATTAGAACCTCGACTGATGTGTACTACCGAAAGTACACTAACCGACATTTACCTCTCTCTCAACGGGGGGGGGGGGTGAGTAACACAAGATCGGAAGGTGGGAAAATGATTCAGTGCTCCAAGAGGAGAACTTGAGCCCTGCAAAAATAAGTCCGAGTAGACCCGTCGGCATTCCTCGTTGAGGCGCGTTACGCAACAAGCAATAAACTTACTCCTCCAGAAAGCCAAGAGGCAAGGCCTGGGAGGGTGGACTTCCTAGAGCTACACAGAACACTCCGACAGCAAAAAGGTCATCGAAATGGCCCAGTTTCTGTCGAACTGATAGTCAAGGTTGAAACCTCGACTTAACCGGGAAAGTATACTGACTACCCCCTTTCTTCTCGCATCATTCTGCCGCTATACCGACAGAAAAAGTAATCTATTTGGGACCCAGCAGAGTCTATCAAGATTAACATTGAACTACGAACAATTGTATATGGCTATATATATTGTATATCTATCGTGAATTTAATCTGTAGAATAGATAATTGAGTTGGTCTTTCTTTTGTGTGCATAAGATTGATTCCCTTCAAGCACAACAGATCGACGAAGCAGCGGCATATCAATCCGATCATGAAATTAAGACCAACCAAATCGATTGACGGGTCCAGCCACATCGAGATACCTTGCGAAGTACGAAGTACGGGTCACATTTGGTCTGTGGCCGAGGATTAACTCTTGTGTGACAAAGGGATCCCCTGAGAAGGGATCGCTTCACGGCTTAACATCTGGTGCACTGACCAGGATTAAGACCCTGAGTGATCAAGAAAGAGAGAATGGAGAAAAAATAAAATAGAAAGAGAAAGAGAGACTGAAAAAAAAAACACGGACACAACGTAAAAGAAATAGAACTTTTTTATTATTTATTTTTTTATTATTTCCAAGATCAGAATCACGAACTTTTCTTAAACCAAGAGACGCCGAGATTGTGAGAGCTGACGTCAGTTGCACAAGATCCCCGTAACTTGCGCAAGCAAGGTGAGTAAAGAAAGTTTTCTTTTTCGGGTTCTTTTGTCGTCAAAGCAAAGGTTTTAAGGAATGCTTCTAAGTGAATCTGACGAGTGGGTGCGTGATTAAAAAAAGAGAAAAAAGGAGAGGAAGAAGGAGAGAACAGGATATAGATAAAGGTATCAAGTCAGCAAGACCGGAGAGCTGTGTTCAAACGCCGGATAGGCAAGACGCATGTGCCGGTTGCTCCATGAAAGACTAACACGCCCTCTGCCGGACAATCTTCCAACTGCAGTACAACTGCACCTTTGTAAATATGTATTATATTTTCGTCTTAATATATTTGTTTTACCTTTACTTTCTGCGTTCGTGTTGTTATTAATACAGACACAACAGTGGCGACGGAATTTCGATAAAAGATTTACGCGTGAGAAAATACACTATCAAACTCAACAGTGGTATTCGGGAAATACTTACTCGTCAAAGATTGAAAAAAAAATTTCACTCGGGAATTCAATGTTTAAAACGTAGCAACTACGAAATTATCGAACGCGATATTCAAGCGCTGGATACTTGCAAAACACCAAGATTTTTTTGTGACTACTTGAAAAGGAAATTCAAAACCCGGGACACTTGAAAAAAAAAAACAACAAAAAAAAAACAGCAAGCACTTTATTTCAAAGTGCCTACGAAAAAAAACAAACAAACTTGAAAGTTACAGAAACCCTTTCTGCAAAGTGCACACAAAAAAAATGTTTCGCTAGGATACCGTGAACTTATGAAGTAGACTGTTTTGAAAGAAAAAGTAAGAAGGGATTTTTTTCTTTCTTGTACGTAATTAATAACGTAACAAAAGGAATCGGTTGTTCGTAGTTATTAAAGAAAGGAAATTGTAAAAGTGACTGATTTACTAATTTGAAAAACAAAATGGAGGATCTTATCAAGTTATTCGCGGAAATGCAAATGCGTCAACAAGAAAGAGACGAAGTACAGAGAAGGCGGCTACAAGAAAGAGACGACTTACAGACAAAAGAACTACAAGAAAGATACGAATTATAGAAAAAAGAACTACAAGAAAGAGACGAATTACAGGAAAAAGAACTACAAGCAAGGGACGAATTACAGGAAAAAGAACTACAAGAAAGATGCGAATTACAGAAAAAAGAACTACAAGAAAGATACGAATTACAGGAAAAAGAACTACAAGAAAGAGACGAATTGCAGAAAAAAGAACTACAAGAAAGATACGAATTACAGAAAAAAGAACTACAAGAAAGAGACGAATTACAGGAAAAAGAACTACAAGAAAGAGACGAATTACAGGAAAAAGAACTACAAGAAAGATACGAATTACAGGAAAAAGAACTACAAGAAAGATACGAATTACAGAAAAAAGAACTACAAGAAAGAGACGAATTACAGGAAAAAGAACTACAAGAAAGAGACGAATTGCAGAAAAAAGAACTACAAGAAAGATACGAATTACAGAAAAAAGAACTACAAGAAAGAGACGAATTACAGGAAAAAGAACTACAAGAAAGATACGAATTATAGAAAAAAGAACTACAAGAAAGACACTAATTACTGGAAAAAGAACTACAAGAAAGTTACGAATTATAGAAAAAAGAACTACAAGAAAGATACGAATTACAGAAAAAAGAACTACAAGAAAGAGACGAATTACAGGAAAAAGAACTACAAGAAAGAGACGAACGACAGACTGAACAGCTTCTTAAATGTATAGAGCAAATGCAACTTGGTCAAAAAGATTTGTTGGAAAGATTAACGACTAATTGTGCACAGGAAAGCAATACGACTTTTTCCAACGCAACAATTGTGAATAGCATAGATGTGTTCACGTACCTACCAGAAAAGGATAAAACTTTTGAGGCATACTTCAGGAGGTATGAAGATATTTTCGAAACAGATTGCGAAAGCTGGTCAAACGCAAATAAAGTAAGTTTATTACTTCGAAAGCTTGGTACCAATGAACATTGCAAATTTGTTGATTTCATATTGCCAAGGAGAACGAATCAGTTAGACTTCGCTGAGACCGTAAAACTTCTTAAGGAGTTATTCGCACCGAACATGTCTCTTTTTCACAAGAGATGGTCGTGTATGAACCTTAAGAAAACGGAGGAGTAGGACTACCTGACATATGCGTCAGTAGTGAATAAACACTGCGACAATTTTAAATTATCGGAACTTACGGTGGACGACTTCAAATGTTTAATTTTTGCACAGGGGATACTTTCTACAAAAATTCAGAGATCCGAAGACACGTTCTCTCAAAATTAGAGACAGAACAAGGTCTGACACTGCAAAAGTTAACAGAAGATTGTCAAAGGGCAGTATCACTAAAAAAAAAAAGACTCCAGAGATATAAAAGAAGCAGGAGTGTCGTACATAAGGAACATAAAAAAATCTGGCAGAAACGCAGGCAAAGAAAGTGTGAGACTCGTCAAAACCCAAAAGATTACGCGAGTTATAAATACTCAAACTCTAATTACAGAAAACGAAATTACGATTCAGGTAAAAGGAACTATAAAAAATCGGGACCAATTAATAATTGCGGAAGATGTGATGAAAAACAGTGGGGAAAGGATTGTCCTCACAAAAATATCAGATGCTTCAATTGCGACAAAGTCGGACATAAGAGTATTTGTTGCAGAACAAAATATAGAGTACACCAAATGAGAACAAACGACAAAGAGAAAGACAATTTACGAAAATATGTGTTGGTTAATATTTTCGGCAAACAAATAAAATTTCAACTTGATTCTCGAGCAGATTTGTCGGTAATAAACTTGGAAAAAAAAATGGATAAACCGACTCTGAAAAGGTCAAGTAAGGGTGCATGAACGGTGACAGGAGACGAAATCAAATTCGATGGAGAAGTCGTCCTGCCCATTAATTTAAATGGCACGACGAAGAAATTGAAAATCTTCGTAATTAAAGAAAGCGAGAATTTATTGGGAACAGATTTTATTGAAAAATTCAACCTTTGGGATAAACCGATGAACGCTTTTTTGTAAAAAAAAAATAACCAGCTGCACCACAACGTCAGAAAATATTAAAAATGAACTAAAGAACGAATTGCCAGAAATATTTACTACGGGACTGGGAAGATGTAATAAATTTAAAGCTTCGTTCGAGCTAAAAAAGGATGCAACACCAGTATTTAAGAAAAAACGGAACGTGCCGTTCGCCGGATTAGACAAAATAGATAGCGAATTAGACAGACTTGAAAGAACAGGCATTTTATCGAAAATCGAAACTAGCGTTTGGGCAGCGCCTATGGTGTACGTAAAGAAGAAATCGGAACAAATTCGAGTCTGCGGAGACTTTTCAACCGGTTTCAAGGACCCTAATTCCGTCAGAGAAGGCTTATTCCCAAATAGAAAAGGAAGCATTAAGCATTATTTTTGCGGTGACGAAATTCCACCGTTATCTGTACGAGAGACATTTTATACTGGAAACAGACCACAAGCCCCTAATGACTATTTTCGGCTCAAAAAAGGGCTTACCAGTATATACAGCAAATCGGTTACTCCGTTGGGGTGCGATCTTGCTAAATTATGATTTTCAAATAAAACATCTACGTTCGGGAAAAATAGGTCATGCGGATGGATTGTCAAGGCTTATACCGAAAAGGGATGAAACCTTTGAAGAGTCAGTAATTGCAGCTATACGTTCCAATTATGAGGAAAAGGCATGGTGGCGAATATAATAAGAGAATTACCAGTCACGCTTACCGATATAAAAAGGGAGGCTGAAAATGACGACGTCATCAAAGACATAAAGAAAAAATTAAAGGAAAATGACGGAAAAACGAAAAGTATATTTTCCTTATGCAATGAGGTATTATTATATAGTGAAAGAGTGGTTGTACCGAAAACCTTGCAGAAAAAAAATCTTACATGATTTTCATACAGGACACACAGGACATACAGGACATAAATAGGATGAAGACACTTATGAGGAGTTATGTTTACTGGCGTAATATGGATGTGGATATTGCATTAACAGTAAACAAATGTAAAGGTTGTGCGTTAGCCGCAAAGGCACCACCGATAGTTCATAAACCTTGGAAAAAAACTGACCATCCATGGTCACGCATTCATCTAGACTTTGCTGGACTGATCGAGGGACAATACTACCTAATCAGAGTAGATAGTTTTTCCAGATGGCCGGAAGTAAAGCGGGTCTAAAACCCAACGACAGATTACACAATAAGTTTTCTGTATGAAATATTTGCACGTTTTGGGGTACCAGATATTGTAGTCATAGATAACGGAACACAATTTACTTCAAGTGTTTTCAAGGATTTTTGTGAATCGTTTCAGGTAAACCATAAAACTACACCACCGTTCCATCCTGGATCAAATGAATTAGCGGAAAGGTTCGTAGATACGATAAAGCGTGCCCTTAGAAAATCGATAGGGACACCGACGGGTAAAGCATTACAACAGTTCCTGCAAATATACAGGATAACTGAGAACCCAAATACACCGTCGAAATTATCGTCAGCAGAATTAATGTTTGCGAGAAAAATAAAATCACCATTTGATTAATTAATACCAAAGCAAGCAGTCGTATATAAAACGACACACACACACATCACGTAAAAGGTTTAAACGTGGTGATCAGGTATATTTTAAATGTTTTTAAAATAATATGTCATATTGGGAGTCTGGTACAGTATATAAACGTATCGGCGACTTGGTCCACATGATGAAAGGTCCAAAAGGGATACATAAAAGACACCAAAATCAATTGAGAAAACGTCATAGGAAGAACAACGAACATGAAAAACCTGAGGAACAGGAAGATCCAATTGATATAGTATACGAAACGTTTAATATTGAACCACTACGCACCATGTCCGAACCGAGGAGATCGGGAAGGAAAAGAAAGGCTATAGACCCAATGATAATGAACCCCAAAAGGAAAAGATATTGAAATCTACACGACTTCAAATATTGGGAGGGGGGTGTTGTGGAGACGCCCACTAATAAGCATACGTGGGTGAACAAGATATAGATAAAGGTATCAAGTCAGCAAGACCGGAGAGCTGTGTTCGAACGCCGGATAGGCAAAACGCATGTGCCGGTTGCTCCATGAAAGACTAACACGCCCTCTGCCGGACAATCTTCCAACTGCAGTACAACTGCACCTTTGTAAATATGTATTATATTTTCGTCTTAATATATTTGTTTTACCTTTACTTTCTGCGTTCGTGTTGTTATTGATACAGACACAACATCTATGAAAAAACAATGATTTCTTAGTCTAAAAGGATCTCTCCTAGAACAGAGTTTGCGCCTTTATCAAGTTAAATTTACCGGAGAATAAGTAAAAGAATTATTTTTGAAAAAATTAAATTAATTCTTAAAACGAAAAAAACAAATGAATTTCCTATTATCTTTAAAGAAGATTGCGTTTAGTAGTAAATTGATTACTTTAGAAGGAAGCTAACTAACCTGAAATGTTAAAAAAAAAAGGAAAAAAATTTTTTTCATGTGCGGGTGTACTGAAAAATACGTTAAATCAGTAATACTTGAATATGTTGAAAGGAGATTTCTTTTTTTTCTCTAGATAGACTTCGCCGTGCACAGTCGTTGAGTGTAATGTTCACATCTAGAACAGAATAACCCTTGAAGACGCGTAGTTTTCCTTTGGAGTGTCGGTTCCTGCGAGGTATAGCGAATTATACGTGGAAAGGAATTCTGGAGGACTTAAGCGCTAACTAAGTCAGAGAAGTTGGGAAAAGTGAGTTATTAATCAAGTAAAAGGAGGATATTTTAAGCATTTAAACATAGCAATTTGAGAATTAAATTAACATTAATTTTCGGACAATGAAAATCGGGGTTTGAGAAATCGCAGAAAATGAAATTTTGAACATAGCAATTTGAGAATTAAATTTACCTGAATATGCACAATCAGGATTTGAGACTTAAATAATAATGAATTTCGGAGCATTTAAGTTGAACTTTCAGATTTAAATTAAGTGGTGCTTGGGGTTGGCCGATCTATGCATGGTCGGGATAGGTATGAGTGGACAGTGCCCGTTCAAACACACTGCCTGGGTGGGGGGCGGAGAGGCATTGAACACTCAGGGAGTGTTGATGGAAATGTGTTAAGGAATATCGAACGAACATCGATGAGTTTGATTTTCTGTTTAAATCGATTATGGAAAAAAGTAACTAATAAAGTCGAAATAGGATGAGTAGTTAGGTACTGACAGGAAGGTTTCCCTCGTGTCGTTCCGAAGATGGGCGTGATCAAGCTAATGTACAAGTTGAGACCAAGAGAAGAGGGTCTAGCAGCAGAGCAGTGACCGGCATGAGGAAGAGGTTGTCTGGCGCGAAGTGGACCCTGGCTTGGGCGAAGTCACGAATTGTTCAACCTCTGTAGCCCTGAGCACCACATTCGCACTGCTCGTTGTTAGATTAAAAAGGCATTGATAAACGCTCAGCCTGAAGGGCAGTCGGGGAGATCGATGGTCGTTAGTCATAACTGCTATAACTGATATAAGAGATAAGTAGGAGGTAGAACAGTATAGCCGAATATTGAAACCCTTAGAGGTTAAATTGCAAATATTAGACACTAGTGTACTGAGCAACGAGATTATCTAGGGAGCGGCTATATCTATAATAGCTACAATCTCAGAAGCGCTATTCAGAGTGATTACCGAAGAACACATTAGATTGATGGAGTCACGGATGGAGCACCTTTTAAGGGGATTGGGCGAGGTAGATTCAAAAAGAAGAGTAAACCCGTTAGTAGGTCTGGAGGTCAGAGAATCAGGAACTAACTTCCGTGAATTGATGTGGTGGGGGTGGGGGGCGGTGATAAGCATGCTAGTAATGATGAGTATGATCCTGGCGGCAGTGGTGTGGTGTGTAAGAGATCAACGGAGGATGAGAGACAGCGAAAAGCATCCTGAGGCGGTTTGCGCTGATGAGGTAACTCCGGTCCGAACCCACCTGCAGTCAAGATGACCCCGCCGAGAAAAACCTAGTTCCTGACGAGCAACCAGAGGAAAGCAGCACGCGTGTTGGAACTGTCCCGGACATCGAGATGCGGAGTCAATAAGAGCGGCGTTTTTTTCTCCTTCTTAGTTTTCTTTTATTTCTTGAAGAAAATTGGCCTGTGAACTGCTGAGGAGAATTCCGATCGTGACCAGTTAAGGTGAGAAGGAAGTAGACTAGTCCAATAAAGAGCGGGTACGAGTTACCCAAAATAGGGGCATTAGACTGCCGAGATTGTGATAATTTTTGGTTGGAAAAAAATTGAGTAACCTTTATAATCTGTTAAAAAAATATACTTTTCATAATGTATTGAAAAAAAAAACATGTGATTTTTATAATATTTGATTGAAAAAAAAAATTGAATAGCTCTTATAATTGTTTGGAAAAATTCAAAATAGGTAACTTTTATAATTTTGTGAATAATTTCGTGAAAAAAAATTCGAGTAACTTTTATAATTGTGTTAAAAAGAAACTATGTAACTTGAAAAAAAATAATGAGACTTTGACAATCTTAAACTTTTTAACTTTAAGAACCCAGAAGGGGAATAGCTAATGAGGAGCTGATGTAGAGACCCATCACCTGTGGGTGGTTGTTGTTGAACTCGAGTCCGAACTATATGTTTTTTTTCTAACAGGTGCACCAATAACGAAAAAAAACCCAGCTAGTATTGAGTGCGGCGAGAGATTGTTGGGACAGAGACGGTGGGTGCGGATGAATTACTCATCCGTTTCCTCTTGAAACAGTAAGTCTAAGGGGGTGGAATGTGATGTGACCGTCCCAGGGGGCGAGTGGGCTGACTACGGGGTTGTGGCCAAGACTCCCGAAATGCTGGAGAAGCCGGATAAATATGATTTCTTTTATTCTTTAGTTATCCTCTGTGTGCCCGGGCAACGGCAACTGACCTTACTAAGAGAAGATTTGGATTTGTAAATTTCATTGTTTTATGAAAAAACGACAACTCAATGTCACTTTGAGAGAGGTAACGAAAACATAATTTCGTTTTCGTTGCCAACGAATGATGATTCAACATTGAGACTAAGGATGTTTATAGTTTGAGTACAATGCCCGTGACCCAGAGACCGCGAGAGTGACCTGTTCGGGGTATAAGAGCGCTGCAGAATATCAGGTGTAACCGGGGAAGATGGAGCCTCTACTAGGGGTGACGTAACTAGTTGCGGCCCACCCCTCACATTACTATATGAGCGGGTCCCAGCGTCGAAATTGCCAGATCGAGCTGAGTCTTGGAGAGAACTAGGCATAGTCGAAAAGTCGCCACATACTTATATACCGACAGAGAAATTAATCTATTTAGGACTCAGCAGAGTCGGTCAAGATCAACATTGGACATCGAACAATTGTATATAACTATATATATTGTATATCTTATTGTGAATTTAATCCGTAGAATAGATAATTGAGTTTGTCTTTCTTTTGTGTGCATGAGATTCTCTTCCAGCACGACAGATCGACGAAGCAGCCGCATATCAACTTGATCGTGAAATTAAGACCAACAAATCGATTGACGAGTCCTGCCACACCGAGATACCTTGCGAAAGACGAAGCATGGTCACATTTGGTCCGTGGCCGAGGATTAACTCTTATGTAACAAAGGGATCCGCTCGGAATGGATTGCTTCACGGCTTCACACACGTCCATTTATTTATTAAGCTCCCGATAATCCATAATGGACCGAACTTTCTGTTTGTTCTCCTACGCAATAGTCATGAGGCGGATCAGACCCTTCCGGGGCCGAGTTCGTTCCGGATACAGCAGCAGCCAGCCGCTATCGTTTCACATTTGCTGTTCACGATCATATTCCTCACAATTTTGTACTTGGGACTTGATATTCGGCAAGTCTATTTTTCAACGTAATTGAAACTTGGTCACCAGCCCATTTCCACAATGCTGTTCACTTCCGAGGGTTCTTTTCACAATCTGCGGAGAAATCAAGCTCGGCGATGGTGATAGCAGGAAAATTTGTTTTGTTGAAATGTGGAAAAGTTGCCTCTCCGGCATTAGACACAGCTACCCCTCTCCCGGCCGCTTGATGCGTCCAGCTCATGCACAACTAAAACTTCAATGTTAATTCTAGCTTTACACCAATGTTAACTTGCACTACTCTTATTACACAGCAGCTAAGTTTTCTTCCATCTGCTGTGAACACAGGGGTCCCTTTCCTCGTCCATTCCTTACAACACGACCCGCGGACTAGTAACTGCATATATCCAGTACCACTAGATCTATATGTGATAGTCAATCGAATCGAACAGTTGCAATCGACAATGTACCATTTATAACAGTTTAGGGGATGAGGTTGGCGCTGGATTTTCGTTAATTTCCCGGACAAAATCGAGCAATGTGCTACCGCTGCTGACATCGATAACACGTGATATTTAGTCGAGGATTTACACCAGCACTTATAGATATCTCATTATCTAGTAGACAATCAAACACCGCCGGGAAGTATCCGTCTTCTTAGGTGTGCTTTGTACCGACCGTACAGCTACTGCAGCCTGCTCTGGAACTCCAGTTCAGTTCTTTAAAATGACACGAGCGTACGTCGAGCGTTAGGTTATCAACCTTGGAGAATACTCGTAATAGTTGTTCCACATGTGAATGCACATTGCTGACACTGATCTGATCCGCCGCCTTCAGGACGGCAAGCCTGCAGAGTTCTGTCAAAAATACATCGACCGTTTCACCTGATTGAAGGCGGCGTGCTGCAAACTACTTCCATGTAGCGAAGGGATCCAAGACAAAGACTGCGTACAGCGTTTTCTTTACACAATCAAAATCCTCACGCTTTTCATCACTTAATTACTGGTACATTTATTAGCGCGAATTCAGCTTGGATCGTCTGATCCTTAACAGCACAAGTCTGTTCGGAACTTATTAGGCGATGCAAAACAATTTGCAGACGATTAGCCAAGATCTTAAGCTCTATCTTTAACATCGTTGAAGATCGGATTTTTATCAGTACAAAGCAATTTAATTAAACCCATGGTAAAGTTCTTGAGAATGGACCCATTTATAAACCAGTAGTTGTACAAGACAACCAAGAAGAGAACAAAAATGGGCGACAGCCACAAATATAGTTCGTAAGGTAGACCATCCAGCCCGACCTGTTTCAGAGCCTTCTGACCTTCTTCCCCTTTTATACACCCTTCGCATCTAGCCGGTTCGGTTGCCTCCAGACGAGAAAAGTCGGCTAAATAGACGTCGAACTGAGCCATTGTCAGACCGGGCACCCTGGTAAAAATATTCCTCAAAATGAGAGGACCCACCCCCTGTCATTTGTGGTCATGATATGTCCACCTGACAATGTGACTCTGGCGTCGTGTCGACCATTGGGCCGTTGGCGCTCTTCTGCATGCAGTGAAGCGACCATATTTGTCGTCTCGCTCGGCACTCTTTTTAAACAAGCTTTAACTACAAATCCCTAGTTCTTCTTGTTATCCGAGGAGTCCAGTTCAGGCTTAACTATAGTAATGTTATCAATATCCCCGACCTCCACCGCCTTATCTAATCTACTTCCTAGTGTCGCTCTCGTTGCCCTAGAATTAAGGTTAAGTGGTCTACTAAAATCGGCAACGAAAGACTTAATCTTTTTCTTAAGGGAGCTCCACCACTTATTCTCGATTATGGTCCTATTTATGGTTAGTAAGAGCTATGTCCGGAATTTCGCCAACTCGAATTACGAGGTGTTGAACTTCCAGTATCCAAGCATTCTAGGTTTAAGACTATCTAAGTTTACTTATACACGGACAAGCCTATGGTCCGAATAAATTATTTTATGAAAACTTGGACAATCTAAAAACCCTACGCCGACCTTCCTAACTAAGAATCGATCGATGTAACTCGAGAGTTGGAACAAATCGGGTCTGCGTCTATTTGTCCAAGTCTATACTATGTCAGAGTGTTTCTCATTCCGGAATTCATGGAGTAGATAAGACTTTTCGATAAACTCCCGAAATAGTTTTTATCTCACTTACCATGTTAGGACACCTAAAATAATTTACCCAACGATCTAAATCGGGATTCAAGACTGCCTCCCAGTCTTCCGCTAGAATAATCCATCAGTACGTATTTATAAAGGACTCGATCCGCTGGAAAAAGGCAACTTGCTCACTTCGGACGTTGGGACCATAAATCCCAATAACTCGAAAATACACATCCTTTGCGGTAATATTCAGAACGCGCAGCCTCCACTCTGGATCCGCAAATACCTGGTCACATGGCGCATTCAAAGAGCACTTTATTAGCCAGTAAACCCTCTTGAGTGAATATCAAAATATGTTGAATAAAACTGAAAGTGTCTCGACACTCAGATAATCACCTAGAATAAAGTAGGTCTCCTGTAGGCAACATATATCCACGCCAAGGTGTTGAACGTCACGTGCAACTCAAAGTTTACGAAAGGTGTCCCTACGCCCTCGGCCATTCAAGCTAGCTAATCTAAGTGCCATTATGGTAACTTAGAGTTGGGTATGGGAAACGAACATGTCCGGTTTTAAGGCATCGACGGCTGTACTCAGAAAATCCTGTCCCATTTCAATGGTAACGAGAATATCTGGAGACAGGCCCCGATATCTAAGAGGAACGTTAATTTTATAGCTCTATAAAGGGAGGATGTAGAGAAAAGGGTCACACCTTTTGATGTCGAATTCAGGGGGATTAATTTATAATCTCTTTTTGGCAGGGAAGCAGTTTCTGGGGGAAAGACAGCTTTTGGTGGGGAGCGTCTATCCTTAACTGGGGAGGAAGGTGTAATTGAGGTTGAAAGTACGGGTTCTTTTTCTTTTTTTTTTTTTTTTTGCGTTCTTCATCCAGCTAGTTTTTTAGTCTCACTAAGTTTTTATATTTTTGGCCACCCAGGTGTTTACTGGATCTAATTTATATTTTCTCCTCTTTAGAAAACATTTTTGTGTATTATTTCGGAAAGCCGGCTTTTTGCCGCTTGCTACTTTCCATTCATCTTGGGGGCGGGGGGTGACTCACATGTGGTGTTACATAAATTTC
Organism: Euprymna scolopes; assembly: GCF_053919585.1. NCBI lineage: Eukaryota > Metazoa > Mollusca > Cephalopoda > Sepiida > Sepiolidae > Euprymna > Euprymna scolopes. Next base: position 84,983,677 of record NC_136500.1, read on the forward strand.
GTACTCATCCGGAGTCACAGTCTTTTTGGGATCTTTTGAAGGGGAACTATTTGGGGTTTCCTCACTATTGGGATTAGGTTGCCGACTTTAGGAGTTAAATGTTCCAAGTAACAATTCTTGGGATTGAGTGCAGCCGGATTTCTTTTGGGACACGTAAATATTAGATGACCTACTTCCCCATAAATCCAATAAACTGGACATCTCCCTGGGACAATAAGTGCGAGTTTTTTTTCTCCCCAGCTTCAATATAGTAAGGAATCTTGTTAAATGTTTCTTTGTTCAGTAATATTTCGAAACTGCATATTCCATTATAGATATCGACGCCAATTTCCGTGATTTCATTGTATTTTAAAAAGAAAGCGGTTCTTCGAAGTCTGATACCGTTGTCTTTCTGAGTCCATGTATTCCATTCTGAGCACGTGATAATTCTTTTTTTATACAGTTCCTTGCATTCCTCTCCGTTTTAAAAAATAGCGTTCCACGTATTATCTCTTCTGCATTTTGTAATCCGCTCTGGTCTGAATGTTGTTTCTATTAATTTTGACACTTCTTCTTTAGATTATCTTATTAAGTTTTTCGTCTTTCTGCCGATAACGAAGAAAAGAATAATCCTTTTGGCAAAATCCTGTAGTCTGTGCAGCCAAATTAACGGAGAGCGGTTTAATCCATTGTAACTTTTCTGAAATAGTTGTTTCCGTTTTTCCCCTTCCATAAGCTGACAGCTTGCAGCCGCCATTAGGCGGGGTGAAAATAATCCGACTTACCAAGAAATGTCGGTCAAAAATATAAATGTAACAAGAAAAAGCAATACCAACCTTTTAACCAGCAGTAATAAATTTATTAAATTTAATAAATTTAATCAATTTAACAATATAGCAATCGAACTTATACAACAACAACAACAACAAACCTCGGCAATTACCATATTTATTCATGGATGTGTCCTACATCTCTGACAAAACAGCGAATCTGTCACCTCATTGGTTGGCTGTTTTAGTTTTACGGCATATCAACCATTTTCAAGTTATTTAATGCTGAATCCAGTGATTTTGAAGAACAATTTTTTAATAGAATATATATATATATATTTTCAACTCAGTTTTTTTTAACCCATAGTTGGGACCCTAACAGGTACTACCACTCCTGATCAGAGTGGACCTGGGAGCAATGCAATTAAAAGGTGGCTCCACACTCCCCGAAGCCTACAAGCTGGTGCTTTACCATCGGATATAGTTTAAGGTCATATCCAGGACCTAACTTCATTGGGTTCAGGAATGATAATTACCAACTAAAAATGGGATCAAGAAAAATTAGGGAGATTTATGATTTCATCCATACACTAGCTAAGTTAAAAAATACGAAAAATCAAGAAATAAACTACTCTAGTCCTAACTGGGTGAAAAGGATTGGTAACAGTTTGTTCTGGCTACCCAATATCCTCTACCTAAGCTACGTCCAAGTACCATTCAAAATTAATGTGACGTGCATGCGCGAAAGCGCTCAAGAATTGTATGCTAATGTCTAAGTCGAGCCTACTTACGGCGAAAATGAGTTCGTCCAATAGCTATAAAAAAATGATAACAGACATTCGGCTAGTAACTTGCCAAAGTTGGTCTAGTAACGTGTCTAATGGATAGAACAGTCCATTTGGAGGATGATTCTCCCACAACAAATTCTTACATTTCTTTAATACCGATCGCCCTATCTGGGTCTGGGTGTCTGCCATCTTTTTCGATTATTTTACCCAAGTATTTAATTGTTTGTAAAAAGAACTCGCATTTATCTGCTCTGATCTTAAATCCATAATCTTGTATTCGACTGAATTCTTGTCTGATATGATTTTCATGTTGTCCAAGCCGGACAGCATAGTATCCATTACTTGCTGGAATATTGCGAGTGCCACCTGGATACCAAACGTGAGTCTTTCATATCTGTACAAACCCCGATGAGTGTTAATACAGAGGAGGTTAGCGCTTTTGTTGTTTATCGGAATCTGTAGGTAAGCGTCGCTTAGGTCAATCTTAGAAAAAAAATTTGCCGCCATTTATTTTCGTGAACACTTCTTCTGGACTAGGTAATGGATAGTGAAAATCTTCTAAGGATCCGTTGAGTCCGGTCGCGAAGTCGGCGCAAACGCGAATTTTCCCGGACCTTTTCTTTACGTAAACTGCCGGAGCAGCCAACTCACTATATTCAACTTTAGCCAGTACACAGATGCTTTCTAATCTGTCAAGTTCCTGATTTATTTTGTCCAGGGAAGCGAACGGGACACCACGCTTCCTTTTAAACACAGGTTGTGTGCCAGGTTTCAATTTAAAATATGCGGCCATTTTTGTACATGTCCCCAGGCCAGGAGTAAATACGTTTGTGAATTCTTTTTTAAAATAAGTTATAAGTTTCTCCGTTTCTGCTAGGCGGGTATCTATTTTCTTGTAGAATGTGGATATAGGAAGATCCCAGAGGCGAAACTCCTCCATGCTGTCAGAACTGAACAGGTTCTCACTATCTTTTAGCACATAGAATCTTAGTTTTTTTGTTTTCCCCCGTAAAGTGACGCTTGTAATTAATTCACCTTCAAAATTAATTTTTGTACCATTAACGGCCGTTGTCGTTCTGTTAATTTTTAACATAGTTGGCTTTCGTAATAATTTCCACGTTTTGAGATTTATTATTGAAAGATCCGATCCACTGTCAAATTGGAATTTAATAGCCTTGCCGAAAATGTCAACCGTTACATATTTGCGTAGATTTTCATCTACGACGTCCTTAATTCTGGTTTGACATACACGGCTTCTATTCTGAGTTTTCCTACAGTGCGAACTTTATGACCGATCTTATTGCATAAATGGCATTTTTTGTTAAAAATGAGCAATTCCTTACCCAATGTATTCCACCACATCTGAAACAAGCGCTCTTAGTGTTTCTGAGTTCTGGTGGTTAGTGTCTGTGTGCCATTTCGACGTTTTTTCCTTAGTTACTTTTTTTTATATTCGCGATGCCTGCTTCGATATTTCTTGCATCTTTTTTTATAATTTCTATTTTTTGACAATCCTCAGTCAATTTTTGAAGTGTTATGTTCGGTTAATTTTCTAATTTTGTAAGGACCCTGCGCCTGATTTCTGCATTTTTTCCTGAGGTTAATCCTTGTGCAAACACAAAACATTTAAAATTGTCTGCTGTTAGTTCAGACAACTTAAAGTCATCACAGTGTTTGTTCACTGCAGCTGCGTAGGTGGCAAAATCGTCATTATCGTCTTTTACCACATTCAAACATCTCCAACGCTTATGGAAAAGAGACGTTTTCGGCGAGAAAAGTTCTGTTAACAAATTTACCGTCTCATTGAATGATGAATCTGCTGTTTTCCAAGGCAAGATGTAATCCACGAATTTATCATGCTCAGCCGTTTCCAATTTTCGTAGTAGAAGTCTGGTTTTCTTTTGATCAGACCAGTTGCTGCAGTCAATATTAAAAAAATTTCATAACGCCGAAAATACGCTGCGAATGATTTTTCCCCTTCCTCGTATTTAAAATTGTCTATCGCGGTCCATATTGTATTCTGAGAAAATGCTGAATTGATTTCTGCGTTCGCATTATTTTTTAACAATTTCTGTAAGCAATTCCTCTGTTCGTAATTGATGTTCGGCTAACTGTTTTTGAACTTCCTTTTACTGTTCCTCGGTTCATATTTGACATTCCGCTAACTGTTTTAGCAATTCCTTTTGCTGTTCCTCGAAGCGTACCTGACGCTTTGCAGCATCGATATGCAACTTGGTCAAATGTTCCAACGCTACTTTCAATTCGTCCATTTTGCTTTGTCAACATTAGCAATTTCAAAACGTTCGCTGAATTTTACAAAACCGTTTTATTCTTTCTTATTTCTTTCACCAGACAATAAAAGGAACAGAAAAAACATAAATATATAAAAAGTTCATTGTCTAAAGAAAGAAATCAGCTGTATATTTTTCCCCAGAGAAAAAAAATAACGCCCGATTTTAGCAGCGAAAACCACAAGTGACGAATTCTTTTTCCAAAAGTATAAAAATTCACCTTTCTAAGTCGCGACGAACTTTTTTCTTTTTGCAAAAGTACAGCGCTATCTTTGAAAGTCGTGACGAACTTTTTTTTTCAACTCTTTTTTTTTTCGTAATGATCTGCGTTTTTTTTTTTTAGTTACCGTGAACCTTTCAGTTGCAAGTGTTATGTTAGACACTTCCTTAGGCTTGATACCATTTGAGTCCGACGTCGTTAATATTTTTAGAATACTATTTCAACGCGAGTATTTTTTTTTCAGTGTCGTTACTGGTTTCGATTTTAGTATGCTCCTTGAATCCAATGTCGTCAGTGTTTAGTTTTTTAGAACACTGTTTTTAAACATGAGCACGTTCTTCGAATCCAATGTCGCCAGTGTTATGGCTTGCGATAGGCCACAAAGAAAACAGAACAACGGAATAGAGTTTAAACAATATATTACTGGAACAACAACGTAAAAAGATTACAACGGAAAAGAGCAGTAAACGTCACCGTGAAGCGAGGGTCGCTCTGGTGTTTAATCCACATGTGGGATCAAAAGGTCTATGGTTTATATAATGGAGAGAACAGTCCATTTGGAGGATGATTCTCCCACAAATTCTTACAGTGGTCGGTCATTCTACTACTCCGGAAGTGCCTGATTCCTAATCCCATCGTTCTACTATGTAAAAGTCAGATATGCCCGAATATGAATGACTACTGCCACATCTGGGAAGTAGCCTTTCAGAGCATTCTTTCTTATCTTGACATAGTATAAAAAATTGACTTCGCATTTTCATCAATGATGGCGATGAGTTAATAATGTTCGGAAAAGAATCATTAAAATAAATAATTCTTAAATATTGGTTAATGGATAATTGCATCCAAAGAATCCGTGGTCATTTTAATATTTAGAGAATAATGGTCGCATCAGTTGATTATTTAATATTTAGGGAAGAATTATGGTATCAGGTAAAGGTGCAACATAGCGGATGAATGTTCGCAACGTTAACAAATGCCAACGCGTGTCGTGTAGATCTCCTGATAGTAGCAGCGAGCACAGAGTTTCTTTGAGTTTTAACAAATATACTGTTTTACTTTACACTATTCAGTATTACGTAGTATATCCTTTTAGAGACGACGTTACACCTTTCTCGATACAATAATTCTTCCCTAAATATTACATAATCAATTGATGTCACCATTCTTCGCCAGGTATAAAAATCATCACAACTTCTATGGATGTAATTATCCGTTAACCAATATTAAAAGAAGTATTAATTTTATCCCCTATATAGAGAGAATAAGACCTACTGTTACGTATTCGTTATGGCCAGTTGATCAAATGCGTTCGTTTAGTCTATATAAATGTAAACATCTACTTTTTTCGCTAGTGCAATATATATACACATTGACAGCGAAGTAAAAATCAGAACACAGTTGATTTACAAGAAAATATATTGCTTTTATTTCACACCTACAAATCAGCTTTTGATTATAAGTTATTGCTGATATTTTGGCGTTTCTGAAAGGCTCGTGGGGAGATGCGAGGTTAGGCGGTGGTCACTCAGCCTGGCTCTCTCGGACAGACTGATTCTCTTTGTGACGATTTTATTTATAAAAACATTATTTTCCTATTAGAAAGTTTTATATTTCCTTTGACCGATATCCTCTCACATATTTCTGGATCAAAATATGCATTCCGTTAGACACTAATGGAAAGTCCCGTATTCTTCGCAATGAAATTTTTTGTGTACGCGCGACTCATCGAATGTTTTTTTTTTTTTTTTTCTTCCCGGGGTTGCCTGCCAATATCTAACACTCCTACCCATGTTATCAAAAAAAAAAAAAAATAATACTTGACGTATATTTTTTGTCATTTTCCACGCACCTCCTCCATCACGGAATACAATATAACGAAATAATCCAATTATCCAATTGATTTTTTAAAAATGCATGTCACAGTTACAATAATATATACACACACAGAGAAATAATGTCTTTTAGTCCGATTGCACACAATTTCATGTTCATGAATCATTTTTTCTCCCTTTTCTTTTTTTCCTTTTCTTCACTTTTCAGTTCTCTGAACATTTTTCTGTAAAGTTTTACACATTATTCCAGTTTTTCACGAACATTACGTTTTACAATTTAGATTAAGTTCTATTTCACGCACAAAAACAATCCCTTGTTTTACTGGAGACACATCGTTAATGTTTTCTTTACAAGGTAGTCACCACTTATCAAGGCCAGGAAGCCACGGGTATAAGGGTTATTGCGTGTACAGTAATCAATGGGACAGTATCGTAGTAATCGTTAGTATTGGAGATTTGATAAAGTGTCTTACTTAAGGGCGCAGTTCATCAGGAATTTGTTTATGTTGGACTTGAAGACAGGTGAGAACCATGCAGACGGAACAGACTTCCACAGGCGTGCACTCCTAAGAAAGAAGCTTTGTTCATGGAATCTACGTTTTGGTTTTGGCACAGATAAAGAGTGGGGAAATTTTTGACAGTGGTTTCAGCTAAACGGGTGTTTATCGTGAAAGATTGGCGAGGGGAGAACAGAGACTGGAGCTCAGACGAGCACTTGCCATGGAAGTAACGATAAAACAAAGAAAGGCTCGCAACCTCTCTTCTGTGGGAGAGAGGTTGCAGGGAAGAGAAAAGGGCATCCCTCACTAAACCACGAAGCCTATTTTGTACTCTGCCAAGGCAGGATAGGCTGTTTTTAGCAGCTCCTGACCAGATGTGGCAGCAGTAGTCAATCCTTGGGGGTACTTGGCTTTTATATAGATAGAGAATTGCATCAGCGGTAAGATATCTTCTGGAGCGATAGAAGGATCCTACCATTTTTCCAGCGGCTTGGCAACTGACTTGATGTCCGTGTTCTATTTCAGGTCAGGAGTAAAGGTCAAGCCCAGAAGCTTATGAAAACATGGATCCTCCTCTAGACACGAGCCATCCATTTCAATTGATGCCGGATGGGGATCAGAGCGTTGATGATGTAAAGATAGGAGCTTGGTTTGAGATGCATTAAAAGTAGCCAGCCACCTCTTCCCCCACTGTATCACGCGCTCAAGATCAGAGGAGAGAGAATTAGAGAGAAGTTTGTCATTTACGGCCTTAGATTAGATCTTTAATTTGAATTCATCTGGTAACTTTATCCCTTTACAAGTGTTCATTCGAGATCTTATTTAATGTTAATTAAAAATCGATGGTAACCGCGTTGAATGACATTCAATTGCTCCATGCGTTCTTCTGTTTAGTTAATTTCATTAAGTCTTAACCTTTTACCATTCCACATACTCTGTTGAAATTGGAATCAGCTGCTATCTTTATAAATGCCATTCTTGTTTGTCTTGCTATGTGCGCAACCAGCCCCGAGACGCTTGTCACCCCGTTTTTTCACTACATTCGTCTCTTTTACACATCATATTATCGCAGCCAGCAACACGCATACCATTAATAGCAAGCTCATTCCCGCCCCTGTAATCACTACCTGATGAAGTCTATCTCTAGATTCCGTGTCCTCTAGACCGTATAATCGGGTCTGTAGTTCACTCAAATCTACTCTGCCCAATTCCTTAAAAGGGCATGCTATCTGTGACCTCATCAATCCAAGGCGCTTTTTGGCAACCCCTCCGAACAGCGCTTCAGGTTTGTAGCTCTGATAATCACAATTTAACCTCCAAGAGTTTTAATATTCGGGTATACTATTCTGCCCCTCCCCAAATATCTTTTATATCAATTAACGCAACTATTACCGACAGCCATCGATTTCCCCGACTGCCCTCCAGGCGGAGCGCTCATCAATGCCATTTTGATCTAACAACGAGCAGAGAGAACGTGGTGTTCAGGGCCACCGAGGGTCAACAATTCGCGATTTTGCCCACACCCGGGTCCACTTCGCGTCACACAACTCCCTCTTCATGCCGGCCACCGCTCGCCGCTTTGCTACGAAACCATCTCTCCTGGTCTCAATAAGTACATCAGCTTGATCATGCCCATCTCCGGAACAAAGCGAGGAAAAGCCCCTGTCAGTACACAACTATTTACTAAAAGTTAATTCATTAAAACCTTTTGTCATGGGCTATTTAAACCGACAATTCACTTTCAATACAATTAATCCGTATCCTCGTGGACGATTAATAAAAATACAGGAAGCTAGACACGTTCCCTCAACGCCCCCAACGCCTCCCAGGCGGTATGTCCTAACGGGCCCTGTCCGGAGGCACTCACTCAGGCCACGCAAATAATCGACTAACTCCAGTCACTACTTAATTTAACCTCCAGCTTAAATGCTCAAGAATTCATTACTATTTGATCCTTAATTCTCAATTTTTTTCTGACTCAACTAGCGTTTAATTTTTCCAAACTTCCTTTCCATTAAAGATAAAGAATGGTGTTAATGATTCATACAGGGAGACAGCTAATTCAGTTAATAGAGTTTATGATTCTTTTATCTCGTGAGATTAATATACATAATAATTTATCTAACTTGGGAAATGCACAATTACTTTAATACTGTTTTTAAATATTGGAAGACACATAATTATGTCAGTCGTGGTAATGATTTTTAATATATTTGTTTTTAGGAATATCTTTAATCAGTGGAGTTAGTCGTTGTTTAATACGTATATACAGATGCTATCCCCAAACTAGTTTAATTAATCATTAAAATTGAACCAGAAAATACCACATCGTGTCATAGTGTAAATAGAATTAATAATTTGTGAATTATTGGAATATTAATTCTTCTATAGTATTGAGAGGAAAATAATTACATCAGAGCAGTTCACTATTCTGAAATATTTGAAAACGATGATGACATGAATGGATGTAATTTTCCTTTAATATTCAGTATTGAAAGTGGTCCTATAATAATTTGGGACTTCTGTATTTACTGACCCATACTTCCGTGATATTGCCTCGGCATATTGTAACCCAACCCCTTAGGGGGAGCAAATGGCGACATTAAAAAGCAGAATGACGACAGTAAAAGGGCTAAATTGGCACCGGATTAAAGCAAAAAGTCTTTTAGAAAATTTTGATTGGTTAACCAGAGAATTGTGTCTTACCAACCCGACCAACCCCTTCAATATAAAGGAAAAAAAATCGAATATACAATAAATAAATATTACTATTGTCAATAAAAATTACTTTTTCACATACCTAGATCATTTTAAAAATGTTTTAAGTAGCTTTAAATGCCCTCTTTATCTTTATACGAGATGTAAACCAAAAGAGATGGCTGCTGATATTTTTCATGTGTTAGCAGCCATCTTTGTTGGCTAACATCTTCTAGAAAATTAATATTTGAGATGAAAAAAGACCATTTAAAACTATTTTAAAAAACACACACACACACACACACAAAATGAGCCATACAGATTTCCCACGAAGAAGAATGTTGACGGCCATCTTGTTAGCTATCTACTCGTAAAAAGGAAATAACTGTGATGAAATAAATAAAATCTCTTTTACACATAATATAAAACATTCATGAAAAACGGATTAGTAAATGCATAAGTACCGATAATTAATGATGATGAATGACTCTTTTTATATTTGGACAAGACTCTCTAATCAATTAATGCTTATTGAATATATATAGACGAATATTATTCCATAACTAGCGGAACTCGTGAACAGTTCATGGTTAGATCCTTGCATAGTGTTGCCGATAAACATATTTACATTCTATGGACGTTAAGCGCAGAAGGAAAATAAATAAAGACCTCCACGATATTATTATACAACATTTGAAACATACTTATCGAAGTACTCTAGTTTCAAAATGTATCTAGTTGCAAAAGTGTAACTTAAAAGGTCTTGTAGAGATGTATGACATATTTCTTTTCTATAGACATCCTACGCGAACACAGACCCCATAATATTATTGCACCATGTTTTAATAGAAAAAAATAAAACATTTTCAGCTAGCTTGAATGGCAAAGGGAATGAAATCAAGATCATTTAAAGTACTACTGTAAAGCATAAAGAGCTACTGTAAAGCACAAGCACACCCACAAAAAAAAAAAAAAAACAATTAACCATGCAGGTAGAAATGTAACTTTTATTGGTTCTGGTAACATTTATTTATTGTATATTTTATTTTTTTACCCTTCAAAGATTATTAGATAAGCTCTCCCGAACAACAGCGGGTGACCTAACGGGTTTCTAATATATCAAATACAGAAACGACTTAAATTTGATAATAACAAATAACTTGCTGAGTGCAGGTGCAGAAATTGAGAAAAACAATACCAGTTTTGTTTTGTCTACCGGGGTTTTGAACCTGACCCGGGGGTCAAGGATAAAGTCTTCGAGTGCGTGAGACGATATCGATGGGAAGTCATTGTCAGTGGAAATTGCCTGATGTGGATGTGGGGGGGGGTAGCTGACTATTCAATCAAAAAGAACCAAGGTGTGTCGGATTGGATGATGATCAGCGTCCTGGAACATCTCGGATGGAACCTACCCACCCAACCATTTATATTTAAGCCTTTGCAGAAGCAAGAAAGGGCAGTTGAGGGAGAGACGGTTTGGAGATAAGTTTTCTGGAATCCAGTTGAGAGAAGAGTCGCGCCACCTCTCGCCCGTCGCCAATCCGTCAACTGAAGAGAAGTGAGAATTCGAGAGACATTTAAAACGAATTATCAAATCTTGTAAAAAGAAATTGTATATAAATATTTTCTTTGTATTGAATAATTAGTATAGAAAAACAAACGAAGTAGTTTTTTTTGTGTTTTGTTTTTTGCCGTCGGATGACGATCGGTTGAGTTACTGATTTTTTCAGCCGATGACCGGCCTGCAGAACGAACGGCATATCAACCCTTGACTCAAGAAGGGCTGAGAAACACTCGGTCACGATTGAAGATTGGCTGTTAGCGACCAAAAGAACGATCACGTTTGAGGTCCTGCTTCATAAGACGGTCACAATATCCCAGCAGCTTACGTAAGCTGCCGAAATATGCCAAGCACTGATCACATTTTAAAAATGCTACAAAAAAAGAACAACAATTATTACAATGAAAAAAAAATGGAAAGAAACATATTGCGTCAACTTACCGTAAGTTTCATAAATAAATATATATATTTTTTTTTAATAAAAACATTTTTTTGTAAGAAAAGTTTTGGAAAATATCTTCTGTTTATTTTTTTATTAGTATTTTTTTTTTTGTAAAAAGAAAGAAGATTTTTACATGTGACTTTTGGAGGAGTTTAGGGGAGTTGTTTTCTACTCCTTTTTTCTGTTAAGGTTGAGGGGGTTATTTATTAAGGAATATTTTCGATATTAGATATTTTCGGTCGACCGAAGGGAAGTCACCGACGGCAAAGAGGGACACCCTCTCCACATGATTCGTAGTAGCCTTCGTTCTAGGGTCTACGAAATTGTGGTTCAACTTTAGGTGTGGAACCTTTTTGATCCTAATCTACTACAGGCTTTTCAACAGTCGAATACGACCGTGGTCCCTAGCTAAAGAATGTATGGGAATTTATTATGGGAATGGAAATAGGGTCTGAGCGTTACGGTTTGATATTGTCATTAGAAAACCCTCTTTCTCGATGGGGTCATATCCTTCGAAGACCCAGAGCGGTTCGAGGACTTTCCCAACATCATGTTTCTTCCTGTTGAATAGGGATTCGAAAGTAATATATTATCGAAACTAGATTTATAGCGACGTCTTTGAATTTTCTTTTAATGATTTAAATATTTTGTGCGAATAAAACTATTTTCTTTGAATTTCTTAACTGTTACCTGCTAAGATTTTCATTGGCTGAACACACATACGTTTGTAATGTCGTATGGTCAATCGAATTTCATTGTGTGGGCGTTTTTCGCCATATTCCCGCGGTTTACGTAAACTACTGGAATATGCCGAGGCAACATTCATGAAAAAAACAGATTAGTAAATGCATAAGTACCGACAATTAATGATGATGAATGATTCTTCTTATATTTGGACAAGAATCTCTAATAAATGAATGCTTATTTAATATACATAGACGAATGCTTATTGAATATACATATATACATATACACAGGGTGTCCGTAAAGTTACTATACAGTCTGATTGTTTTATTGTATTATATTTGTATTAATAGTTAATATTTATTTTTTTACAGGTTTATTTAATCAAGCATGCCACGCAAGCTAACTTTAGAAAAGCGCAAATTTATTTTGAAGCTGAAGGCCTCCAATTTGAATATTTGTCATAAAAATTGTTTGCCTTGATTGTTACAGTCATTTCGGATGTAACACGTGTATTTTCTGAGATTTTTATAAACATAAAGGTGTTATTTCTTTTTATTTCTTTTGTTATAAATAAATATTTTAATACAATATCTTACTGTACTGTTAATATATCACAGGATGTCTGTATAGTAACTTGTAAGACTGTATAGTAACTTTACGGACACTCTGTATATAGACTAGCGGAACTCGTGAACATTTCATGGTTAGATCCTTGCATAGTGTTGCCGAGCTTAAACATATTTACATTCTATGGACGTTAAGCGCAGAAGGAAAATAAATAAAGACCTCCACGATATTATTATACAACATTTGAAACATACTTATCGAAGTACTCTAGTTTCAAAATGTATCTAGTTGCAAAAGTCTAACTTAAAAGGTCTTGTAAAGATGTATGACATATTTCTTTTCTATAGACATCCTACGCGAACACAGACCCCATAATATTATTGCACCATGTTTGAACAGAAAAAAATAAAACATTTTCAGCTAGCTCGAATGGCAAAAGTATTTTAGTTTGAGTTTCATTTTCGACTCAACAGCGACATTACTTTGGCGATCGTTCGATTCCATCTTTAAAAAAAAGATGTTGGAAGGTATCTATGAACATGAAATTGTTTTAGCGTATTAATACGAATATATTAATCTAAGTGAATGAATCATTTAATATTGCACGAGAAAATACCTCGTCGTGTCACAATATCAAGGTAATTTTATTATTAATATTAGAAGAGGCACAATTATATCAATGGAGTCTAGTATTCTATTATATTGAAAGAAAGGTCATTACATCAGTGCGACTAATTATTATTAAATATTGAGAAATCATAATGCCATCAACAAAATGGAAATTACGCTTTAAAATTGGGAGAAGGATACTTTATAATTATTTAATACTGGAATAAATATAATTACACTAACTGAGGTAATGATTCTTTCATAAATTAATATGAATCAACATGATACAGTGTTTTTTTACCTGCTCGATTCGCTTATTGACACTCGTCCCTAGATTCCTTCTAAGGTCTTGAACTTGCATCATAACATTATAAATTCTCATCAACCAAGTTCTAAATACTGTAATTTTTTCGCGATCGAAGTGTTAACTATTATGAAAATAAAGTTTAACCTTCTGATTAAAAAATCTGAAATTATCTCAACAGATAAAGCACGAACTTTACATGATTATAAAACGTTCGATCTATCGACCCCCGTCCCAAACGTTCACAAAAAGTAACCGGGCTACTAATACTATCTACAATCCCCCCCACTCTATATCTGAGCTTAAATCTAAAATGCAAATTCCATGAACAAAGCTTCTTTTCTAGAACTACCCATCCCTGGAACTGTGTTCTGCTGGCTTGCTTTTCAACTACGATCACTACGCTGTTATCTCACTGACTACCGTACACTCATTAACCTTTGAGTGGCCTTCGGGCCTTGATAAGTGGTGACTCCCTTTTAAAAAAGTTCTATATTCTTAAATATTCGGGGTAGCATGATTAATTAATGAAACTTAATATTGGTGGAAAAATGATTATGTAACTGTTATGCATTCGTTAATATTGAGAGATGGATACTAATATGCTTTAATATTTCAAGAAGACGGATAATCAAATAAATGGATTTAAAAATCTTCGAGGCACGGATACAGAAATGGATTAACGAAATTCCTGTATTTGAAGGCGGATAATTACATGAATAGATTAATCATAACCGAAAACAGATAATCACATTGACGGATTTCCGAGTTCGTCAAAATACCCCCAAAGAAGGTCGGAGGTTACACCGGCCGAAACGTTTGCAACATAGCGCGGACGACTATATGCAAATACTGAGCCGTGGACGAAATTACGTCACGTAAGAAAAAAAAAGAAGATTATAAAAGCGAGAGGGAACGCTCTAGGAGACGTTCACGTTAGATGCGTGGATGACGTTCGAAAGCACGTTCAAGATAACGATCAAGTAAGAGACGCACCGGCGGTAACGATAGCACAAGGAAATAAATATCGTTGTACAAAAAATAAAAAAAGAGAATTGAAGTTCTTGTTCTATTCTTTGTCTGTTTTGCGACTGAGCATACAACGTGTTGGTAACGTTACACATTGTAGCACTGAAGATTAGTACAGTAGTTCGAATAACACAAGTGTGACAAGTTCTCCGTCTCAGGTCAGCAACTGACCTCTGGCCTTTGGTCGTGATCGTCTTAGTCTAGTCTGCCGGGAGACCTTCACATGGATTCTTAGCGTCTCAGCTCTGTGTTGATTTCTGCTGAAAAGCAAGAATAAAGCTTCCCATGCGCACTGGGGAATGAAAGACAGACAACTCAGTGTTTTCTTACTACGAAAAGTTAATTTCACAAAAGTTACAGATTTTTACATATGTACATCGTCAGTCCACCAAAACATTTCAAGTCTTAAAAATCTTATTTTTCGTCCACTGGATAGCGGTCAGGGAGGCCTCGGGCGTTCTGGGAGCGGGTTTATTTCTCGAGAATTGGCTTCAATCTCCTTAATTCAGTCTGGGCGCCTGCTTAAATATTCAGGGACGGAGTCGGTCTGGCGATTTGCCAGACCCACCAAAATTCAACACGTCAAGAGGGGAATCCCCAGCCAGTTTGCGTGTATGCACTTGTGTAATCCGTCCACAGTTTTCAAAACCTGGGACAAAAAATGAAATCATTTCACACGACCTCAGGGGTCAAATCCTGTCATTCAGAAAGCCATAATCTGAACAGGTGTTCTCCAGACCAGCATAGGTTTGTTTTCATCTTCACATTATTCTGACATTTCCTGTCCTTGTTTTTTTTTTAACAATAAAATTTATGTCTGTTTTTCTTCAAGTACACTGCTCATCACTTTTGATAGGTCACCCACCGCTATCCGGGATTCAATTAACGTTCAACACACAATCTCAGCGTATTTACTCGCCTCTCTCAGGGTTTATGGGGCCTTAATCTCCCCAATGGGGAGCAACATCGCTCCCTCAAGAGGGTTACGTCACACAAGTAATAAGAAATAAAGAAGTTTTTTTTTTTATTATAGAATGCCCTATATTTTGAAAAGAAGAATTGCGTCATAATAGAACTTATGACCCTTTAAAACTGGTAGAGAAATGATGACACCAATAAACATGATGATTTATATGTTTCGATAGAAGAATAATTATATCAACGGCAACGGATAATTACATCAGTTCATTTTCTTTAATGTTGTGCGTGAGGCATTTAATAAGAAATGGTCTTGTTGTAACGAAACTTGACACAGTTATTAGTCTTTCTCTATATAGGAACCACATAGAGTTGGAAACGGTTTTTTTTTTTTTTTTATATATAAAACACTCCAGGCTTGTCCTTCAACTGCGATGTGACTTCGAAAACGAAGGCTGCATAATTTGAGAAACGTTTTCTTTTCAAAAACAACTTCATAACTCGGAAGAGCTGAAAGTCAGAAAGTGAAAGGCCAGGAGCGTTCTCGCTTCCGAAAGCATGTCAGCAAATTGGAAATCCGTCTGACAGAAATTTCATGGATGATAGCTTCTACAAACTTTGTACTAATCTTGACTTTTAACGAATAGTTACGCATCGATCTTCTAAAATAGTAGCCTCAATTTTACTGAAAATGCCTGATCAATAGCAGAAGCTATTTTCATCATGTTTGAATTCACGATGCGAGCGTTTCATAACGGAGCATCGTTACCACACGATTTCCTTCATTTAATCAATCTTATGGTGTGTGTCCTCTCAAATACAAAAACCAGATCACTGCGCGACACTCAACAGACTCTATTTCACACCTTAGTCCAAACACCTGTAATTTGCCATATAACCCAAAGAGATATAAATCATTGCACTGCAAAATTGCAGCTAGATCAGACAACTTGAATGGGTTAGGAGCATTACTTATTGAACATCCCCCGTAATAATAATAATAATAATAATAATAATAATAATAATAATAATAATAATAATAGTGTTAATAATTCTTTAACAACTCGAGTCAATAATGAAATTAATTGGGTTTGTTATTCTTTGTTTATCCGGAGAAAATGTTTATTATTCTTTAATATTGGAGGACGGGTCAATTACAACACTGCAACATTGTTTTCATTAACATTGAAAGAAGGGTCCGAATGTATTCGGATACATACCCACACACAAAAGAGCTTTTTCTCTTCCAATGAATGGCATTTCTATACGAGTCCAAACAGATCAAACGGTAAGCATAAAATATGATCTAGTTATTTAAACGGAAGCGGTATTGTTAAAGTGGATACCGACGCGAAGTGATGAGCTGGCTGTGTCAGGTTCGCACCATGTTAATTCTATAGCAGCACTTTTACTATGGACGATAGCATTCTTCACGCAGTCCCTATCGTACGCGCGAGATTCTAAAAAGAACTGGGTAAACCAGGCAAGGAGAACATAAACTGACGTTTAACAGCTTTGTAACTCCCACTTCCTTTATTTTGTCATTTAATTTCCATGAGAAAATTTTCTGACAAAGGGAGAAGAATTGCTATTTTCTGGGTTGGAATCTATCCCAACACTTGTAGTTAGCTAGTGTTATTTTTTTTTTAGCTTATAGTGGTACATTTTTAGCTATTTACATCAAGTGACTTCATGTCTTGTCTGGAGGGATTACCATAAAAACTGCCGACAACAGAATCAAGTCGGTTAGAAGTTGTGCGATGGCCTCAATATTTACTTCCTTCCAATTGGAGGAACAATGTTCATATGCAGGTGTGTGTGTATGTGTGTGTGCGTTATTGCACAAGGCCAGAAGATGGAGAGAATAAGCCAGCTCCCTAAAGGAGAGGGTACTCTGACCTCTTAAAAATTGCCTTAAAAGTCCCGTCGGCATTTCACAGTTGGGCCGCTTCAGTCAGTTAGCAATAAACTACCCCCTGCACAAAGAGGAATAGCAAGGTCTGCGATTACTGCATAGTCAACAAATATACCCACGAAGCAGAGTAACCTCAGATAACAGAATTTTAAACATTTGATGAAGAGGTAATATCACCGAAATACTGCGACAGATAACAGAATTTTAAACATTTGATGAAGAGGTAATATCACCGAAATACTGCGATATTCCAACATACAATTTTGGTGATTGAGGAGAAATCTGTAAGGAGGTTAAGATTATATTATATATATTAAAAAATTGTCTTTGTCATTCAGCATTCAGTTTTCCTTCTAACAACTCCTTATGTCTACGCATTGTTACATCCTTCTATAAACCATTTTATTGATATAAATTTACAGTGCTTTCTTCCTAAGAATGTGATTTCTCTATCTATAAGAGAATGGCATTAAAAATGTATTTAGGGCCTGGGTTATACTCAGCTAACGTACTTCCTAACTTCCGGCGTGGCGCCATCGAAAGCGTTGACAAGGCAAATCAGTTGCTTCTATTTTATTATTCTCCGGTATTTCTATTGTAAAGCAACTTATTGGAATAAAATAGAAGAAAGAGATGTTATTGAAAAATATACAATGAAAATTAACACGCATATACATACAGAGAAAAATAACACAATTAGTCTTTATTTGTACCTTTAATAGCAAAAATAAAAAATAAAAGGTTTTATTTTATTTTAAATTTTATAAAAAGTCTTTTCAATAAATTTTTAAGAACGTGTTTTCAATAATTAAAAAAAAAAAAAATTAAAACTAATTTCAATAATTTTTAATTAATATAAGACCGAAAAAAACTTTTAAATGATTATTAAATAATAATGATAATAAAAATTGGAAAAACTTAATACAAAATATATACCCGGCGTAGATATAGGCGTGAGAGAGAAAAGCGAAGGAACTGATTGGTCACCACTTCTGGTAGTGCTATGCCGGAAATTAGGAAGCACGTTAGCTGACTATTATCAGGGTCTGTTTAAACGATATTAATATTTGAAGCCATTTTGAACGGGACGACGTTATTTTTTATTTATTTATTTATGCGTTTTTTTTTTTTAATTTTCTTTCTTTGAAGATTGTAATGACGGATATGGGGCAGCCAAACAAGCTGCCAGCATTGCCCTGCTTTTTATTGAAATCAACCGGGAGCTCTTTTTAGTATCCTTGCTGTTCCCCTAAGTGCAATTTGTCTGGATTTCTTTTGCACTTGGTTCACCAGGAATATTAGTTAGGTAGGACTTCAGCTTCTTCTTCATAAGCCCTGTGGCACCTATAATAACTGGTATGATTGATATCTCTCTAAGATTCCAGTTTCTTTTCATATCATACATGAGACCTTGATATTTGGTCTGCTTCTCCCTTTCAGCTCTGTTCAGACCTCCATCATAAGAGACTCTCACTTCAACCAAGGTCGCCACTCTCTCTGACTTATTCCATATAACTATGTCAGGTTTGGCAGCAGCATTTTCAAGGTAGGTGGTTGTAGGGATTACATGGTCGTAATATATGGTATAGAAGTCATTTCCAACTGTTTTTCAGGTTGATGTTCCCATGGCTTGCTGCTACACTGGATGTTTAATTTTTTACAGATGGTCTAG
The DNA here is from genome assembly GCF_053919585.1 of Euprymna scolopes. Lineage (NCBI taxonomy): Eukaryota > Metazoa > Mollusca > Cephalopoda > Sepiida > Sepiolidae > Euprymna > Euprymna scolopes. The sequence goes on from NC_136500.1 coordinate 85,002,461, forward strand.
TGGAGGTACTTACATATTCCATCATGTCTCGCTGTGTAGCAGCCGTCCCTCAAAAGAACCTTGTAACTTGATACCAGATGACTCACATTTTCCAATTCTGTGCGGCAGAACCTGCATTTGTTGTCAGTACTGACACCTGCCATCTTAAATGCATTAATCATCACTCACTGATCTTGAGCAGTCATTATAACCCTTTCTTGATCGTGGTGGAGGGATCCCCTCTTGAGCCATTCCAAGGAACCTTCTTTGTCTATGTATTCCTGGGAGAGTTCTCTTATAAAATACTTGGCACGCTGATGTTAGTCCCATTTTTAAAGGTTCATTCTTGGAAGGTCTTGGTATATTGATTGGCCAGCTGGGTGACTGATGTTGTTCTGCTGGCATTGTCTCTAGATGTTCATATACCATTGAGAGGGTGTGGTTCTGAGAGCTCCTCAGATACTGGCCTCTGCTCACTCTATGTTGGTGGTTGTTCTCTGAGAGCCAAGTCCTCCTTCTCCCCTGTGCAAATACCGTCTTGGTAGACACTGATTTCTATATATTATTTTATGAAGCGTTAGTAGCTTCTATGTCTTTACATCAAGCCGATTTATGTATTTTTGTGACCAGACAATGATACCAAAACTGTATGTTATTACTGGCATGGCAAGCTGGTTGATGGCAGTTATTTTATTTTTATTTGTAAGCTGTGTTTTGCAGATCTTACTCATCCGGCGTACATACTCTTTGCCAATCTTCTTCCTCATCTTGGCATGTTGTATGTTGTCATTTTCTTCAATGCCAAGGTTCGTGCTCTTCTATTGCCATACATAAGAGTAAGGGAGATAAGCTGTCACCTTGGAATATTTCCCTCTTGATCTTTACTTCAGAGATGATGGTCTTCCCTCCATTGTAACTTGATGATATGGTAGTTTTCCACACCTGAAGGTGAGCAGCCAGTATTTGTTTAATTACCGAGTGGATCTTGTATAACTCAAGGCACTGAACTAACCATGAGTGTAGAACGCTGTCAAATGCCTTCTGGTAATCGATCCATGCCATGCTCAGATTTCTTTGCCTCTTCATACAGTCTTCTAAGATGGTTTTGTTGAGCAATAGCTGTTCTTTGGTATGGAGTCATTTTCTCCAACACCCTGGCTGCTCTTTTTCAAGGTAGGTCCCAGAAGACTGGTTGTCATATATATTGTCGGCTAGCAGACCAGTGAAAAGCTTCTAGGTGGTTGTTAGCATATTGGCCTGTATTTATTTAGGCATTGTTTCTCCTTGGTCTTAGGTATGAGGTTGGTGTCCCCCTCTATCAGCCAGGGTGATGTTGCTTCTTCACTTCTCAGCATCCTGCTGAAGCAATCACTGTAGTAGCGATGGAGTGCAGTCAATTGTTTCGGCCAGAACTTTTTGACATTGCGATGTCAGGTGGTTTGTGGTTAGATAGTCTTATATATAATTACCTTATTTATAATTCTTAATTAAAAGTATCTTATTATAATTCTTAATTAAAATAAGACCCACAAAAAACTTTTAAATGATTATTAAATAATAAAAAAAGAAAAATTATAAAAATATAACAAAAAAAGAGTACATGTACGGCGTAGATATAGACATGAGAGAAAAAAGCGAAGGAACTGATTTGTCACCACTTCTGGTAGTGCTACGACGGAAATTAGGAAGTACGTTAGCTGACTTTAGTCAAGGTCTGTTTAAATGATATTAATATTTGAATCCATTTCGAACGGGACGACGTTATTAGATTGCGAAATGATAGAATGTGTTTGAGATATTGTATATTTTGGTTGTAATCTTTGTCGGGAGACATAAAAGTGGTGCAAAACTGGCCACTTTCCGTGAATTAATTGTATTAGGAAAGGCAATCACAACCTGTTCTGAAGGCGAGTATTCTACTAGTTGGTTTATGATATGTTTTGGATTTTGCTTAACAAATTATAAATTAAAACGCCCAGAGTGAAGTGGACTCTCCTAACCTCCCGATTCCGTTTATAAAATGGACTAGGCTTTTCTATGAGTAGACATATTCGATGTTTAGGGAGCTGAGTTAATGCTTTTCGGACACTCCCTAATAAAATAAATATTTCAACACAAGCTACTGAATAAACGAGCAAACAACTTCGTAAAACTTCACAAGGAAAAGGTTTATTGAAGCAAGGGTAAGATGCCAAAAAGATATATCTAGGATATAACTCATTTGCCTTTGCCCAGTAGTTATTCCCAAGTGGGAATCGTTGATACCGGTGTAGGCAGAGAGAGAGAGAATGAGGAAACAGGTCCGCTCTCTTTGACGTCTCGCTGGAAAAGGGCAGAGTTTTTCTCGTCCGGGACGGAAGCAGTTATAGTTCCTGTAGGGGTAAGGAAGATCCCTGCGCTATGCCTCTGATTGGTCAGTATGTGCCATATCGCACAGTCAGGGGAGGCACTGACGCACAAAAATGAATTCTATTTGTTTCTGCTACAGATGTATCTACTGTTATATAAAAGTAACTTTGTGTATGTACGTGTGTGTATGTGTGTGTGTGTGTGAGAGAGAGTTCCTCATAGGTTCCAAAACGGCTGAGCTTATCTTTTCCAAATTTCACATAAAGCTTATTTATATGTCTGCCAATGGTCTTAGATATGTTTTGTACAGAAATCCATGCGATAAGTATCGAAAATCGGAAAAATCCGATCTTTAGAATTGCTTTTCTCTCTTATAGATAAAAAAAGAACTGTTACAGGGGAATATTTTACGATACACCGGTGAATGGAGATAATAAAATTTCAGCGAATCATTTTCTTCTTAGATAATAATAATAATAATAATAATAATAATAAAAAACAGATTTATTATAATCTGGAGATATAGCTTAATAGTAGAGCATTCGATTACAGATCGATTAAACCCCTGTTCAAACCCGGGTGTTCATCACCATTTTATTTTATTTTTTCTTATTAATGAGTTCAGCTGATGAAAATAAAAAGAGGTAGCATTTAAAATTGCCGCAAATCATTTCTTTGTTTGCATATTTTTAAATTAAACATTAATCAGAAGTGACTTTTCCAGGGCATTTATTGTCAAGCCCAAATATCAGCTGATGTGATATTGTAAACAAACACATATTGAATTTGGTGAACGGCATTATCATCATTGCGAATTAGGCCACTGGGCAAATTATTTCTCGTAAGATATAATAATCAATAGAGAATTGATTCTATAATAATACATATGCAATCTGCATAAATTAAAATATCATGTATAAGCGTATTGTACAATCGGGCAACGCCGGGTGCCAGCCAGTCTTTTACACTTATGGAATAAAACGAAAGGGTTTTTTTTTTTTAAACAATTGTGCATTCTTTGTTTTAATCACATGCCTTTGTTACGTTATTATTTTCAAAAGCAACTCTATATATTACAAAATTTAAAGTAAGAGAACAATAATAAATCTAAAGAAACCTCCGGTGCGGTGCGCTGTATGTAACTAGATACACACTCCACACCGGAGTGTGTATCTAGATAATTATTTCTGGATAAAGGCACGACTGTTTAAACGATGGCAGAATATAGTTGGTTATGGAAAAACTACATAGAGAAACTCTGACTCGACACTTCCTCCCCTCTCTTGTATTTTTCTTCCTTGTTTTTTTTTTTAAGAATTGTTCATGTGGCCTACTTTTTGAACTGGATTGCTGCGCGGTTTGTGAAACACGCAAAGACGTGGTAGAAGAGGGAGAAAAAATAGAAGTGGTGGTCAGCGGACAGACTGCTTACACTGCCAGAGAGGAAGGTTGGAGAGATCTAGTTAACGAAACAAGCTACTGAACTGCAGCTGTTTATATGGAAGTATAGACGCCATGAAAGCTTTGTAGTAAGAAAGACTGGGGGGAGGATATGAAAATTTAAAATAAAATAAAAGAATAAATAAATAAATAAATAAATAAATAAGACTATTTAAGACTAAGATTAAGACAATTCAAGTTAAATCATTCTAAAGAGTTTACTTAAATCAGGCGCTTTTCATTACTCTTCCCACCACAATCCATTCAGTAAAAAAATACGTTTTTATATGTAAAGTAATCTTGGCTTGCCTCTGTATCTACAGTTTCATGAAGAAAATAACCGAACATTTCCTAAACCTTTCACACGCACGACTTAAAGTACATCCTAAAGTGCGTTCTCGAACCGTGCCTATATTTCATCCTCGTTTAAAAATGCTTACATTTATTCTGGACAAAATGCTTCTCTCAAATATGTAGTCCCACAAAGAAGATAGCAAATATTTTTACTCTCTATCCAATTAGTCTTCCCACTCTACCCACATCACCGAGTTATTTCTTTAAAAGTCATTATATCATCTAACTTTCCTCACATACTGTGTTCATACCTGAATATGTATAATTATTTTAAAGCCACCATTTTTTTTCACTCACACTAATTCCAACATACTACATTTAAAATAAATAATAACCGCCCCCTGAATGTTTTGAAAAATAAGTGAATGCTGGATTTTCAGGACTGTAGTCTGGCTATTCGTAATACTTTTAATTTTAATTCTTCTGAATGCTTGAATGAATTACTGAACACCTCTGATTATATTAAAAATAACCTGACATCTAGGGCCATCGTAAGTTAATCTTCCTCATATATCTCATATGTGTGTGTTTTTACTACTTGATTATCGGTTTCAATAAGATGATTATATCCAAAAATTACGAAAATTGATGAGTTAAAAAATTATTAGTTAAAGAAAATAAAAATAGAATTTGCTGAAGACGTCCGTAAGACGAAGGAGAGTTCAAAAACTTATGACAATAGGACCATTGCCAGCACCCTCAAAATGCATCGTTGGATTGTCAGGAATAATAGGGACATGCCCAGCGTGATGAAAACAAAGTTTCCGGCCATGATTAGTATTTTTGGTTTGGTTTCAAGTGAGGGCCACATCATGCCACCCCACATCTTCGAAGTCGGTTTGAAAGTCAACACGGAAGTGTACCTGGATGTGTTGTAGAGTTCTGTGATCCGCTGGTGCAATCAGGTGGCCGCTGACAGACTGCGTTTGGCGATAGGACTCGGTTCCGGCTCACAAGTCCAAAGAAACCTAGACTTGGCTTCAGAAGGAGTGCTACGACCCTGTCACTCTCCTCCTCCTGAACCCGCGGAACTTCGCTTGGTCATACGTCGAAAAAATCACCAACATGACCTCCCACAACACCAAAGCCAGTCTGATCGCCGCCATCATAGGAGTATTCGCCGAACTCCCGCCCGCGTTTGTGAAAAGAATATACTCCTAGTTCCAGACCCGTAACGAGACGGTGATTAAGACTGAAGACGAATACATTGAGTAGATGTCTGCTCTACTACATAATCAAGTTTCCCGAAATGATTTTTTCAAGAAAAGTTCGAAAAGAAAGCTTTAGTGTTGTTTTCTTTGGGCGACAACTTTATCGTTCGACCCTGGAAATAAGAATTGAAATGGAGAAAGGTGAAGAGGAAGTGAGTTTCATGTTTCGAAAACGAAAGACTTATGTTACGAAATTAATATTTTCAAATAATACATTTTTATCAGAAGTATTTAGAAACATTATATCAGATCTGTACAGACCCGAATCAATACGAAAAGCCAAACGACTCGAGGCTCTTTGTTAGAGAGAGGTGCGGGCGATCACTGTGTCCAGGCAAACAAAAAGAACACAATGGAAATCCCATGCGATCAATGGAACAATGGGTCAATCTCAGGGAAGGTGACCTAGGTTGCATCCAGGCAAGCAGGAAGGAAACAATGTGAAATCCCGGGATTTAGAACGACCTAGATCCATGACGTCAATCTGTCATGGGTCAGACTAAAACCAGCAAAAGTACAATAAACAAGTTGGCGAGAAAATTGTTAATAGGTCGAAATGATACCGATAAAAAAAGAGAGAGAAAGAAAGCGAGGCGGACAGACAGAAGCGAGACACAGATTGACACAGAATTCTGCGACCCACCCTTTGCCACTAAACTCCACCGCAGTTATTTTGTTGAAATGTATATAGTAAATAAACAAAGTCTTATAATAAACAAAAGTTTCTCGTATTCTTTTTAAATGAAGTGACTGTCCATTTAATATATATATGATCACAAGCTAGACTTATATGTAACATATTTCCATTTCATAAACACATCACGTATTTTGAAGTCTAATGACTATGGTTCATTGGAAAAAATAGCGAAAAAATCCGTTCTACCAGTCATCAATAAGAGTCATTGTCTAGATACACCTGAAGAAGGTCAGAGGTTACATCGGCCGAAACATTTTGAGAATAACAACAAAGATGAGAACAGTAGTGCGAACAATCCAAATAATACATATCAATCCTCATCTAAAAAAAATCAGAAAGAATACTTTATATATTTATATAACTCGCTAAAGGATTTTAATTTTTTGCTTGCGTCTTGCGCTTCTTTATTCCAAATTTAGATTAATTTGCTAATAAAATCTTCATTAGCATTGTGCCAGTAACAACTTTCTTCAGATTAAGTTTGTTTTTCCTAATTTATACGTAATCTAAAACTTAGTTTAACGCTAACGTTTTTCTACGAACGCTAAATAGCAAATGGCTATAATTGCTACACTCTTAGCCGTTTCGTTTGAATTCACCTTCCTTCTCACTTCGCCAAAGGAAGTTTTCACAGAAACGTGAATTCAGCATATTTTCCGCTGAATGCCCCCCTCCCAAGTAACACGTATATGCGAAAATAGTAAATCAAGATCAGAAATTACATTAAAAAACTTAAATCTACGGACAGAGATTCTCAAGCAGGCCACACTTGAAAGACATTGCAACGCCCGGTCTTCAAACCCCACCCACAAGAGGAGGTGCAAGTCGCAAAATGGAAAGGATATAATGTCACCAACTCGCGCACATTAATACGCTCACTAACATCATCATCTCTCATCTCCGTCGTCTTTCAGGACGCTTCACCACCGAATATACACGACTTCTCCAGTTCTCTCGATCTCGCATGATAGTTTGCAGGTCCCGAACACTTTCCACTCCTGTGTCCTGTAGCAGGTTGTCAGTGTAGGTCATTCTTCTTCTACCACGGTTTTGGTGTTCATCTGTTAGTATCCAGAGAACTAGCTTACTGGCTTCCTCTTTGCTATGTCTCATGCAGTGACTGGCTACTCTCATCTTTCTCTGCTGTACTTTCAGCGATACTGGTGGTAGGTCACGATAAAGCTGTTGGTTTGCTGCATGGATCCTCTATGATGCATTGAGGGGCATCCTGAGCATCTGCGCGTAACAGCCATCCAGTCTCTTCTTCAGCGCATTTGTAAGAGTCTATGCCTCAGTGCCATAAAGAAGGACTGTTTCTACTGTGGCAACAAAAGTCTTACTTTCAATTTTTCTGAGAGAGTAGATAACAATATATTTCTCAACTTGTGACATGTACTCCATGCCAGTGCTTTCTTCACTTCAAAATCTTTTTCAGTGCTCTCTGGTACTTGAAGTTTTCGACAACCTTAAACAGAGTCCTATCAAGTGCTTTCACTGCAAGTGGGTCAACATGATTAAAGGCCTGTATCTCTGTTTCCTTGGCGTTGTAGCACAAACCCACTAATCACGCTTCCTCTTCCAGTTGGTTTAGGACTTCTTGGCCAGCTAATAATGCTAGGTCATCAGCAAAATCGAGATCAGTAATAACAATTGGTTGGACATGCTTGCTCTTTCGTCTGTGCAGACGAAAACCAAGCTCCTCTTCTCTTCTATTGAGTGACTTTCTTAGAACATAATCAAGTACTTGTAAGACTCCAGCAATGACATTGAAACATTCTGTTTCTCTGTCTGGTGTTATTACTCTTGCCCTTGTGTCCTCGTAGATTTTAGTTATTGCTTGGAGACGAGCATCATAAGCTTTCAATATTTTCCTCATCATGCGTCTGGGTATTGAATCAAACGCCTTCTGGAAATCGACAAAAATAATGATTGCTTTCCTGTTATAGTTTTTCACTCCTTCTATCAATCGCCGTAGCGCGAGCCTATGAGAAATGGTTAAACGTTCAGGTCTGAAATCATTTTGGTTTTAGCGAAGACGTGTATCCATTTTTGGTTGTATTCTGTTTAGGATCATTTTATTGACAAGTTTTGAAACCACTTATGATAGACTTATGCCTCGATAATTTTGAGTTGGACTCAGATCTACTTTCTTCAGTCATGTCAATCTTGGACCATTGATCGGGTTTCATATTCCCTCTCAGAAGCAGCTTATTTTCAAAAGAAAGAATAATGTCGTCCTGGTCGTATCTTTTCAGCACTTCCGGAGTAATGTTGTTTGGTCCTGCTTGTTTTCTCTCTTTCAGACTCTTTTTTAGCAAATTGATAATCTTCCGATATGAAAACATTATCGTCAATATTGAGATCGTGAAGAACCTTTGGCAAATCTTCATCCATTTTGTTTGGAAGTACCAAGTAGATTGGTGAAGTGTTCAAACTACTTGCTAATCCATTCCTCTTTTGAGTTTCCCTTTAACAATCCTCTTTTTCTTGCTTTTCTTCCTGTGATAGCATTGATTAATCGCTAACTTTCGCCATGCCTAGATCTTTCATTAGCCGGTCCTACTTGGACCAAAAGCATTTAACTCATCTTCAATACGCCCTAGCAAGAACAAGGTAAACCAACGCACACACATACACAATGTCACGCTGCCAGATCCCTACATACGTATATTACTTTCAAGCGTATAATATTCCCTCTGTGAACATATTTACTTGTGACTATTTGCCCAACTTTCATGACGCAAACTCGTGTTTGAACTATGAACATTTACTAACTCTAACCTACATAAAAATGTTTTGTTTTTTTTAAATGTTTTCTCCCTTTCCTTATTTTCTGGTAATGTTTTTAGCAAACACCTACTTCTATTCTCTTACTGTTTCATTTATATTCATGTCATATACATGCCCGTATATAATTTTTTTGCCTTCGCTAAGATACGAGGTGCCTTCAATAAGTTTCCAAACCTTTTTGTACCGGCATTTGAAATTGTCGTAGATTCTTTAAAATTCAGTATGTTATTGCTATAAATCTTATAAGATGACTGACCAATTTTTATGACTTCAAGTTCAAATGAACAGCTACAGCAGGAATTTGAATGCACCCTACAAAAACGTAATTGTCACAGCTGGTGAATTTCAAGAATGCAATCTCGACGTAATGACATTTTAGAAGAACGATATGCAATAAAATTCTGTTTTAAACGTGGAACAAATGCTACAGTAACGCATGGAAAGCTTTACACTGCTTTTGGACCATCTTGCATGAATCGAGCATCAATTTTTTGGGTGGCATAAGAGATTCAAGAAAGGCAAGGAGCCTGTGAGGAATGCTGAGAGGTGTGGGAAAGGTAAGGAAGTCATAACACCAGAGTTGATTAACCAAATAAAGAATTTAATGGATAAGGACCGTCGTGTGTCTATAGAGACAATAAGTGCACAATTTGATGTCAGTGTGGGAACTGTACACACAATTTTTCGCGAGGAACTGAAAATGCAGAAGATTTGCGCAAAGTTTGTCCCAAGTGTGCTCAGAGAAGATCAGAAAGAAAGACATTGTCATGACAAAAAGACATTGTCATGACAACAGGGAGATGGTTGAGTTGATCAATTCAGATCCCGCAGTCCAGATCTTGCTCCCTGTGATTTTTGGTTATTCCCTAAGCTCAAGGAAAACCTTAGAGGTTCTTGTTATGTGACACTTGAAATGAAAGAGGCTGCAGCGAGGGTCACACAAGAGAACTTCTGTAGGACCTTTCAGAAGTTGTTAGAACAAGTGCATTGAAGATGGAAGAAATTCCGTCGAGATACTTTTTATTCGATAATAAACCAACCATCACTTCCGACGAAGAAGATATTGTTTCAGAAAATGGCCAAAATATCATGAAGCCGAACCCTATTTCATCCTGACAAAAATAGGTCTGATTCTTTAAAGAGGATTTTACGCTAAGATGAAAATAGTTATGGTAAAGATTAGCTGTTCTTTTTAACTTTTGGTTTTTGTTTCACAGACCTGACAACGGCGAGAAGCCCCTTCTGGTTAATGATTTTCTTTCTTTCAAAATGATGAAAATAGTTGGCGAAACTTATATATATATATATATATATATATATATATATATATATATATTACTACCAAAGGCTGCTCAGCGTTGCTCGGTTGTAAAATACGCTTAAATATATTTTAATTTATGCCGATTTCGTATTTATTATGAGAAAATCAATTCTCTATTGCTTATTTCATATTATATTGTACCCAATATATAGCCGTGATTTTAAAAAATATGACTTGAATGCCTCAGTTAGAATCGAAACCGAAACTTATAGCCCGGTAGCCTGAGACGTTACCGAATCAGTAATTGTCAGTTGGGTAAGAAGTAACTAAATATAAACTACGATTAACCTACAAATGTGTATATATATATATATATATATATATATATATATATATATATATATATATATATATATATATAGCTGAACATCTGTGTGTGTGTCTGGTCACGAATAGGCTCCTATATGGTTGAATATTATAGAAAACTGATCACATATAATGATAGAAGATGTATCGAGAAACAGGAATGGGTATGTTTGATCTGGCATAATGACGATTCATTAAAATTGTGGGGTTTTCGTTCGCGCCTGGTCCACAAAGTATGGAAATAAAAAATTTAAAAATTAAAAAAAAAACGTTTATAAGTTTTTTTGATATAGATGTATATAATAATACTTTGATAAGAATGTTTTAACTTAAATAGGGATGGTATAATAAAATTGTGGGTCTGCGTTCGCGCCTGGCCTCCATAGAATGGAAATAGGCACAAACTTTAATAAAGACTTTTCATATCTATCTGCGTAAGTATACTTTGATAATTATGTTTCAGTTTGAAGAAATATGGTATAATAAAATTATGGGGTGTTCGTTCGCGACTGACCTCTATAGAATTGAAATATGTCACAAAGTTAAACAAAGTTTTTTTAATATAGATCCACAGAATATTGTGATAAGTGTTCCAGTGTGGACAGGTATGGTATAATAAATTATGGGGTTTATCTATTTTATTCTTACTTTCATCATATTTTGCTTTGGTTTTAATACCCCCAAATTCAAAGCTATCTCTTTACCAACCTTCCTTTTCATAACCTATCATACTTTCATAAACCAGAGTCCACTTTCTGTAGGCTGTTTTTGAACCCAGTCAACGGATACTTTTGCTAATATATATATATATATATATATATATATATATATATATATATATATATATATATATATATGTTAGTACAGTGGTAATATTCCGGTTTCGAGTCTCGCTGATGGTACTTAAATGCTGTTTTTCTTTTATTATTACTTTTGAAATCACGACTCTAAAATGATATATACGAAATCTGGACTAATTAAAATATCATATTTAAGCGTATTTTCCGCCCGGGCAAAGCCGGGTGCTCTCTCTCCCGCTAATAGTATAAAAATTAAAAGAATATTGCAGCACTCCGAATTTGTTACATGTTATTTAGTTTGTTTATACATTTTGTTAAGAAATAAAATAAAATAATATCGCTGCAACTTTCAAAAAAATATATCCTCCCCCCTTTTTTTTAAATAAATACGAGAATTTTTTTTTTTTTTTTTTGCTTTACCCGTCTGCTTATAAGTTCAATGTGTGAAAGTGAAATCAACCTGCGTTAACCTGAATTTGTTCTTTTTGTATTTGTTTTGTTTGGAGTGACTGAAATCCATTAGATCCTATTTTCCTCCCATGTGTTGGTGCAAGTATTACTTGTTTGACGTGATGGGTGCATTGTTCAAACTGCTAAACGTCGTCGTATGTTATCACAGTTACTGAATACTCAACCGAAGAGAAAATATGATTATTTCTTATATAAGAAACGATCCCAGTGGATTGGCACTAAATATTTATCGTATCTTTTTTAAGCTTTTAGTGGAATTTCTTTTTAGCTTTACTCTTTGCTTTTACGTCATTTAATTTGAATTTGTACAAAATATTTTTTGTTGGTCTTTCGACAATGGTGCATTAACAAGAAGAAAAGATTTAAACACAAATATTGAAAAAACATTAATTTTTACTTATCAGACAGACAGAGATATATCTTAATAAAAAAAAAAGAAAGAATAATGTTTGTGTTTTAAAGTGTCTTAAATATTTTTATTTTAATATAAGAGTTCATCAAAGTATCATATTGTTACAACCAGAATTCAAATTAACCTTTTGTTTTTTCATCATTTCCCTATTTCAAATAGGCAAAAAAAATTTTTTATCTTAAATAAAATATGCATCAGATGCACTTGAAAGCCAAATTATAACGCAATATTATGAAAATAAACAAATATTTTACTTGTTTGAATTTTATAAATATATTTCGGAATCAAACTTCATCCTCAGTATCTTTTTCCTTTTCTTTCTTGTCATGTGGTAAAGTTGAAGAAAGAAAAGTTTGTATTAAAGATCCGCGCGTTGGTTCTCAGTGGTTCTATTTTTAAATACCGGGAACGGTGCGCCGACTACGCGAGGTTAATGTCAGGGGTGTGTTCGGTTATAGAAACGTTGATTTAATCTGAATATTTATTTATTTTCGTAATATTGCGTTGCAATTTGGCTTTCAAACGCACATGATGCGTATTTTATTTTCTTAAAATTAAATCAACGCTTCTATAATGGGAATCGCACTTTTGTCGTCGTTAATCTTATTTATTTTTCACATAAAAAAAAAACGAAACTCCTCCTATCAATCAAACTTCGGTGGTTTCCAGAAAGCCGCCGCCAACCATTTGGAATTCTAGCTGTAACGGAATGGTATTTGAACGAACGTTTTCAAACACTTTAACAGACACACACACACACACACACACATTATAGAGCTAAGTGAAAAAGTAACTTTTCTTGCGTTTGGTAACAGTTATTTATGATACACCATTGTAGATTTTTCTTAGCGATCGCACATCTTTACAGAGTATTGTCCTAGTAGAAAACTTGTATGTATTATACTCATTCAATCTCCACTAGTGTCTCATAATTAGTCAAGCTTCGTTCGCTTTAGACCACTAACACTAGTTGGTGGCAAAACATTAATGATCACATGCAGCTTATCTGTACTTTGCAGAGCTGATAATATTAATCAAGTTTTTTTAGTTGTCTTACATAAGCGTTTCCATAGCTGGCAACGTCATTCGAGTTCAGGTCTGATAATGCGTGTTGAATAAATGAACTAGTTTCTACGATAAGACACAGATTTTATAGGCTGTAATTGTAGTAGTATAAGTGGTAAGAGTGACGATAGCAACAACACCACATGATGATAGAAGTGGTTGAAGGTCAGGGTTGATAAGCGCACCATAGCAGCTTGTTTTTTTTTTTTTTTTTTTTAAATAGTACCAACAAACATTTGGCCGCACAAATGTCACGATGCCCTCGCTTGAAAAATGGAACTTATGGCCCAGTCTTCGTTAGTCTCTACTTACTTGCCCCTCTCCCATCCACAGATTTAGACGCAACGTCGGTTTTTAAATGTGAGGAAAATCCAGAGTTTAAGATGAGTCTATTCAAAAAAGCCTCCCGGGACACATCGCTACTAATCCTGTAAGGAATCTTTGAAATCACAAAGAGCGAAATGTCCTCCTTCTATAATCTCCATTCATGGCTCACCCATTAATATTCAGAAGAGAAGTAAACAAATTAATTAGCAAAAAAAAAAAAAAAAAAAAAAATTACTCTCCAGAAATAAGATTCTTAGGAACTCTCAGCAAACGTCTCTTAACATAAAGCGAAGTTTTATTTGTCTAGCGCTACTGATGACCGATCACGGCCAAGGAAAAGGCGATCACTGGACGAAGGTAGCGTCGGTCAGAGAGAATGGGGAAGGATAGACTAAAAGGAGTAATTCATATGCATATTTTTAACGAACATTAGACCTGTTGCTAATGATAAAAGAAAGAAGTAGAAAAAGATTTAATGAATGAAACGCGGAAGTCGAGTAAAAGAAAATGATAAAAGACCAATAATTTATTATATATATTTATTTATATAATAAATTATTATATATATTTATTTATATAATAAATTATTATATATATTTATTTATATAATAAATTATTATATATATTTATTTATATAATAATTTATTATATATATTTATTTATATAATAATTTATTATATATATTTATTTATATAATAATTTATTATATATATTTATTTATATAATAATTTATTATATATATTTATTTATATAATAATTTATTATATATATTATTTATATAATAATTTATTATATATATTTATTTATATAATAATTTATTATATATATTTATTTATATAATAATTTATTATATATATTTATTTATATAATAATTTATTATATATATTTATTTAGTGAAAACCTAAAATTAGCGCGGTGGCGTTTCCTTAAAAATACTACTTGTTGACTTAGATTTCTTACAGCATAAGATATCTCATTAGAATCTTTATATTATAATGATTAAATTTAATTCAATGTTGAACGCATTCAATCAAAAATTGATTGAATGCTGAACGTATTCAATCAAATTCAATCATTACAATATAAAAATACTAGAGAATTATTTATTTAAATATTTAAACTTTTTACTAAATGACATTTTTTGTTTAATTCTATTTTTGTTTGATAAAACGAAAAAAAAATTTTTTTAACTGAATTTTGTTTCTTTAAGTTCCGATATGTTTCAGTTATTTCATGGACCTAACTAGTAATTAATCGTAATGAGAGCAGATGGAATCGAAGGAAACTTTCAATATTATGAGGTGCCTTCAATAAGTTTCCAGAAGTTTTTCGTATACGTACTTGTATTGATAGTACAGACGTGAAACTCTAGTCTCCTTCGAAGTAATCTCCTCCCATTGTAATGCACTGTATCGTTCCAACAACTTCTGGAAGTCTTCTTGTATGAGATTGTCTGTGACCCTCATCACAGGCTCTTTCATCCCAAGTGTTTCATAGCGACAGCCTCTGAGGTTTTCCTTGAGCTTAGGGAATAACAAAAAGTCACAGGGAGCAAAATCTGGACAATAGGGAGAGTGAGGAACTGTCTTGATGCCCATCTTTTTATGACAACGTCTTTCTTTCTGATCGTCTCTAAGCATCCTTGGGACAGACTTCACGTAAATCTTCTGCATCTTCAATTCCTCACACTAGCATCAAACTGTGCACTTATTGTCTCTATAGACACAGGATGGTCCTTATCCATGAAATTTTCTATTTGGCCAATCAACTCTTGTGTTCTCTCTTACTCTTCCCGCACCTCATCATCCCTCACAGACTCTCTGCCTTCCTTGAATCACTTATGCCACTCAAAACTGATGTTTGATTCATGCAGTATGGTCCAAATGCAGTGTGAACCATTCCATACGTTTCTATGGCATTTTTTCAAGTTTAAAATAGATTTTTATTGCATATCGTTCTCCTAAAGTGCCCTCACATCTAGATTGGATTTTTGAAATTTACCAGCTGTGACAATCAGGCTTTAGTAGGGTGTATTCCAATTCCTGCTGTAGCTGCTTATTTGAACCTGAAATCATAAAAATTGGTTAATCATCTCATAAGATGTATAGTAATAACTAGGGCTATGACAACAGCATATTCTTTTCATTGTTTTGACTCTCGAGTATATATCCGGCACAGTTAGACACAATTAATCAACAGAGAACCACATCACTCTACATAAAAATATATAAGATATCAATAGATATATACATGAGAATCTAAACACGAAAAAGAATATGCTGTTGTCATAGCCCGAGTTATAACATACTGAATTTTCAAGAGTCTACGATAATTTTAATTGCATGTACAAAAAATATCTGGACACTCATTGAAGGCACCTCGTATCTTTAGATTTCATGAAAGCTTTCATTCTTAATGAAAGTTATTTGAATAATCTGTCATCATATCGATTTCTACAACACGCAAAACAGTAATTATATTTGTATATATTTATATATAAACATTTATTATTGATATACAAAAAATTATTTATTTATATATAAACATTTATTTGAAAATATTAAATCCAACTTAATGTATTTTTTTTTTAGTAAATAAACTTAATGTTTATTTAAATAAAAGTTTTCGGTTGGCAAAGAAACTTTCTTCAGGTAGAAATATATTAAAGTCTTCTTCTTGGTGTAGCTTTGACGGTCAAGAGTCTCAGATGTAATCAGAACTTCTGTTTTTTTTATGTAAATCCGAGGAGGGACGCTGGTGCACGTGTTTAAGTCATTTTCAAATTTTGAACTTTCAAATGCTTTCAACGAGGCAAATCAAATGACTTATAAACGTGTGTCAGTGAGCGTCCCTCCTCGGACTTACATAAAAAACAGAAGTTCTGGTTACATCTGAGACTCGTGACCGTCAAAACTTCACTAAGAAGAAGAAGAAGAAGAAGAAGAAGAAGAAGAAGAAGAAGAAGAAGAAGGTAGTTTCTTTGCAAACCGAACATTTTTATTTAAATAACCATAAATGTTATTTACTAAAACAATAAATAAATCGCATTTTGTTGGTTTCTTAACAATTTCAAATTTTGAACTTTCAAATGCTTTCAACAAGGCAAATCAAATGACTATAAATATTTATTATTCATATATGAAAATTAATTTATTCATATATATATAAAAAGATAATGTAAATGCGATTTCTGTCTGTGGCATAGTGAGTAGAAATTAGGTTGATTGGTTAAAATCTCGGTAGAATGTTCTCTCTGAACCGATTTAAAAGTTACGCTCGGAAGTGTCACTTAAAGAGAAATGTCAGCCTTGTTTTGAAATAACCAATGTTGTGAAGTGCAGTGAGGTTAAGTTTTGATCCGGTGCACTCGACAACTTGGCAGCTATCCGACAATGGCTGGCTATGAAAACTTTTAAAACGTTAAACCACAGTGATGGCGTGTGTGTCTACCAAGTGAAATAGACTGCGGGCGTGATATTTTTAAGTGAAAGTTATTTTTCTCTTCGTGGGAGAAATTCAGTTTTGAGGGCTGACTCGATGGACGCACGCTTGTGTAGCTCCACGGGCTTCGTAGGAAAGTGAATGCAATGGAAATGCAGCAGTTAGTCTGAGAATATGAAATATTAATTATGTTTCCTTAAGACAAAAATATGTCGTCAGTCTTTTTCTTTCGGCCAGCAGACTCATTTCTTTTCCCTGGAATAAAGAGACATTTTGTTCTGCCAAAAGAAGCGAAGTCGCAAAAAGTTCCAGATCAGCGATGTTAATACCAGATGATGCGAGTCTTTAAATGAACAACTTGGGCGCAGAACTATTGACAAAACAACTGGTTAGAACTTATTGAATACTCGTGGCTTCGATATCGAACCTGGACTATGTTTAGTGCCGCGTCATGCATAATACGATACTGAGTTCCCGACGCAATGTCATTTTTTTTTACATAGGCCCCACCACTTATCAAGGCCCAAAGGCCACTCAAAGATAAGGGTTAAAGAGTGTACAGTAGTAAAATTGGACAATATAGTAATCGTTAGTAATGGAAATTCGGCAAATATGTTAACTTAAGTGGGATGGCTCATCAAGAACTTGTTTACGTTGGACTTGTAGTCAGCTGGAAAGCAGGAAAATGGAAGACAGTTTCACAGGCGTGCAGTTCTAAGAAAGAAGCTTTATTCATTTAGGTTTAGGCACAGATAAAGAGTGGGGAAAATTATTGATAGTGTTTTCAGATAGACGAGTATACCTTGTGAAAGTTTGGCGAGGGAGGCATAGATTGGAGCTCAGTCGAGCACTTGCTATGAAAATAACGATAAAGCAGAGACAAACTTGCAACATTTCTTCTATGAGAAAGAGGTTGCAGGGAAGAGAAAATTACATCCCTACTATGCTACGAAGTCTATTCTAAACTCTATTAAGGCAGGATAAGTCCTTTTTAGCAGCTCCTGCCCAGAGGTGGCAAAAGTACTCCATCCTTAGATGTACCTGGCTCTTATATAGATAGAGAATTTCATCAGCAGTGAAACATCTACTGGATTGATAGAAGGATCCCTCCTTTTTTTCCAGCAGCCTTGGCAACGGATTTAATGTATGCGTTCCATTTCAGATCAGGAGTAAAGGTCAAACCCAGAAGCTTGTCAAAACACGAGGCCTCCCCAAGACGAGAGCCATTCATTTCAATTGATGTCAGATCGGATCAGAGCGTTGATGCTTCAAAAATAAAAGCTTGGTTTTAGATGCATTAAAAGTAACCAGCTACCTCTTTCCATATGTAGTCACATGCTTAAGATCAGAGGACAGATAATCAGAGAGAACTTGGTCGTTTACGGTCTTAAAAGTACTATCATACATGGTAGTGTCATCAGCATAAATATCTACGAATGATATAAGGGTGTGATTTAGAAGATCATTAATGTAGACCAGGAAGAGAGTTGGGCCCAAGATGGACTCCTGAGAGACTCCAGCATTAATACTGTGAGCTTCTGATTTCTGTCCATCAGCCATTACTCTTATGAACCTATCAGAGAGAAATGATTTAATAATTGAGAAGACATTTCCAGTTATACTGCAGCTGGAGATCTTGTGAAGTAAACCTTTATGCCATACCCTATCAAAGGCCTTTGATATGTCAAGAGCAATTGCCCTAGAAAGGTAGCCTCCGTCGAGAGATTCGCTAATCCTATGAGATATAACTGTAAGCACATCTGCTGTAGATGTAGCAGAACAGAAACCATATTGTGTGTCACTAAGAAAGTTATTTTTGCTGAGATGGTTGATTACTCTCTTTTTAACACATATTCCAGCAACGCACAGGAGACTTATTGGCCTGTACTAAAATAGAGGGCATACTGATGAGATTTTCCAGGATGTTGGGAAGCAATTCTTAAAACAACGTTTAAACAGTTTTGTAAGTATGGGAGCTAGTTCTGGTGAAGTTCTTTTAGTACCATAATTGGAATACCCTCAGGGCCGGTTGCTTTACTGGAATCAAGGTTTTTGATTAGCTTGGCAACATCACGTACAGATATTTGTATATCACATAGCGTGTTTTCTAATACAGGAGGAAATATTGGGGTTGAGGCCTTGGTCGTAAAGGGTAGAATTAGCTGCAAAGTTCTTGGCAAAGAATTTGGCTTTGTCTGATGCTGACGAGATTAACTCAGGTCCATTGATGATAGTTGGGATAGAGCATACGCTTCTGTTCAGGATTCTGTTTACTATTTACCAAAACTGGTGGGAACCAAGCCGCTGTTCAGCTACTTTGGACTTTACTATGGTTTTAAATTATTTTTTATAAATATGCCGATTTATTGCATTATTATTATTTTCTTATTTAAATCAATGTTGAAAAATATAAATTTACTCACTGTATTCACTCGGCGTTTCCCGTGTGGCAAAAAAGCTGGTTGTAAATAATTTCAAATACCGTCATATTTACTATATTTGTCTTGAAAACAAAAAAGTATCATATGCAATATGAGTCCAAGTAATAAAATGAACTGTTATCGTGGTGGTGTTTCTTGTTTTTAAACAACTTGTTGACGCTGCTTTTCTTACAGGCAGTTGTAAAACGGCAAATGGATTTAACAAATAGTTATATATATATATATATATATATATATATATATATATATATATATATATATATATATATATATATATATATATATATATGGAAAAATGCGCGCATGAAAAGTAATATTCTTAAGATTTTATTAAACCTGGAAAAGTAAAGGACAAGAAATTCAACCTGGAAAAGTAAAGAACAAGATATTCTAGTAAAGTAAAAAATAAGAATTTTTTAGACTTAAAATATTGCAGCTAAAAATAAAATTTGATTATTGATAAATATTTTATTTATTATTTGCATATGTTGGTGTTTATTGTTGAGTTAGAAAGGGTGTCAGTCGCTGGATTGAACTTATTTCCCCCCTATTATTTGCATATATTTATGTAGTGAAAATTGTTTGAATAAAATGAATTCATTAGTTAGTTAGTTAGTAGATGGAATTAATAATTTTATAATTTACATAAAAATGAATTAAATGATATAATAAAATTATTAATTTTTATGTAAATTATAAAATTATTAATTCCATAGGAATATTTATGCCCAGGCTGATGCTGGTGACATCGCAGTGCTGGTCGCGGGTTCAAAAGCATCATTGGTCAGACACATTGCCAAAATGGCATTAAATATTCCTAATACATGGTCTAAACGAAATGAATTAGAATTCAGTAGCCGTAAAACAGAAATGGTCTTGTTTACATATAAAAGGAATTGCCAACTTGGTGACCTTTTTCTGAGTGGATAGAAATTGAAACTTTCGCAGGTAATCCTGGACAGTAAGCTAACCAGGAAAATCCACATAGAAAAGATTTCCTCCAAGGCGACTGCAGCCCTTATGCAATGCAAACAAATTGTGGGGAAAACCTGGGCAGTTAACCCGCATGTAATGAGGTGGATATACATTGCTATGGTATGTCCCATTTTGTCGTATGCATGTGTTTCCTGGATCCGCGGGACAGAGAAACTGTACTTGAGGAAGAAACGCCAGAAGGTACAAAGACTTGCTTGTTTAATGACTTCTTCAGCATATCCGAGCACACCTACTGGAGCACTGGAGATGCTGTTGAATATCCCTCCGATTAAAGAATTCCTGAAGACAGAAGTGATATGGGGATCCTATAGAATAGATCTCATGGGTCTGTAGTGGTCAAGATCTGTTGGGACTACAGGAAAAACAAAGAGTCAAGTGGATTTGTGTAATGAGGCTAGGAAGGAACTACCGCTCTTGCATGTGCCGGGTGACCTTATGACTAAAGCCAGATCATTTGAAAAGCATTTCACATGTATGCTTTATGACAGAACAGGCGCAAGAGATTACGAAAAAGAGCTGGAAAGCAACGTAATCAAATGCTATACTGATGGATCTAAAATGAATGATAGGATTGGTGCGAGTGTTTATATAGAATACTCAAACCACCTCACCTGTCAAAAATCGTATTATCTTGGTAAACTGAGGACGGTCTTCCAGGCAGAAGTCTTCACCATACAGGTATCATCGGATACAACACAAAACACCAGTCATGAGCTGCCACCATTGAATGTGGTACCAAACACCACCCCCGCCTTCACCGAAGAGCAGGATCTCAGACCTAAGTCTGACAAGTCAGCTCTAACATTCGGTAAACATCACGACAAAAACCGAAGAAGAAGGAGAGATAGCGCATATTTAAGGCTTTGGAATCTGAGGTTCTGATCATGGAAGAGGTTCAGCAACAGGAAATAGCTATCCTTTCAGATAGTCAGGCAGCTATTAAAGCATTGGAGAATAGTACGGTAAGATCCCAAACCGTACTGCGCTGCATTGAAAATCTAAACCATCTAGGAAAAGAAAACCGCATATCTATTTCATAAAGAGAGTTAAAAAAAATTAGTTATTAAAAAAAAGTTCGGTTTTTTAATTATAAAAAAAAAACGATACACGGGATTGAACCTAAAATCTTTCCACCAACCCCCGGTACTCTAACCGTTACGCTAACATGTCATATTGGCAAAATCGCAGTAAAAAAATATTTATATACAAAAAAAAGTTATGCAAAATAAAAAAAAAGCGTTAGGCACTTATGTATGTACTTACTCTCCTGTTTGTGAACCCACATATTTTGTTGTAACTCTTTTTTTCTACTGAACCAATTTTCGAAATTTTTTTTTCAAAATGTAGCTAATGAGGTGTTCTATCCAACTATATAACCTGTTTGAAATTTGGTTGCGAACGGAATTAGTGGTGGGGGTTAGAATGTGTCTCGATTCATTCAATTTCGGATTTAAGCATATATTCAACCACTACCGTGGTTGAATGATATATATACAAGAATAAAAAAGCATTGGAAATGCAAAAGGATATAGGGATGGTATGCCAAAAAGTATACAAACAAGATAGCTATGAATGGCTAGGCACATGGAAATAGAATTGAATCCAAAGTATAGCCCTATAGCTTTTCTCCAATCTTCATTCCGTGCCATCATTACGGTTGTAAAAAGCTATAGGGCTATACTTTGGATTCAATTCTATTTCCATGTGCCTAGCCATTCATAGCTATCTTGTTTGTATACTTTTTGGCATACCATCCCTATATCCTTTTGCATTTCCAATGCTTTTTTATTCTTGTTAATTAGTATTTTTACTTACAGTCTTATTTTTAAACTTACATTCATGATAGTATTGTCTTTTTTAGGAGGCGGCTCATTGCCGCCTCCATTAGTAGCAGGTCGCTTCCTGCTGGGTTTTAGGTCTTTTTATAATAGTTTGTGCATGAGGCAGCTTTTTTCCCCTTGGGATCCCTGTTATACCGTGCTTTTGAGTCAGCACGTGAGGCAGCCTTCTTTTTTTCTGGTTATTTGTTATAAAGAGCACGTGAGGCAGCTTTTTTCCCTCGGAATCTCTGTTATACCGTGCTTTTGAGTCAGCACGTGAGGCAACCTTTTTTTCTGGTTCTTTGTTATAAAGAGCACGTGAGGCAGCTTTTTTTCCCTCGGAATCCCTGTTATACCGTGCTTTTGAGTCAGCACGTGAGGCAGCCTTCTTTTTTTCTGGTTCTTTGTTATAAAGAGCACGTGAGGCAGCCTTCTTTTTTTCTGGTTCTTTGTTATAAAGAGCACGTGAGGCAGTTTTTCCCCCTCGGGATTCCTGTTATACCGTGCTTTTGAGTCAGCACGTGAGGCAGCCTTCTTTGCCTCAGGATTTACATGATACTTAATTTTTATTATTTCAGCATTTTTCTGATAGTATTCTTTTTGCTCAGATAATACCTTGACTTTGTTTTTTTCATAGTCTATATTTCTCTGAGCTTTTTTACTACGTGCTGACTTTGGCATTTTTATTAAATGTAAACATATAACACTTATGTGTATCTTACTATAATATCACTTATCTTATAGCAAGACAACTCTCGTAGAATTGAGATACTGCCCCGTCACCAATAGTTAAAGTGTGGAACGGTATATACACCAATAGTGTAGTTGTTATCTTTATATGAAGTCTTAATCAGTGACAGTGTGAAGTTACTTGGTTAATTTATTGCAGCTTATTTTAGAAAACTTACTTGTTTTTATTAGTAGATTGTGTATAGTAGCCACAATATCTAGTTATTTTTGTGGCTAGGGCTTGGATTTTGATTCTTTTTGGTCAGCTTCCAGTGAGTTCTTAGAAGATGACTTTCTTGCCGTTTCTTTTGCGGTTCATTTAACTTATTTCCTTTGGCGTTTGGTGAGTTCTTAGATGAACTGGTCTGATCTACTTTTCTTAGCGAGCGAAGAGATTCAGCTGCATTTAACAATGGTTGCTATAGTGTATTTTTGCGCATGCGTGAGAATTTCAAGTTTCCTCCTTATTTTTCAATAGTTTGACAGTAGTCATGTGTCTTTCTGCCAAGAGCGACAGACGTCAGTGTTAGCCGTGATTGTCTAGAGGTTAGGACCCCCCGTTGTGGCCGAGCTAACCTAGGTTCGAATCCTGGTCACAGCATTGACATTTTGTACATATTTTACAGTCCAAAATCTGAAGAATTATTTGTTTTTATAACATTATTTTTTGACGTCGTACTTGCTGATAGGTTACTCTTATAACAATTTTGATCAACTGAGATAAAGATTTCGTGGTTTCATTAACGCTGGTGGGTTACTGTTTAAAGAAAAAACCTTAACGTTCACCTCAAATATTCAGCGTCCAAGAAATATAGGCCACTGGCAAACTGGAACGTCTGTGAGCATCCGGTGTATTATTTGGAGCTGTCCCTTTTGAGAGAAGTTCCGTGTTCGAAGTGGTATGTCTACATTGGGTATATAGTGTTTAAAACTTGTTATTACACGTAATCTTATTTAATTATGGAGTTAGCTAAAAAGCGATGGGTCACTGCACTTCTCCGTGTAAAGAGCAGTCGATTGATGCTTGAACTGTTGTCAGAGACCGTTCGTACACTGAGATACATCGTCTCAAAAGAAAGAAGAAAGAAGAAGAAAGAAGAAAGAAGAACAATTGGCCATTTTATACCTTTTTTTTTGCTCTCTTTTGACATTTTAACCGAAGTTCTGACACTCGCTGAATTCGTAAGACGCTTCTCTGTAAGAATATGTGCTTTTTGAAACTTATAAGTTGATTTTAGTTGAGATTTGGATAGTTTTGTTTTGTAGGCGTATATAGGCGTGTACGGGCCATCCCTATATAGAGAGTGCTACCGCCTCTCTGATATTTGTAGTCATCGACATACAGTCCTGTTTCGTTGTATCACAACTCATCAGTGCCGCTAGAATAGCACCTCTCCCAAGCTGAGGATCGAACCTAGAACCGTCGTGTTGATAGCCGGCAGTTCTACCCTTTGACCAAGGAAGCGATGCCCGCAACTAATCTGTCCGAATGTCTATTTAAATAAACATCCGTCCGCTACTTGTAAATGCTCAAACGCTTGTTTGTAAACAAACCGCGAGCTTCGCATATATATATATATATATATATATATATATATATATATATATATATATATATATATATATATATGAACAAATGATTAATAAAATATGTTAAAAGACATCTTGAAAAAGAGTTAAAAACATATTTAATTTTAAAAAAAGGAAGCGCGAGATAAGTGGATAGTCCTTAATCCGCGGAGTTTCGAAGAAATTTTTTTGATTCATCCAGCCTTGACAGACGTGTTTTAAATATTATCTCTAGTGCTTTTCTTTTAATGATTTGGAATTCATTCCATTTGCGCTTTTGTCCAAGGAACTCTGCCTTTTGGATTATTTTGGACCATTTGGAATTTACCCATTGGATTGAAATTTTAAATTCGACCGTTTTGGATTTTACCATTTTTGGATTTTTACCCTTCACCGGACTATCCATTCATGTGAAATCTTTTTATTATTTTTCTTTTGCCTCCTGTTCCCCTTACCTCACCCTTTTTTTTAACCAAGTAAGATCTTTGACTTACTTGTAGTTTCATTAAATACTTTTATATGCAAAATCCGATCCTGCATTTTGCTAATTCCTGCCCTCTGATGAGAAGGAGAGTATTTCTTCGAAACTCCGCGGATTAAGGACTATCCACTTATCTTGTGCTTCCTTTTTTTAAAATTAAATATGTTTTTAACTCTTTTTCAAGATGTCTTTTAACATATTTTATTAATCATTTGTTCATATTATAAGCTCTATTTCCTTTTCGTTTTATTGAGCTTTTTACATCTGGCTGAGTTTATTTTACTTGTAAATATTAACTCTTTAATATTTATAATATATTTTAAGTTTACCATTTTGATTACCTTAGTAAACTTATTGTAACTTTTATTTTATATATATATATATATATATATATATATATATATATATATATATATATATATATATATATATATATATAATGTGTGTGTATGGTTGTTGGTTCATCGATGTTAATCTAATGAAGCTAGGGTGTTATATGCCTGCATCTCTTTCTGCTTGTCTATGTATGCAATTGAAATCCAGGTTCTATATCAAAATAAAGGATTACTTTTTTCGAGCCAAGCTTTATAACGCCTGAAACCCGTTTGTAACATTAGACCACAATAAACAGCCAAAACAGCGTTTTAGTTTTATTTAGAAATCCAAATAATGATAATGCATATAGAGCATAAATTATGTTGGCAATAGAATTATCCAGAGTGATCTTCCTTGGATCACATTCAAGTTATATTCCCCAAATCATAGTAGCCAAAGAGAAAATATACTCTCCTGTCTCGGAAGTCAAATATATATCCCTGAAACAGTCTCCCAGATAAAGTCGTGATAATGACTACCATAACTAGATTTAAAGTCGCGTTCTAAAACATTCAGGCGGTATATATAGGCAACATTTTTTAGGTGGCTTGCTGTCCGTTACTAATTTTTTTGCTTAAACAACTAATTGCGGATTCTACGTACACCCGCAGAAGATTACCATCGTCGTTTTCATCTCAACAGAATAAAAGTAGCATCCTTTGTATTTCTCTTTTATAACACAGCCTAATAGAGGAGATTGTTAGGATGCCAACCATATATAGGTTCAAAAGTTGTCTTGGACAAACTTTCAGACGGTGTATAAAATGCAATATCTTCTGTATTTTTACATGGCTTGTTTAGACATAATTTATGACAGGTACCATAATAGCGTAAACGCATACATTGTACGAGCCGTAATATCATTATATATTATAATAATTATATTATTACGCTTATCGCCTCGTCCGTTATCATGCTGTGCATCCCTAAAAAAGGAAAGTGGAATATTCCAAATAAACCTTGTCACCCTTGATATATATATATATATATATATATATATATATATATATATATATATATATATATATATATATATATATAAATTGGTGTCGCTATTGATTTGTCTTTCTTTGCCTTTTGGCTAAGATCAAAGTGTAGTATCTATTCTTCAGGTGCTATATTTCAATTTCTTCTCTCTCAATGGAAGAGAAATATTTACGACTAAGACAATTTTTTCTCCGCGTTAAAAAACGACCCTGGTGTCTAAATCTGTCCCGTGGAGAGGCATTGTGAATAGTTACTATGTTTAATGTAACAAAGTTTTAATATTAAAAACGTAACTGGAAAAAGTTATTTCTGATTTAATTACAAAATATCCTGGAAATGTCACTTCTGATTAATTATAAAATGCCCTGGAAAATGTCCGTTCTGATTATTTTTTTTTTGTTTACTTGCCTCCTCACAAGGGCGGAATTGGACATGAGGTCGGTTAAAAATTTAGGGGGAAACCAGCTCCCCCAAAAGGGGCACTCTGGTCAATAACAAAAATAAAAATTGTATCAGTAATGAAGGATGTCTCCTCCATTAACCCAGACCAAAAAAGGAGGGATTTAAGTCACTGGAATGCTGAAACTGATACTACACTCAGAAATTCATGTTGAAGCAATGGTTGCCTAATCCCTAACCGTGTTAATGCTTTTATGTATTACTTTCGAAAAGCTTCTGAAACAGTTTATGATTAAAACATTACTTTATTTCAAGTATATTTTAAGCAATGGGTTACGGGATATGAAGTCAGTCCCGAAATTACTCAAACCGTTTACGATTTAAACATTACTTTATTTCATGTATATTTTTAACAGTGCGGTGGGGATATTAAATCAGTCCAGAAAATGGGTGAAAACGTTTACGCATTACACATTACTTTATTTAATGTATATTTTTAACATTGGGGTTGGAAATATGAAGTCAGTTCTGGAAATGGCTGCAACCATTTACGTTTTGGACATTACTTTATTTAATGTATATTTTTAACAGTAGTATTGGAGATAAGAAGTCGGCCCCGGAAATGGCTGAAAAAGTTTACGATTTATACATTACTTTATTCCATGTATATTTTCAACAGTGGGGTGGGGATTATAAGTCAGTTCCAGAAATGGCTGAAACAGTTTACTATCTAGACATTACATTATTTCGTGTATAGTTTTAGCAGTGGGTTTGGGATATAAAGTCGGTCCCGGAAATGGCTGAAACAATTTACTATTTAGACATTACATTATTTCATGTATATTTTTAGCAGTGGGTTGAGGGATATAAAGTCAGTTCTGGAAATGGTTGAAACAGTTTACGATTAAAGATTATTTTATTCAATGTATATTTTCAACAGTGGGATGGCGGACATGAAGTCAGTCCCGGGATTGAATGAGATGAGCAAATATATACTATCAGAAAACGTCGCCCAGTATTGAATGAGATAGGTGGAAAACATATAGTAGCAAAATACCCAGCGTCGCCCGGGATCGAATGAGATAGGTGAACGATATATATTAGCAGAATATGAGGCGTCATCCGGGATAGGTGAAACATATATACTATGAGACTACCCAGAATTTATTCATTTGTTTGTAATGAAATAATCAACTCAGGCAATATATCAAAGTTATTCCTTAAGTAAAGTGGAGCGACATAGTGGGTTAAAGTTATGAAAATTATTGTCGAAATTAGTAACATATCCAAGAATTATGAAAAATGATGAAATGTAAGTTACTTGATTGATGTGTTTGTAATGATATAATAAGCCCAGACAATATATCAAATATATTATATAAGTAGGAGGGAGAGGCATAATGTGGGTTTTTAATTATAAAAATTATTGTCGAAATTAGTAACATATCCAGGATTATGAACAAAGATTAAATGTGAGTTAATCGATTGTGTGTTTATAATAAAATAATCAGCCCAGGAAATATATCAAAGTAATTACGTTAGTAAGAGAGAGTGATGAGGATGGTTTCAATTATGAAAAATAATTGTCGAAATTAGTAACATATCCAAGAATTATGAAAAATGATAATATGTTATTTAATGCATTAGTATGTTTGCAATGAAATAATCAGACCAGCTAATATATCAAAATTATTATTTTAGTAAGTGAGTTAAAATGATGAAAGTTATTATTTTAGTAAGTGGGTTAAAATGATAAGATTTATTATTTTAGTATGTGGGTTAAAATGGTGAAAAATGATTGTCAACATTAGTAACATATCTAAGAATTAGGAAAAATGGCGAAATGTGAGTTAATTGATTGATGTGTTTGAAATGAAATAATCATCCCAGATAATATATCAAAGTTATTATTTTAGTAGTGGGGGGTTGATAATGTGAGTGAAAAATATTAAAAATAATTGTCGTAATGAGTAACATATCAAAGAATCAAAAAAATGATGAAGTGTGAGTTAATTGATAGTTGTGTTTTGTTATGAAATAATCAGCCCAGACAATATATCAAAGTATTTTTTTAGTAAGAGAGGGATACGAGGATGGTTTAAATTAAAAAAAAAATTATTGTCGATATTAGTAACATATCCAAGAATTACGAAAAATGACGAAATGTGATTTAATTGATTGGCGTGTTTATAATAAATAATCAGCCTAGACAATATATCAAAGTTATTATATAAGTAACGGGGAAGGAGATAAGGAGGGTTTAAATTATGAAAAATTATTGTCGAAACTAGTAACATATTTAAGAATTACTAAAAAAATATAAAATATTAGTTAATTGATTGGTGTGTTTGTAAGGAAATAATCAGCCTAGACAATATATCAAAGTTATTATTTAGTAAAGAGGGAAGGGCAAAAATGTGGGTTAAAATTATGAAAAATGATTGTCGAAATAAGTAACATATCCAAGAATTATGAAAAATGATTAAATGTGATTTCATGCATTAGTATGTTTGTAATAAAATAATAAGCCCAGACAATATTTCAAAGTTATTATTTTATTAAGGAGGGGGCGATAATGTGGGTATAAATTTTGAAAAATGATTGTCGAAATTAGTAACATACCCAAGAATTATGAAAAATGATGAAATGGAGGTTAATTGATTAGTGTGTTTGTAATGAAATAATCATCCCAGCAAATGTATCAAAGTTATTATTTTAGTAAGGTTGGGCGACAACGTTGGTTTAAATTATAAAAAATATTGTCGAAATTAGTAACATATCCAAGAATTATGAAAAATGATGAAATTTGAGCTGATTGATGTGTGTATTTGTAATAAAATAATCAGCCGAGACAATATATCAAATTTATTATTTTAGTAAGGTGTGCGATATGGTGAGTTTAAATGATGAAATTTTTTGTCAAAATTAGTACCATATCCAAGAATTATTAAAAATGATGAAATGTCAGTTAATTGATAGTTGTGTGCATGTTTTTTGTTATATAAAATAATCAGCCGATACAATATATCAAATTTAATATTTTAGTAAAGGGAGGGGCGATAAAGTGGGTTGAAATTATGAAAAATTATTGTCGAACATAGTAACATATTCAATAATTATGAAAAATGATAAAATGTGAGTTACTTGACCGGTGTGTTTGCAATGAAATAATCAGGCCAGGAAATATATCAAAGTTATTATTTTAGTAAAGGGGCGATACAGTTTTAATAAAAAAAACTAGAATAATATGATTGTGCCTTCATTCATGCTGAATAGAATGTTCACAGCATGCCCAGTAACAATATATTACATATAGAAAAATGCTGCTGTGGAATTTCCACAGGTCCCGCTAGTACCGTAATAATGTGAACGCATGCGTTAAGTACCATTAAATGGTTTCATTAAATAAACAGTTTTCATTAAATTGTTAGAACTTGTTGAACTCAGCCGAGAACGACATATCATAGACAGTACATTTCTTAACCCACTAAAAAAACGTCATATCATCACTGAATGGATCATATCAAACTTAAGCTTATCGCCACATCTAGAGAGTGAACATTGAAAGAGCTATTCCAATTATTATTAAGCCTCCCACTGAAAAACCGCGCATGTGCTTACGTGCTAGCAAACATACTGCAGTGGTTTTCGGAAGGAGTGCGATTAATTACTAGGATCACCGGTATATACCGAGTGCACAAACAAAATGATGTTTTCTATGTTATGATTGGGCGCCGTGTAGCTCTTTAACAACATTTCTGAAAACATTACCTATGTATAAGTTGCCCCCCCCAAAAAAAATAAGCTTAAAATCGTCTCCCAGAAATTCGACTTGTACACGAGTATATACGGTATATCTAATTCGACCCACGCGGAGTATATTTGAAGGTTCCTTTTTTTTAGGGATTCCGATTTTGGAGGAAGATTTTGGAGGGCCTGTTTCAAAGAAACCTTTTTAGTGAAATCTATTTTTAAATTCATACCCCAAATATGTGTATGTGTGTGTGTGAAAGAGAAAGAGAAACAGAGAGAGAGAGAGAGAGAGACAGAGAGAGAGAGAGAGAGAGAGAGAGAGAGAGAGTTAGATGATAACATAAAGAAAACAATGAATTCAAAAACATAAATTCACAAAAGAGATATCTTTTCTATATTTAAAATGAAGTTTATATGGATAGAAAAAACATGTTTACTAAATTTTTTAGAAGAAATTCATTAGTCAAAATATCGTAGAAATATCAGCTGATGATTTAAGGACCACAAATTATCCACGAGTGTGAAAAATTGTAAAATAAACTCACTCAATTACATAAATTGTATTTGATTTTAAATTTATTAGTAAGAGTCAATGTTCATTTTGTTTTCATTGTACAAAATAAACAAGTTTATAATGTTTTCAGATTTTTTATCAGTTCTAACTTCATTAAAAGAAATCTGCTATCAAACCTATCAAACAGACAATTACCTTAAAATCCCAAAACAAATCATTTTATGCTGAATCCCAAGCCATATTGGCATCCTAGGAAACACGAAAGCTGACATAGCAGCTAAACCAACCCTAAAATTTTCCAATATAAAAATCCCCTATACCAACTTTAAACCAACCATAAACCTATACATCAAAACAAAATGGCAACAACAATGGATCACCTATGCAAAAAACAAAAAAAAACAAGCTACAATAAATCAAACCCACACTTGGAGAATTGAATCCCAAATCCAAACTAAATCGGGTAGAAAAGGTGATCATTACAAGAATAAGAACAGGGCACACAAATATCACCCATTCATTCCTATTAAAAGGAGAAACCCCACCAAAATGCTTACCTTGCCAAGAAAATTACACGGTTAAACATTTCTTAATAAACCCCATCGGCTTAGCCCCCTTTACGCCAAAAACATTAAAGCATTAACAATATCAAAGATCGCTGCGAAAATATAAATGAATAAAAATATATAAATTACTTGAAAGAAGTAAATCTTTTCTCCAAAATATAAATCTACTTTTCAAAAAAAAAAAAAAAAAATTTCAACCCCAATCCTTTACAAAACTCCTTCCAAACTGATCTTAACACACTGAAAAGTAAAGAATGCCTATTCTTTTAAAACTGACCCCCTCCAACCCTCCCAAAAAAACATTTTTGATCGTAAATGACCATGCAGATGTTGATAGGCCAATAAATCGAACAATTAATCAATCATTGTAGAAAAAAAAGTTTAATGAAAAAAGTCGAGAGTATCAAAATGAATATGTTTACATTTACTTTGATGAACAGATAATAATGAGAAAAGTTAATGAGTTGTGTGGATGTATGTGCATTAGTGTCTGCGTGCGTATGCTTACGACTGTGTACATGCGTGAGTTGATAAAACAAACCTCTAAACCCAACGAAGGGCCAAGGAAGTCAGAGGTACTGTAAATCTTAGTTCTCTCATGGATTTTGACTCAATTGTTTATTGAAGGAAAAAAATCTGACTTTGTTTGCATTCAGGGTGAATAAAAACGGAAATTTTTACAAATTCAAAGAAATACATTTGATTGGCTTCGAATTAATTTTAAATAGTTTTAAATTAATACACAGGCATATATGAACAGAAAGTATTTTAAAGCATTTTAGTTTTAGACATCAAAGAGTTTTACTCGGTGTTCCATTAAATGTTTCTTATGCGCTGTCTTGCATTTTTCCAAGTTTAAAACAAAATTTTATTGCATATCGTTCTTCTAAAGTGTCCTCACATTCAGATTGCAGTTTTGAAATTTACCAGCTGTGACAATCAGGTTTTAGTAGGTTGTATTCCAATTCCTTCTGTAGCTATACATTTGAATATGGAATTATAAAAATTGGTTAATGATCTTATAAGATGTATAGTAATAACTAGGACTATGACAACAGCATATTCTTTTCATTGTTTTGACTCTCGAGTATATATCCGACACAGTTAGACACAGTTAATCAACCGAGAACCACATCCCTCTAAATAAAAACATAAAATATCAATGGATATATACCTGAGAATCAAAACAATGAAAAGAATATGCTGTTGTCATAACCCTAGTAATAACATACTGAATTTTCAAGAGTCTACGATAATTTTAATTGCATGTACAAAAAATATCTGGACACTCATTGAAGGCACCTCGTATCTTTAGATTTCATGAAAGCGTTCATTCTTAATAAAAGTTATTTGAATAATCTGTCATCATAGCGGTTCACTCAAATGTAAACAAGTGAAGCATGGATGGTCCCCGTGAATGTACAGTTAACGAGGCATAAAAAATGACTAAGTTTAGCATTTGCGCCCCCCTCCCACATTTAGCCCCAAAAGTCCACAGGAGACGTCAAATCCTGGTAAAAATGAACAAATGGGGCAATTTTAGGTCTTAACATATGTAAATTTGAGTTCTGCACAATACAAAAAAATAAAAAAGAAGATTGACCAAGTCCATTATTCGTCCCACCATTTAGTTCCAAAAGTCTCCAAGACCTTCACATATTTAAATTTGAGTTCAGCACCATGCAAAACTGTCAAATAGAAATACACAGAAAATTTTGGACAAATATGGTAAAATAGTCCCAAATATTAAGTGTTTTTATTAGCCCTAAAAGAGCCCCTGGGGGCACACCCAAGAGTTATTGCGAAGCATAGACAAACAAAATTATATAGAAATCAGTTAGTTATAACTTTTCAAAAAGTTTTATAAAAATCCAAGGCATCAGTTTTTTTTAATAAGCACAGAAGTGTCAATTTTAGCCATTTTAACCCAAAAAGGCACCCTTAGTGGGGCAACCTGAGTTTTCCCGGAAAATCCATTGTGTTACGTTTTTACTCATATCATGTTTAATGCTTGTACGAAATTTAAAAAAAATTCCAAGGCGTAGTTTTTGAGAAAAGTGGAGACGGACGGACGGACGAACAAACAAAGGTGAATTTACAGGTTCACACTCCTTTTGTCGGGGGACCAAGAAGATTAACTTAGCCATTGGTCACCTTTCTTCTCCATATTCTCATGCCAACGGCGCATTTTTTTTTAATGCATTGGGAAATTTATCTACTCTTTTTTCGTTTAGATATATGGAAGAATACAGTGATGGTCAACTCTCAGTATATCCGCCTTTTTCTGATGCCTGATTATTTTATTTTTTCTTTTCACCAGCAAAAGGCAAGACGTTCGTTCTTAGTATCAGTAGCAGCTGTATTCACGAAAACACTTCATCTTGGGTATGTTGGGAACCTTCATTTTGACCCCCCCCCGTAAGTACCCAATGTCTTTCTAGAAAGAATTCTTACTGAGAAAATATGGGGGGAAACGGTGCTAATAATTATTATTTTATTCATACGGAATAAAGGATGCTCGACTATCTATCTATCTACCTCTCTCTCTCTCTCTCTCTCTCTCTCATATATATATATATATATATATATATATATATATATATATATATATATATATATATATATATATATTAAAAGAATACTCGGACAGGGCAGTTTTCACCATTTTATGTTCAATTATGAAGATTAAAATCACGATGTACTGAAACTTAACCTAATATCTAGATAAGATATGTTAAGTCAATTTCACCTTTAGGGTCGATATCCTGGATCAACGACAACCAATCTGTGCCACGCCTCCTGTGATGAGGTCAAACAACTGACCCATGATCGTCTTCGGACTTTGGCTCGTGATGTCTAGATCTCCGAGAGGATATCACATTAAATCCTGAACGCCTCGATGTAGAATACTCTGAAAGCTAAAAGCGAAGCTCGCATTCACTAGAAAGAAAATAGACAATTTGATTCTATTCTACTAAAAATTAATTTCACAAAAATTACAAACTTTTACAGATATGTACACTTCAGTTTTTAGCACATTTTTAAAGTCAGTTCTTAGCACATTTTTAAAGTCTCAAATCTCTCTTTTTCGTAGATGGCAAACTGGTGGATTGAAGAGAGGGTCAGGCGTTGAGAGCGATGTTATTATGTCGAGATTCCACGCAAATCTGTCTCCAACCTGAAATCTGATCTGTCTAATTTCGAGCGGCACTGGCCTTATATATTCCGGGTCGGGTCGGGGTGAAAAATCCACTCAGCCAATCAGATCATGGTACGTATCTGGGGGCTTTCCAATCTAAATTGCGTGTGTGCACTTCACCAATATTACCAGTTTGTAATCTGGGACCAAAAATGATATCTATTTCCATGACCTCCGGGGTTACCGCCTATCAATTTTCCTTGCCTAAAACTCAGAACACCTGGCCCGGTGCTCCTCAGGCCAGACGAATGACATCGTCATTATTCTAACATTTCCTGTCGTCTATTTTTCAAATAACAAATATATCTTTGGCTTTGACAATAAAACAAAATATATCTCTATATCTTCTAATTCAAGTATTTCAATATCCTCTGTTGTCCGGGATTAAATTAAGCAATCTTAGCATATTTACCCGGTTTTTCGCAAGTCCCGGGGAGTCTCAACCTCCCCAATGGGGAACAAATCGCTCCCTCAAGTCGATCACGTTACATAAAATCCTTATTCTAATAGTGATTAAAATCCATTATATAACTTGGATGCTACAAAACATCTAAGTTTCAAGCTTAAACTTAAAATGGCATCTTATGCTGGGATGACTGTTCTCTAATTCTGACTTATGGTCCTGTGTAGTTCTAGGAGGCTCAACTCCCAGGCTTCACCTTCTCGTCCTTGTTCTCAAGGATGAAAAGGTGAAGCCTGGGAGTTGAGCCTTCTAGTTAGTTTATGGTTAATTATCTGAGACACTACTGCTATGCGATACCGACGGAACTTTCCCAAACAATTTCTGTTCAGTCAGAGTGCTCTTCCTCTAGGGCGCTGGTTTTTCAAATCCCATTTTCCTTGACCTTGTGTCAAATCTTCTCATTGTTGGAAGGCGATTAGTAACTTAAGGAGTCCCGTTTTTTACTCTTCACTTTCTCTTTGGACAAAATCAACTGTTCATTTTTCTGTCAACAAAAAAGCAGAGTTCTTTTTTTACAATAACCAACAAAAGAAAAGCAAGGTAAGAAAATAAATATATAACAAATAAATGTTATCGAGGAAAAAATAAGTTACTCTTCTACCTACCTGGAGCAGTATTGTTTGTACCTTAACTAATTTTTATGCGCTTATTTATTTTGAAACAAAAGTAATGCAAAAGTTGTGTAGTTAGAACAAAAAATGGCGGTTTCGTTACAATCATTTAGACTAGAGATAACCTCCCAAAAGTCGAAAATTAAACAAAATACTGGTAGAATATTACATTTTCGCATGATTTGGTGACATTTGTTGGATGGGTTTCTCGCAGTATTTTTTTTTTTTTTTTTTTTAGCGATTAACCAGTGTCCAAATGGCTTTATCAAAACCGCCATTATTTATTTTCGTTCTAGCATTTATTTGTTGTATATTTATTCATTTCACTCAATTTTCATTTTATTGGCTCTTGTAAAATGGCCGACAAAACAGCTTAACACATACACACAAATAGAGAAAGAGAGAGAGAGAGAGAGAGAGAGAGAGAGAGAGAGATGAGAGACGGAGAGAGAAAGAGAGAGAGAGAGAGAGCGGTAATAGAGAAAGAAGAATGTACATGAGTTTCATTGTAAGTTTTTTTCTATCTTCCTTTTCCATTTTCTTTTTTAAACTTTTTTTTCAATCGTTCTCTTCCGTTTTTACACTAGTTTCCCGCTAACGCAAGAATGCATAATCTTGATTTTAATATGAGTGATTCTAATTGAAGGTTCGATAAGTCAATAGTTTTTTTTCTCTCTCTCTGAAAGTCGTTTCTTACGCGAAACGTGTTTGAAAGAAATACATCTGCTCGATCCTTCTATTTATTTCAACTATAGTCTACAGATGTTTCGGTTTATAGCAGATCTTAGTAAACGTCCATCTATTATTTCTAAGACGGATTATTGCTGCCACATCAGATGATGTACCGTCGGAGCACTCTTTGTAGCAGCGATCTTTCTCACGTGATAGACGTTGTTAATCTTTCTCTATTCTATTTTGTATCCATTTGCAAAGTGTTCGACTGAACTTCCATCTCTAATTTTTTTATTGTAAAAGTTTCACAACAAGAACCCATCTTCTGCTACTATTTTCTTTTTCAGTGTGCCTTCTTTCCAAGAAGCTCCAATCCGAGGAACACGTTATTACAAGATTGATTCCCAGTGTGCTGCAACATGGCCATCTTTAAACATTTTATGTCAATAAACACCAAAAACCGCCCCCGTAAGCCACTCGCATCCTTGGGTGTCTTTTAGACTTAAGTAGTTGGGCTATGATCTTTTATTTTTTCTGAAACCTTTTTTCTAGAAGCAGAGACGTGGGTAATCTCTCTGTACTCCCTCGTTATTTTAATAAAAAAAAGTGATCGCTTTAGATTCCTTATATATCACGAAATTTTATTCAATCGATTCATTATTTATATTATTTAATTAGAATTCATTATTGAGATGAGTATTATTTATCATTTTTTAAAATTTATTGTGAACTATTATCCTCATCTTTTCTTATTTGTTGTTTCATAACGTTTCAGGCAACTATTCCTCTGGCCTTCATCATGTGGTAACCGCGACGGGATAGGAATTCCGGATCTCCTAACTACATTCTCAGCAATTACTGCCATCCATAGTTGTTATCGTCTCACCACGTTTTGGGCAAGTAAGCCTCTGGCCGGCTTTGGGTAGGATTGAAACCGCTATCTTCAGACAATTATCAACTGGAACCGTAGAGATTCAACGTCTCTATCCACTGCGCCACGGGCCCCGATTCATTATTGCCAATCGTTTTATAATATTCATCATCATTCATCAGTAAATCAGTTAAATATCTAAACTGTGTATATTAAAATATCATATAAACAAAAGCGTGCACCTGGCGACAAATGCAAGAAACATAAAATAGTTATCAAATGTATCAAGCAGTCATTTAAATAAAAATAATGACTGACATTATGTTTAATATTTACGCTGTGTGTACGGAAAAATCGTTTGAAAAAGGAGTGAACCTTGGAACAAATGCAAGAAACAACATAGAATAATGAATAAATGTACCGAAGACTCGTATGAATAGAAATTAGGAATCTGGCACCAGGCACTTGCATGGGAAAAACAAAAAAATTTGATAAATTGTCAAAAGATAAATTAAATGCCTGTTAATTTTCGGCGAATTGTTACACAGGTGTAATCAAGTGAAACCAAAATCAGGCCAGTTTAGTGAAACAACAACGGCCGAATAAAAGGCCCTGGGGATGTGACTAGAGTGGAAATACCGTCCCAAGGAAGCATGCCAGGTGATCACACATGGTTATATAATAAGAATCGAAACGGACATCAGGGTTGATTAACAATTTGGATCCGAGTAGAATCAATCCGTCGAATCCCTGTACGTGCATCTCCCTCCTAACAACCAACCATAATCATCACTAACAATAAAGATATATATTTTCATATATCAATCAAATATTATATTTCCATATATCAATGTGTCAATTCGGCAAGACTACTCTACCCACTTATTATTACCCTTAATTTTACGTGTCCGTTAACCTTAATAAACGCTGGCTTATTAACAAACATAACAGCAAACGGTAAGCATTGTAGAAGCAATTTATATCCAACTATCAGGCTTTCAGGAATGCGGACACCTGCGTATTTCTGCTCACAAGTGTTAACTCCATTATTATCTACTCATTTTATTATTATTTTCCTATAAATAATAAAATAGAAAGTATCTCCGTCACCATAGTCGTCATATCTGAAATCGGAAATTGCGAA
Organism: Euprymna scolopes; assembly: GCF_053919585.1. Classification (NCBI taxonomy): domain Eukaryota; kingdom Metazoa; phylum Mollusca; class Cephalopoda; order Sepiida; family Sepiolidae; genus Euprymna; species Euprymna scolopes. The sequence goes on from NC_136500.1 coordinate 85,041,014, forward strand.
ATGGTCTTAATATAATAATAATAATAATAATAATAATAATAATAATAATAATAATAATAATAATAACAACACCCAATAATTTTCAGGCGGATAGCTTTTGGGGGAATTTTTTATTATTAACTTGCAGGATCCATGTAGCAGCGTTGCCTGGTGGAAATATCACACAAAGTCAGAACAGATTCAGTAAAGAAAAACCCACTCTTCTATCTCTAAAACAAATTAAATTATGATTATCTAGTGCATTATCGTATGTGAGTAACGTAAATGACTGACTATGGATAAACAACTAAAAGAAATCTTAACACAGAGAGATTGCTAGTGGCGTCCAATATCGACCCTGGAAAATTGTGGGCACTGGTCGCCGTGACCAAAATGAAATGATTTAGCTTCAACTGTCGGGCATTGTCTGGCAGTGACAGCTAGCGGAAGTCACTGGTTGTCATTGTCGACCTTGGTAGTTACTGGCGATTAGTGTTGGTTTAGGGTTATTCCTTCGGATACTGGTAGGCACTGGTTGCCTTTACAACAGTCACTGTCGGTCCCTAGCGTTCACTAACAAGTATTGGCCGAAATTGGACTGCTTGGAATGAAATTGGCTGTCACTGGGTGCCAATGGCGAGCACTGGTAGTCACTGACGTTTTGCGGTGTTTGGGGGGGTCTTGGATTTACTTGCTTTACTGGCGTTTACTAGTGGGCACTGGTTGCCTCTACAAGTATTAGTCAGTGTTGATCATGACCATTGACGGCGTCCATTGGACTGCTTCGAAATGAAATCGGTTGTCTTCAATTGTCGACTGATGGTTACTGGTGATCAGGGCGGTTATTTACGACTTCTTTGAAATTAAATTGTCTGTTTTCAATCTGTTCATTGACGCTAGTGGCGAAAACTGGTAGTCACTAGCGTTTAGTGATGTTTTGAGGCGTTTTGTGGCATTTGGTGGACTATGGATGCCTGTACAACTGTCGGCCATTATCGGTCAATGTCAGTAATGGCAAATTTCGGGGCCCATTAGACTGCTCGGAAATTAAATCGCATTTATTCAATTACCAGGCACTATCATCCAGTGACACTTACTGTCATCCTGCGGCGGTTATGAGTGTTATTGGCGGTAACTGGATATTAGGGATCTTTTAAGGTGGTTTATGTTACTTGATAACAAGAGCAGGCATTGGCGTTGTGAGAACTGGCTGCCTATGAAAGTATTAGTCATTGCCGGTCACTGTCGATCATGACCATTTTTGGCGACATCCAATGAAGCGTACTGTCATCATGTGGCGGGCACTCATTTAGTGGCGGTTATAATAGTTATTAGCGGTAACTGAGGGATAGAAATCTTGTAAGGTTGATTACTGTCACTTTAAGGCACTGTTGGACATTGAGAGGCATTGCTGTATGGAGGCGGTTACTTGCGAGTATTGGCGTTTACTTGCGTTTAGTGACGTTCACTTATGGATACTGTTCAAGTTAAATTTCACTGTATACGGTATTTATTGTTAAAAGATTGTTTATAGTTTTTCTCCGGGAATTAATCTCTATTTTAGTCATCTAAAATCGTTCGAGTCGAGAGCAAACGACGTCGAAATTGTGTTTGTATTTATTTCACAACGAAACGTTGGCGTCTTCTTAAACCTAAAAAAAGTAGAAAAAATGTAAAATTGGGAATTCTTAATCAACGTTCTACTTCTGTTTTCGCCCTATTCCCAACTCACAGCAACCCCACGTGCACGGGATTAAAATGCCACTGCTGTTGAACAAAAAAATACAAAACATCTTTTTATACTACCGCCTTGAACAACGATACCGATTAAATTTGTATTTATCTTCTTATTTTTTTTTTATCAGATGGGGTTCAGGTTCGAATTTCAGCGCTTCTATACAGAGGGCACACGTCAACCGTTGGCGCTTATTGCTGTAGTTCTCCACACCGCTATTATACATCCCTGATCTCCTAATTATATAGGCAACATCACGGTGAAGGTCGTTTTTGTCGGGTACTCCTTTGCAGAAGTGGGGCTTCTTCGGGATCATGTACTTCCACTTCTGCCTCGTGAAAATCGACCGGCTCCGTTTCATCTTCGTCGTAAAAATTCACTAAGCACAACTGGCCCACGATACACTGCCAGACACAACTGGGCCATGCTAAAAGTTAATGTTAAAGAAAATGTCCAGCTAGAATTGTAACTCAACGATGCACTCCTCAAAAGTCAGACTCGATTCGTAATTTAAATTTTTTATCGACGACAAACTTCAAAGTTTGGCATTCGAATTGTTATTCAAAATTCTCTAAAGGGCGAATTTTCAAAGTATGACTTGTATGTGTAGATTAAGAATTCTTCATAGCCTGACAATGCGCATTTGAACTTTTCCGCAGCATTGAAATTTTTTCACAAAGTCCTGCTTTTTATATATTTAAAATTTAAAAATTCTTATTTATTATTTTATTTCTTATTTAAAATTCTTCATAGCATGACGAATTTTCACTGACTTTCGAATGTGCATTTAACATTCAACCGAATCGTATTTTAATATATTCATTTTACGATCACAACAATTTAAAAAAAAGAAAAAAAAAAGACAATCGAATCCTATTGGCAAAGCCGATTAAAAAAATAAACGAAAAAGGTTCGACTCACTTCAGTTGCATTAATGTTCGTCCATCTTTAAGCAGAGTGACAAAGCATTCCCCTCCAGATACAATGGTAGCAAGCTCGCCACATCAACTTTTTGAAGTCTTGCTACCAATCTCAGTTTCCTCAGCCAAGCAACCACATATTCTTCGCCGGTGAATGGTCTCACCATATCACTGCCAATTCGTATCTTCGCCTCAATAACGGCCGAAATAACTTGAAAGATTATCTATAGTTTTTCTCCAGGAATTAATCCCTATTTTCGTCACGTAAATTCGTTCGAGTTGCGAGCAAATGATGTCAAAACTGTGTCCGTGTTTCTTTCACGACGAAACGTTGCCTACTTCTCAAAGCAGAGAAAGCATGAAAAATGGCAGGATTCGGGATTCTTCAGTCTCCTATTTCTTCTCCCTCGCTGCCATCGTCGTAATTCTCTTTTCGCCCTCTTCCCAATTGACAGCAATCTCACGTGCACGAGATAAAAATCTCACTACCGTCGAAGAAGAAAAAAAAAAAAAAAAAAAAAAACAACGTCTTTTTATACGTCCACCGCGAACAACGATAGCAACTAAATTTGCATTTCTCTTCTTGCTTTTCGTATCGAACGAGTCTCGGGTTCGAATGCCAGCGTTTCTCTGCAGAGGGTACACGCCAACCGTTGTCGCTTATTGGTGTGGTTCTCCCCACCGCTATTATAATTGTTTATTAAATTGTTAGGGGACTATCATGTTTAAAATGATTTTCTAAATAATGACGTTAGAAAAAGAAAGAACGACATGTAATGTTACCATACATTAAATAATTTAGGTAACAGAAATAGTTTTTTTTTTTTTAATTTTTTGTAATGTTCGAAACATGAAAGTGTTCCTATTTACTTGCCTAAACACGAAGCTGGAGTTAGACACAAGATCGTTTTTTTTTTAATATGGGAAAATTCAGCTCCTCTAAAAGGGGCACTCTGGATAGGAACAGCATTAAGAATTGTCTCAGTCATGAAGGATTTCTTCTCTACTGACCAGAGGACAGAAAAAGGTGCTATTAGAATGAAAGGAATAGAAGTCCCGCGAACATGAAAAACAAAATGTCGAAAACACTTTATAAAAATACTGTTTCAGGCATTCTTTATAGTGTTACGGGTGCGGTGGCTAATCACAACGCCGTAACACAGTATTTGCTATCGTAAGGAAGAGTAGGGAAAAAAGGTCTCGAGGGGGGGGGAGAGATAAAAATACAAGAAGCAGGTATTTTATATGAAAATAGGGAATTTATTAAAGACACAAAACATACCAAAACAAGATAGACTGACAGAAATATTCATGAAAGTAGTAGTTAACCCGGACAAGAGGGAAGAACACAATATTAAAATATAAGGGGAAAATGGTAACAAGAGGAAGGTACTTATAGTGGTGGAAATTAGACAAAGCAATAATCTTTTCTCGGAATCGAATATAAACTATAATATTCTAGACGTTTGGTCAAATGATAACCAAAAGTACTTCACGATTCGTCGTAGTAGTAGTGAATAGTGATGAAGCCAATTTGGGTAGTAGGTTGATTCTGGTGATATGGTCGTCGAATAGGGCGGAAAACAGGTTGAATTTGGAGAAACTGGTTTGAAGTTAAAGTTCTTACGACGCCCCTTAAACAAATTCGCCGGGGAGAGAGGCTGCCTATGGAAGCTACTAGCTCACTCTCTCTCTCACTGCCGTTAGGCTGTTACTCCCAGCCTTTTATATTCATAAAGGAGTGTATATTTCTTAGACCTCTTTTTCTTTCCTTTCTTTTCTTCTTCCTCCTAACCATTCCTAATTCTATTTTTAGGGATGGGGACAACCTGAATGACCCTAGGTTCTCTACCCAGTCCATTCAAGGTCAAAGTTAATACTACCCCTCTTGTTACACTTCCCCCCTTCAGAGTAAAAGTTTTGAGTTACAAATGAAAAGCTTTTACAACAACAATAAAAGCAAAAATATATCAGTAGTAACATAGTTTTGAGTTACAAATGAAAAACTTTTACAACAACAGCAAAAGCAAAAAATATATTAGTAGTTACGTACACATGATTTTAAGACAATCAGTTCCAACAATATTCTGTAAAATAATAAGTCGGCAAAGGAGAACGCATTTGTAACATTATACTCTAGATAATGCGTCTGCAATAATATTGTTTTTTCCTTTAATGTGTTTGATGGTAATGTTGTATTCTTGTAGAAGAAGGCTCCATCTTGTCAGTCTCTGATTTTTGTTTTTCATCTTTGCAAGGAAAGTTAATGGATTATGGTCGGTAAAGACCAGAACAGGGTACATGGTGACGCTGAGATAGAAGTCGAAGTGTTGTAGTGTCGTCAATAATGATAAACATTCCTTTTCAATGGTTGAATAGTTCTTTTGGTGAGTGTTCAACTTTTTGGAGAAGTACCCAATTGCTCGGTCGATACCTTCATCATCCTCTTGGGTTAAGATACCACCCATTCCGACATCACTGGCATCAATTTGTAGTTTGAATTGTTTTGTAAAAACTGGTGTTGCGAGAGCTGGGCCCTCCATGAGTGTCCATTTTATTTTGTTGAAAGCCGCATCACAGGTCTCACTCCATTTGTATTTTACATCCTTATTAAGGAGGTCCGTGAGAGGACTTGCTATAGATGAGAAATTTTTACAAAATCCTGCCATACCGAGAAATCTCATTAATTGTTTCTTGTTGGTTGGAATAGGATACTCGAGAATGGCATCCACATTTGCAGTGATGGGTTTAACTTGTCCTTGGCCCACAGTATGGCATAAATAATTTAATTTTGCATGACAAAATTCACTTTTGTTTAAGTTCACAGACAGGTTTGCCTCTTCTAGCTTAAGGAAGAGTTGCCTTATGATGTGTAAATATTCGTTCCAAGTCATACTGTACACGATTACATCATCAATGTATATATCACATCCTTGAATATCTTGTAGAAGGGAATGCATCATCCTTTGAAATGTTGCTGGTGCGTTTTTCATTCCGAATACCATAACCTGTATTGGTATAGTCCATCGGGAGTCACGAATGCTGAAATTTCCTTAGCGTTATCAGTTAAAGGTACTTGCCAATAACCTTTCATCAAGTCGAATTTACTGACATATTTTGACTTGCCAACTTTGTCGATACAATCATCAATTCTGGGAATCGGGTATGAATCACTTTTGGTTACTGCATTCACTTTCCGAAAGTCGGTAACAAATCTGTAGGTGCCATCGCCTTTTGGTACAAGTCTACAGAGAGAACTCCACTGACTGTTGCTTGGTTCAATAATATCATTTTCCAGCATATACTTCATCTCTACCCTCAACTGTTGAAGCTTGATGGGGTTAACTCTGTAAAAGTGTTGTTTGATGGGTTTTTCGTCTCCCACTATGACGTCGTGTACTGCAAAGGTAGTTTTACTAGGGACATCAGGAAAAAAATCTTTGAAATCACTGACCAAACCACACATTTCCTTTTTATTCTCATTTGGCAAATGTTCAAATTTTTTATTTAAATTAGCTAGTATTTCCGAGTTTTTTAGATGACTACTCTGTCCCATTTCCTCCCCTCTGACAATTGTATTTTAATCGTTATTTAAAACATTTTCAGATGAGGCTATTTTTGTAATATTAGTTACTGTTGTAACTGGTTTACCCATATCTAATACATTTCTGTCAACGTATCCTTTTAGTATATTAATGTGACAAACTCTTCTCTTTTTTCTTCGATCTGGGGTGTGGATGATATCATTTACATCATTTATTTTTTTCTCTATTTCATATGGGCCAAAATATCTTGCTTGTAGGGGATTATGTGGGATGGGTAAAAATATTAAAACTTGGTCCCCACTTTCGAAGGTACGATTTTTACTATTTTTATCATATATAGCCTTCATTCGTTTTTGGGAGTTTTTCACATTTTCTTGTGCTATTTTTACGGCCCCGTGTAATTTCTCTTTAAAATTTGATACATAATCTAAGAGATGTAATTCATTTTTCTCCGTTAGCCATTTCTTTTTTAATAGCTTTAAAGGTCCCCTCACAGTATGTCCGAACACAAGTTCGAAGGGGCTAAATCCTAAAGAGTCTTGTACAGCTTCTCTAGCAGCAAATAAAACAAAATGGACGCTTTCGTCCCAATCTTTATTAGATTGATAACAAAAGTTTTTCATCATGGACTTTAGGGTTTGATGAAAACGTTCGAGAGCTCCCTGTGATTCGGGGTGATAAACACTGGATTTGTGTTGTTTAATATCCATCTCATTCATTATTTGTTGAAATAGACCAGACATAAAGTTTGTGCCTTGGTCTGATTGAATGGCTGAAGGAATTTCAACTAAACAGAAAAATTTAGTTAAAGCCTTTACTATAGTCTTAGCTTTAATATTTCTTAACGGAACAGCTTCTGGGAAACGAGTCGACGTACACATAATCGTCAGTAAATATTGGTTTCCCATTTTTGTTTTAGGGAGTGGCCCAACACAATCCACTAGTACTCTACTAAAGGGTTCTTCGAATGCTGGTATAGGTCTGAGTGGTGCGGGCGGAATCTTTTGATTAGGTTTTCCGACCATCTGGCATGTGTGACACGAGTTACAAAAATTTACCACATCACGCTTAAGTTTTGGCCAGTAAAAATGGTTTAGAATTTTTTCATAGGTTTTATTTATTCCTAAATGACCTGACATGGCGGTATCATGAGCTATTTTTAGTATTTCTTGTCTATAAACCTTTGGAACTACTATTTGACTTATTACCTTCCACTCCTCATCCACATTATCATCTAGTGGGCGCCATTTTCTCATTAAAATTCCATCGTTCATAAAAAAAACACTCCCTAACTTCTTTTGTTTCCGTTTTTGGTAAGGCGTTATTTTTGAGGAGGCAAATTTCTGGGTCGTTCCCTTGTTCACTTATAAATTGGTCCCTAGTTAATTCGTCCGTTTTATTTTCTTCTGGGAGATTTAATTTAATTTTTTTACTCGTATTATTCTGTTGTTCTAACAGGTGGGATATGAAAGTTTCGTCAAGTCGTAATTCATCGTTTGGTATCTCTAGGTGTTCCTTTTCTAGTAGTTGTTTTCTTGTGGTCGCTCTGGTAATAGCGCATTCCGGGTAAATGTCGATGCGTTCCTCCCCCACTGTTTTGTGTTTTACTACTATCTGGTCACTGACAATGGGATCAGCTATTACTCTCCCTCCAGCTAAATCATTTCCTAGCAGCAGCGACACTCCCTGAATCGGTAAGTTGGGTCGTACGCCCACGATAACTGGGCCAGTTATTAATTCCGATTTTAGGTTAATTTTGTGTAGGGGCGCTTTATTTATAGTCATTCCTACCCCTTGTAATAATACAATATCTCCGGTGAAGGTAGATTTCGATAATGGAAGCACGCCTTCTAATATTAAAGTTTGCGACGCACCAGTATCCCGCAATATTTTAATCGGCTTGGCTTCTTCAGGGTCGTTAATATACACATAACCCTGGGATAAAAATGGCTCATATCTTTTCATGTATGAGTTTTTTTCTTTCTCGTTTCTCCCTAGCTTTGGGGAAGAAGACTGGTAAATACTATCGTTTCTCGTTTTGTGTGTAATAAAGACATGTGGTTGAAACTTATTATTTTCTTCCCTTTTCCTTTTTAAGATCCGACACTCGGATATAAAGTGGTTATCTTTCTTGCAATAAGAGCAGAATATTTTATTTTCTCTCGGAACGGGTGCGGGCGAGACCCTTTGATTATAATTTTTATTAAATACGTTAGGAGCACGCGGCTCGGTTAACATTTTCTCTTCTGTACGAAGGTTTGACTGGTTTTTTCTTATTTTATTTCTTTCCCAACACCTGTGGGTTAAATTATATGTATCCGCCATTATAGCTGCCTCCTTAACGGTTTTAATTTCTCTTTCGTCAACTCGCACTTGAATTTCTTGTGGGGCGCATTGTTTAAATTCTTCGATGAGAATAAGTTGGCGTAAGCTATCATAGTCATTATTTACGTTTTTCGCTCTAACCCATCTATCGAAGAGGTCTTCTTTTTCTCTGGCAAATTCTACACAAGTCTGCCGCTCAAATTTCCTATACTTCCGGAATTTCTGCCTATATGTTTCGGGTACTAACTCGTAAGCATCTAATATGGCGTTTTTTATTTTTTTATAATCCGCGGCATCTTCTAGACTAAACGCAGAGTAAACCTCGGCGGCTCTTCTCACTAGCACGGTTTGTAATAAGGTTGGCCAGTACGCATACGGCCAATTTAAGTTTGCTGCGATTTTTTTGAAATGAGGGAAATATTTTTCTACTGTTTTTTCACAAAAACTAGGCACTAGTCTAACATTTTGTGCTGCGTGAAACGATGAAGCATTAGACTGTTGACTTCCATTTCCCTGTAATTTAAGTCTTTCCAGCTCTATTCTCTCTTGCATTTTTAGTTTTTCCTTCTCTAGTTCTAACTGTAGTTGTCTCTCCTGCTGTCTCTCCTGTATTTCTAATTTCTTTAGTTCCAAGGTGAGTTGCGTATTATTTTGTCCGTCTCCCTCGCTTACGGTAGCGGTTCCTAGAAGGTTGTTTTCTATCAATATTTTTTCTACGATACTTTTTATTTCGACCTTTTTCATATTCGGGTCTGTATCTATTTCGAAGAAATTCGCGATTTCTACTAATTCTGCTTTTCGTAGTTTCCTGACTTTTTCGCCCAGGTCGGCTAAACTTAAAAAATTCTCTACAGAAAAAGACATGATAATAGAAGAGCCCACTTAGTACGTCAAATGGTTATTATAATTTAATTTCTCTTTTTTCTAGTACTTTTGCGAGCGAGAGCCCTCCCAAATTATCTGCACAAATCCCTGACACGAGCCCCCAACTGTTACGGGTGCGGTGGCTAATCACAACGCCGTAACACAGTATTTGCTATCGTAAGGAAGAGTAGGGAAAAAAGGTCTCGGGGGGGGGGAGATAAAAATACAAGAGAGATAAAAATAGGGAATTTATTAAAGACACAAAACATACCAAAACAAGATAGACTGACAGAAATATTCATGAAAGTAGTAGTTAACCAGGACAAAAGGGAAGAACACAATATTAAAATATAAGGGGAAAATGGTAACAAGAGGAAGGTAATTATAGTGGTGGAAATTAGACAAAGCAATAATCTTTTCTTGGAATTGAATATAAACTATAATATTCTAGACGTTTGGTCAAATGATAACCAAAAGTACTTTACCATTCGTCGTAGTAGTAGTGATGAAGCCAATTTGGGTAGTAGGTTGATTCTGGTGATATGGTGGTCGAATAGGGCGGAAAATAGGTTGAATTTGGAGAAATTGGTTTGAAGTTAAAATTCTTACGACGCCCCTTGAAAAAATTCGCCGGGGAGAGAGGCTGCCTGTAGAAGCTACTAGCTCACTCTCTCTCACTGCCGTTAGGCTGTTACTCCCAGCCTTTTATATTCATAAAGGAGTGTATATTTCCTAGACCTCTTTTTCTTTCCTTTCTTTTCTTCTTCCTCCTAACCATTCCTTATTCTATTTTTAGGGATGGGGACAACCTGAATGACCCTAGGTTCTCTACCCAGTCCATTCAAGGTCAAAGTTAATACTACCCCTCTTGTTACAATAGCAAAAGATGGTTATTTTTTATTTGTATTAAAAAAAGTGTTTTCAACATTTTAGAAAAAAAAAGTCGATGGTCTGCCCTTGTTGATCACAGATTTACACCAGGTGTCGTCAGTGTCGTTACCTCTCCAACAACATAACGTCGAGCATATCTTCGATAAACCGAGGGCTAATATTTGATTTTCTTAAAGAAAAAAAAAAACTACTTGATCGATTTATGTGATTTTTGGAATATAATATCTTCATGTAGAGACAATTACGTACATTATAAAGATTTTTTCCTGATTTTTCTTGAAAAAAAAAATTGGGGGTGGGCGTTTATAGACAAGCACCTTCCCACTAGATTTCGAAGTCAGTTTTGTGCTCTACCAAAGCACAAATAATGTTCTGAGCGACATCCTCTCAGATGCTGCAACAGTACATCATATATCTACACAAGGTTTCTCGGTGGGATGATACCGACTATTCTGTCTTTTTAAAAAGCACGTCTCCTCTCGCTAATATTCAATGCGTGTAATCATGCCAATCGTGCCTTACAGTACTCCGGTAACATCTGTTTTAGGCTAGGTTTTATCACGAGTCGAATTCAAGCTGTTATTGAACCGTTTCCTCTGCCTGCCTAACGGTTCTTTGTTCTTTGGCCGCTCTCTGTATAGTAGCGTTTGGAGGATCTCGAAACTGACATGCAACATATATGATGACCCCACGAACGCGACACTGATGCCGCAGGATGTGTGCTGACGGGAGGTTTGATCAGCTAAAACCTCTGTGTCTGATATCTTGTCTTGCTGCTTCATTAATCAATCTACAGAGGCGGGTTATGTGGAAATGATTCAGTTTGTTGGCGTGTCTGTAACTATATATCCGTCCTGTTAAACTAAAGTCTGGCCTAGGAATAAAGAAAAGAAGAACGCAAATCTATTCCCACAACGTATTCTTTTTTTTTCTTTCTTTCTAGACTGATATATAATCCATTTTTATTTCTTTTTATATTTTTTAAAACTCACCAGTTTGGGATGTGTTGTTTCTTTCTTCCTTTCTTTCTCATTTCCTTATACTAGAGGGAACTGTGGAAATTCCACAGGGGACTCATTCATATGTACTATATTGATGTTGGCATTATGTAGATGTTCAGTGTAATTGGAGACGCTTTGATATCATTGTAGCTCTTTTGTTAAAACTGCAAAAGTATTTATCTAAGCTAGCAGCAACGGCCTGCGTAGACCGGGTCGTAAAGTATGTTTAAATATGATATTTTAATTCTTGCAGATTTCGTATATATTATTATAGAGTAATTGTTTTATCGATTTTTATATATTATAAAGTTGCAATTTCAAAAATAAAAAAATATATATCCATATGATTTGGGTGCATTAGCTTGAATCGAAACCGAAACCAAAACTTATGAAAAAAATATATCCATATGATTTGGGTGCATCAGCTTGAATCGAAACCGAAACCAAAACTTATGAACAAAAATATATGTATACATATAACTTGAGTTCGTTCAGCTATAATCGAAACCGAAATCAAAATTTATGAAGAATTTTTGGTAAAATTATTTATAAAAATAGATGACTTAAGTGCCATCAGCTATAATCGAAACCGAAACCAAAAATTATGAAGATTTTTGGTAAAATTATTTATTATTAGGTTGGTACAAAAGCAATATCGTTTTTTCACATATGTTACTTTTATATATGACTAGCATGGGTGCCCGGCGTTGTCCGGGTGTCTGGAGGTATGTGTTGAGCAAAAAAAGAAAAAAGTGGTAGTAGGAAGGCAGGCTCGAACCCGTACCGCGAAGGAGGAAAATAATGTGAAAAAACATGACATCTTTGCTGTTACGACCATCGCTAAACCGTCGAAAATTTTTAGTTACCAATATATAAATGTATGTATGTCAATTTGCATGTCTGCCTTAAACTTTCAATAGAGGCGACGGATTTTATCAAGATCAGTATCGTTTTAAAGTTCGACCTTTCATACGACAAATATCGAAAAATTGGCTAAAACCATTAATATCTTCCCCTTCAACTAGGCACTTTTCTACAGGGGGGGGGGTCACTTTTTTCGCCGATATTTTTGAAAGTTATCCTCTCCTTTAGATTTTCTAGCCTTAATTTTAAAAAAATGTCGCTTCCAGTTTGGAGGTGGTCGTAACAGCATAAACGTTAGGTTTTACCCCGTTCTTTTCCTCCTTTGCGGTACGGGTTCGAGCTTGCCTTCCTACTGAAATGCTAGTATATATATATACTAGCATTATACTAGCATTTCAGCCCGGCGTTGCCCGGATGTTTGGATGTGTATGTTGAGCAAAAAAAAAAGTGGTAGTAGGAAGGCATATATATATAGTTTTTATTATTGCATAAATCGGAATTTCCAGTGTTTCTTTCGTTCTCTTTGATTTACGTCATTTTATGAGCGGTTAAAAATGGGACGCGATAACCTAAAAAATCTGTTCTTTGTATTTTCCGAAAACCTGGTATTGCCGGGCTTCATAAAATCCGATATTGTCCGGCTTCATTATCCAACATCCCTTCCTTACACATTTTTCCCTCCACGTCTCTCCCCCAACACACCTTATCGCTCTTCATATAGGACACATTAAAGAAAAACACTAGTCATTGTCCACATAATGGAAAAAATACATTCCAAGCTTTTTCAGTTCCATGAAAAAATATTTTTTTCAGTTATAACACATCAGACGTTGTCCTTATCTACATATCTATAAAAGTGAAATTGATTTTTATATATTACAAAGTTACGATTTCAAAAATTAAATATATATATATATATATATATATATATATATATATATATATATATATATATATATATATATGTATATATGTATATCCATATAGCTTGGATGCATCAGCTTGAATCGAAACCGAAACAGAGTGTGTACATTTTCCTACCAAATTACTCTGTCAATTTTCAGTCTATAGACTCGAGATTTGACATAAGGGGTATTGAGGTTTGCGAAAATCTTTTTAATCGGTTTGCGAAAATCTTTTTAATCGGTTTGCGGCCAGAAATTTGACTGCCAAGAGTTCAACGATTTGACCTTTGAAAACGCTACCAAACTCCTCCGCCAATGGTGGGTCTAAACACTTGAAATTTTAGATGTAGGTTACTTGGACATAGATCAAACTATTTAATTTGATTTGAGCCCAAAACAATAAATGTGAAGGGGTCAAAATTGGAGTCAAAGTTCTAAAAAATTGATCTCTGCGATCTCTACAAAATTACTCAGCCAATTTCTGGTCTAAACATTTGAAGTTTATTTAAAAAGAAGGCAAACTTTTTAATCGGTTTTTAGACGAAAATTGGTCTGCCAAGAGGTCAAAGTTCAAAAGATTTGACCTTTGCAGTCTCTGGCAATCTATTCAGACAATTTTGGGTCTAAACATTTGAAATTTTACATAAAGGGTATTAAGTCATGCGGCAAGCTTTTAATCAGTTTCTGAGCGAAAATTTGGCTGCCAAGAGGCCATGGTTGAAAGAGTTGACCTTTGCAGACTCTACGAAACTTCTCCACCAATTTGGGTTCGAAACACTTGAAATTTTAGATATAGGTTAATTGGGCATGAGTCAAACTTTTTACTATATATGTATATACGCACATAAATTTATGAATATTACATAGGCCCGAGTTATCTTAGTTCTCCCCCATCCCAAGCATTTCTCTTTCTTCTGTTCTTTGTTCTTACATTTTCCCAGCCTCAGTGCTATTTTATTTACGCCAGTGTCGACTCTACTTATATCTACAAACGTGCAAGTGTTCCAAAATATATATATGCTATTAACACGTCTCGACGTCATTCTACGTGTCGTGATACGGTGTTTCATCAACAGAATGTTAGACTTCTCGGCCGAATTCTCACGTTGATATCGACACTTTTGCATTTGGAGTTGCTGTTTCCTCAAGTTCTTGGCACGAAATATGTTTACCTATGTACCTCCTTAAGTAAACCCGTCCAGAAGTATTTTGTTTAATTGCGTGAAATGTTTTCTCCACGCTCATGTGACCATTGTCGGTATGATATTAAACTCGTACCCTTTTCATAAGATGCGACGGTACGTATAATCTAATCAGTAGTTTGTCGTTGGGCTGCGACAAAAAGTAGACTATTTCGTTCATTAATATTTGTTTTGTTTTGGATGCTCTGCTGTTTTTTATCAGCATCTTTAAGTCAAAAATTTTCTAATCGGTTTCTTGTTCGCTTATTAAATCTATTCTAACGTGGGTTGGTCCTGCATTACCGATAAGTCTTTAGCATTCTAATACGATACAAACTCTTTCGGTTCGAAGAGATTCGAATTGATTGCACTTACTGGATAATTCTTATTATTTATCTCTACTGGAAGATTATCATTGTCTGATTCGTATCCACTGAGCGTGACAAGACATACGCAAAAACATTATCATTTCCTTTCAGGTATTTTATGGTGCAATCATAGCAAGCCAAACTTAAAGCCCACGTCTGTATCTTTTTTGTTTTGTATGTATGAATTCTGTGTATCGCTTTATTGCAGGTAATTATTTAATTTTGAAATTGCTATGAAACGCAGAGAAGTGAAATTTGGTACACTGGAAGAGCATAACAACGTGTCTTATGTCCCTTATTTTTGTGGAATTTGAGCAAATATTTTGAAAATTATGCTAATTTACATATTTTCTGGTAATTTTAAGTATGTATCCCTTTATTGCAAGTGTCTAAAAATGTGTATCTTCGGTAATAAAACAAAATTCTAACTTTATATTTCTATTAATATAAATAAAGAACATATCCAGTAACAATATTAAACAAAAACAAGAACGAATTCCACGTTATTTTGTTTAAGAAAATATTTATTTATCAACATAAATCCCATGTTTTAAAATCACTTTGAGTAGCCTCTTCTCAACTTATGATGTCAATTGACGGATCTGATATGATATGATATGATATGATATGATGCTATAGAAAACTTCCAAAATCTTCCTCCAAAGTTCATCCTTTGACAAAAATTGAACATCTCCTTCATAAACTTTCATCTTTATTATTGACCAGAGCTGTTCAATTGGGTTTTTATCTGGAGAACAAGATGGCCATGTCATCAAATTTTCTCCTCTAATGCCTAATGACAAGGTAGGATGTACGAGCCTTGGCAAAAAAAATTAATTTGCAGTGACGCGCCAATGGAAGGTCATCAAGTCTTGGTGACAAATGGTCATTTAACAATAAAATATAAGACTAGGTTTTAAAAAAAAATTTTTTTATTACATTTTCACCCCAAACAAGGCACATTGCCACTTTGATGTAGGAGGCTACTATTAGGGACACAGGCTACAGGGGTACTAGGTGGGGAGTTGGGCAGCCAAATGTCGGTTCATGTTACACTTGAACTTCTGCATGTCAGTACAATTAGGGAAGCAGGAATCTGGAAGGGAATTCCAAAGTCTAGCGGTTCTTGGGAAGAAACTACTGGAGTAGAAGGCTCTCTTACATCTAGGGATCTCTACTGTGAAGTGATGGGATTGTACTGTTTGTCGGGTTTGTCGGGGGTATTTACGTAGAGGGGGTACAAGTGATTGCAGTTCGTCGGAACATTCACCGTTAAAGTACTTGTAGAATAGGCATAAGGATGCTACATTGCGTCGATGGGGCAGAGGCTGAAGCTTGGATGACAGTTCATGACCTATTAGATTGGCGATTCTCTTTCGAACCTTGTCTAGGAGTGAGAGACTAGTAGCAGATGCACCAGCCCAAATATGACAACAATACTCCATACATGGGCGAATAGTGGCCTTATAGGGGTACAGGATACTTTCGGGCGTTAGTAGCTTTCTAGCACGGTAGAGAGAACCTACCTTTTTCGCAGCGATCCTGGCAATGCTCTCAATGCAATTGTTTCAACTCTTGTTTCCTGTGAACGTTAGGCCGAGGAGTTTAAAAGATGTGCTTTCAGATAGCGAGTCTGGCCATTACTATTGGTGGTAGAGAAGGTTTCTTGTAGTTATTGAAGTAAACAAGTTTAGCCTTGGCAGTATTAAATATGACCATCCATTTTTGTCCTCATTCCACTACAGATTGGAGGTTATCCTCTAGTGTTTCTGACATGTCTTTAGATATGTGTTCATTTGTTTTCCTGTCGTGTCTGTTATAGAGTGTGGTGTCATCAGCATATATACCCATCTCACAGAGAATTTTGTCAGGGAAGTCATTTATGAATAGTAGGAATAATAGAGGTCCAAGGATAGACCCTTGAGGCACTCCCGCATTTATATCATATTGTTTAGATGTACGATCATCGAGGACAACCTGGATTTTTCTCTTATCTAAGAAGGATTTAATTATGTTAAGTATTTTTCCAGTGATACCGTATGATCTGATTTTCCTGAGAAGACCTTCATGCCATATCCTGTCAAAAGCCTTAGATATATCTAGAGCTACCGCTCTACCCTCCCCTGCTTTGTCAAGTGAATGGTAGATCAGAGATTACAGTTAGAATGTCTGCTGTGGAACGAGCTTTGCTAAATCCATATTGTTGGTCGGTCAGAAGTTTAGCATATGCAAGGTGATGGACTAGAGCTTGATTAATTATGAACTCAAATATTTTAGCAAAAAGTGGGAGGAGGCTAATGGGGCGGTAATTTACTGGGTCAAATCTTTCGCCAGAATTCTTGAAAACTGGTACCACCGAAGCAGTTTCCCAGCAGCCAGGAAAGCAAGATTCATTAAGGCATTTGTTGTAAAGTTTGGAGAGGATTGACGCTACTTCGGCGGGGCACTTTTTAAATAGCACAGCCGGGATGAGATCAGGTCCACATGCTTTTGAAGTATCGAGATTTTTTACCATAGCATGCACCTGAGAAGGGGTGATTTTTAGATCGTCTAGCGTGGCGTCTGTCCGCAAAGGAAAGTCCTGGAAAGGGTGGTTAGCAGGGTCCAGTGTGGAGTTGGAGGGTTGGAGGCAAACCGACTTGCAAGCATGTTAGCCTTCTCGGTTGTTGAGCAAACAACTTCATGATTGTTGGATAGTGGGGGAATTGTTGATTGCCCATTATTTACTACACTGTTGTAGATTTTTCAGAAGTCACGAATTCCTAATTTCTGTGCTTCGATGCGTTTTTTTTTTTTTTTTTGGTGGTGGTTTCAGTAAATTCTCTCTTAGCTGTCGCTATTTCTTACAGTTACTTCTGGCTTCTATATACTTCTGTGTTTGAACTGGATTTATGTCGGTTAAATCTGCGGAACGCGTGCTGCCTTTACGCGATGGCAGCTGCACATGTGGAAGTAAACCATTGAGGAGAGTGGGGCTTGCTATAAAATTCCCTCTTGGGAACATGTGCTTCAATTGCTGTTTTGAACCATTCAGTGGTCTCATTTGCGCACTGTTCAGCAGGAAGTGAAAAGATATTTCGCCACGGGCGTCTCTGATGAGATCCCTGATGGCTTCTCAGTCAGCCTTTTTATAATATTTCGTTGTTTTGAGCAATGACTCTTCCGTTTTGGTTCTAGAGCTTAGGGCCATTTCAACTATTATCACTACATGATCAGCGTTCCCAAGTAGGCTGTGGGCGTTCGTAACACAATCATCAAGAACTGTGGTCAGTAACAGATCTAAAAGTGACGTGTGTTGTTCTTGCTGGCCAGGGAAACGGGTTGGGAACGTAACTATCTGTGATAGGGAATAAATTATAGAGAAGTTATGTGTTGTGCTACCAGCTGCGTCTGTGTAAGTAGAAAATCCAAGCCAGTTTTTTGTGGTGGACACTGAAGTCTCCAAAACTTGTGCGCTAGTGTCGATGGAAAGTTCTGTATCTATGCTGTCAGAGACTTTGCTTATTAGGGCACAGTCCTGGGTCGAGGAAGAGCGGCAGAGAAAATAAAAGTAACTAATATCATGTTGCATGATCTAAGCTCATAAAGGCTTAATCGTCAGATTCTAGTTTTGTTTCTCTAGTCAAGGGGAGGGTGTTTCGAATATAGACCCCAAGCACGTGCATATGTTTGTCAGAGTCCTTACGGCAGAGTGGGAGATATCCGGGCATGTTAAAGTAGTTAGAGATGATGGAGGAGTGTAGGTTAGTCTCAATAGTACTAAGATATCCGGGGTGTTTGTTAGGAGAAATGCTTCAACATCATTTAAATTAGTTCTAAGCCCACGGATGTTCGTAAATGCAAGCCTCAAGGGAGGAGGCAATTTTCTTTTCTTTGAGTTTTGTCCTGGTTTAAGCGTAATTTTAGATCGTACTGTCATTTTTTTTAAGGGTTTCAGTTTAGGTAAGGGGGTGCTGAACAAGTGGTTATGCAGAAAACCAGGCATGCAATACAAGTAGACCATTACCTGACCTTTCTTCAACTAGGACTGTGGCACCAGGAAAGCCCACTGGGGATGAGTGCAGAGTCCCTTTCCATGCGCGACATGGCATTACAAATATCCCGGTATTATTCAACTGTTGATGGAGCAGCCGCTCTAAGCGCTACCAGAGAACAGCAACCAGGAACTGTCAATCCGGTACCCTCAACCCATCAGACGATGGTCAACCCAATCTACTTGTACTGGCAAGATCTACCACTAAGTGTTTTGTCGATTCACCTGTGATAGTGTCTTTGCGCCTGACTAATAGGCAAAGAAGGATTATGGAAGCCGGGCGATAGACAGTGCCTATCTACTCCTTAAGCAGTTTAGGTTTGCAGACCGGTAATTTGTTTGAGTCACCAGCTCTAGGAAGGATGTCATCCAAGACTGGAGGGGTGTCTCTCCTCTTAGGTTTAGTTTCAGAGTTTTCCTTCTCCTAGACGGATGACCTGGGAAGATCTACGAGTCCATCAGCACCGAAAGGGTTTGCCCCGCGCCTGGGTCCTAATCCAGTTATTTCTGCGACCCCGCGTGGGTAGTTAATGTTACTGGGTTAGTATATAAATGTTATGTGTCTACTGAGAAATTACAATCCTCAAAGTGATTAAGGGACATTGCTATTACATTGTTACTGGAGGAGGGGGCGAGTAAAAGTTCATGCAGTGGAAGCAGCTATATTTGCAACAGGTTTGTTGGAAGGAGTTAAGATATGGTTTAATATTTTTTCTTTAAATTTAGAAGTTTTTTTTTAATATGTTGGCTTAGGAATAGGATAACGCGTTACAGATTGGCTTGATATTAACATTTAGTTTAAAATGTGGTTGCCCAAGCTCTGGGTATTTTAGATGGCATGAGGGTTAAGTGCTGTATCTATGCTGTCAGATACAAGTAACGTCATTTTTTATACGAAGTACAATATAGTACAGGTATAAATTGTGAGTAAAATTATAAGCTATGGCGTGTTCAGTATGCATAATAAAGTAAATATATATATGGGCAGATTTCCAGTAGATGCGAATATATGGAGGTTGTAAGTTTTAAGTATGTTTCAACTTCTAATGAAGATATCTTCAGCTTTCGTTTATAAATCATGAAGTTGTATTTTGCATTACAGAGTATCGGTTCAGTTTTTGTATTTATCATTGCAAAACTAAGGAAGAGACATCTATTGATATGTAATGTAGATAGCTGTAAATCTAAGTATAGACCATAGCTAGTAAGTATCTACCTGAGTAAGAATAAAATAATGTATGCCTTGGCGGTAGAAATGTGTAGATGTTTAGTGATAGTGACCTCGAATCGGTCAGCGTGCGAAGGTTAAGGACTGAAAGCTAAGGACCCCCTCAACGGCGTGTGTAATGTATGAGTGTAAGAAGAAGCTTGTAGACTGTTAGTTTTTAGGAGAGGATTAACTTACAGAATACAGTAGAATTAATTTTTAAAATTTATAGTCAAGTAAAATTTAGTTATTGAAAAAAAAATTTTTTTAATTTATTTTCATTTTTTTTTCTTTTTTATTTAACATGCAAATCAGACAATGGCAGTCGTCTTGGAGGAAAAGAATATATTGGATATACGTAGCACGCAAGAGAGGGGTGTTTCTACCGTAATGAGAAACTATTAATACATGCTGCGTCGGAATTCGTAGTTAAAGACAGTCAATTAGGTCAGGCACAAAGCATTGTGTATCTATTCAGAAATAATCTTAGTGACGTATCTAAGGTACAGATATAATTGAAAGTAAGGCAAACTATATTCCGTGGTTTGCAAGGAAGCCACATTGGCAAAGCAAACTATATTCCGTGATAGCAAGGAAGCCACATTTTCAGTACAAGCGAGTTTATAGTAATTGTAGATATTAAGTATATTACTAAAATAAAGCCGTATCTTCTTCTAGGAAAAAAATAAGCCCAGGCTTCTTTAACTTCTGGGATTTGGTTTGCATAGGCTTTTTTTTTTCGCTAGTTTACTTGGAAGATAAGAGTGAAACAGTATTTTGCCTATAGCGAGGGGGGATAACGAATTTCAGCTTTAGTTAAGATAAGGTTTCCAAAAAAAAAAAAAAAGACAAATAAAGACGATAAATAAATACAAATAAAACAAAAGAAAACAGAAATAAAAGAGCATGCATACATTTCTTAGAAGATGAATGAAAAAAAATAGTACTTAACATTTATTTTGGCACCCAGGATGCCAGCCCGTTTGGCATGGCCGAAAGAGAATTTGGCCATATTTTTAGAGGTGGAGAGGTGCTTTCTGTTACCCGCATATTGTGTGCACATGTATCATCTATTTATAGAAAATATTCTTCGTTACGCTGTTAATTTTACTTTTTTTTTTTTTTTTTGATAAAGTCGTATCTTCTAATGTAGGAAAAAAATAAGTCCAGGTTTCTGAAACTTCTGGGATTTGCTTTGCATAGGTTTTTTTTTCGCTAGTTTACTTGGAATATAAGAGTGAGACAGCATCTTGCCTATAGCGAGGGGGGATAACGAATTTCAGCTTTAGTCAAGATAAGGTTTGCAAAACAAAAGACAAAGACGATAAGCTTGTGAGTTTGACACTTTCTGGCACTCGAAACGGTCCAATTAACTCATCGTAACCATTCCAACCCAAAACACCTCTTTGTTGACGACGGAATAGATGAGGGATAGGGAATCCAATTGCACTCCAAACTTTGGCCCACCTATCTGGTCCATCAGTGATTGCTCTGGCCTCATCGGTGAAAAAAACATTTTCAAAGCTGGTTTTCATGTATTTCTGACCCAAGCCAAACGTTTTTCCTTATGAGTTTGATTTTAAACAGGTCTTGCTATGGGCTTAATGCTTCTTGCAATTTCGTTTAAGACATTGCATCGTGTCTTTCTGGACAAAGAAGGTATTCCAGCTTTGTCAATATCTGTCTCTGTTGCTGCCCGGCTGCTTGATATGTTGACGGCGAATTTTTCTAACATCACGAGCAGAAACTGACTTTCTTGTGTTTTTGTCCTTCCTTGGTTTGATGTTTGGATTTTCAACGAAGACAATGTTCTTCGATCTCTTCCAAGCTTCTTGATTAGATCTACGAGAGATAAACCTTCTGCAAGACCTGCAACAGCACGTTCCTTTTCACTAGCTGTCAATTAACCCTTTCTAGACATTTTGAGAGACATGCAATAAAGTGACACACACTTAAAATTACCAATATAGACAAATTAACATAACTTTGAAAATATTTGTTCAAATTCCACAAAAATTAGGGAAATAAAGCACGTTGTTATGCACTTTCAGTGTACCACATTTACGCAGTTTTCTCTTTATTTTTCTTGCTCAATTTGAACTGCCAGTGACCCAACTTTAAATCTAATTTCGAGAAGTATTTCGCTGACCCTAGTTGTTCTATCTCATATTCATTTCCTTTGCCCTTTCTGAAACTTGCACGAGCCATAAATGTATGCAGGTGCTGGGGGTTTAATGCTATTTTCTGTGCTAGTCTCATTATTGATGAAATATGAGCACCTTCCTCTAAAGATATATACTCATTACTGATTATTAGAGCCCCTAAATCAAAATACATTTTCACCCTTTTTTGCCTGAAATAATAAACAGAAGAGTTTGTATTGTTAACAGAGGAGGTAATTATTATCTGAAAACTTGGACAATCTCAAGACAATTCCGAAGATTCTTTTGAAGTTTTCCTAACTGTGATTTACTTCCCTTGTGTTCACCTCAAATATGGCGAAGCGTTTTTTTTTTTTTCACAAAGCTTGAAAATTCTTGTTTTATTTAATAATTCAGTAATATTTAACAAATTGAGGCAAAACAATTAATAAGATAGCATTGGTTTTAGTTGAAATTGAGGTAAAAAGTAAGTAGACACCATTGTTTTTTGGGGTTTTTTTAATGAAAATTGTTTTTTTAGACTTCCGAATTTTGCTGTAATATTGAAACAGCAAAAAAAAAAAAATCAATTAGTGTTTAAAAAAAACGTTAAACGCTGAAGGGGATTCGCCTTCGTTTCTTTAATCGATTTTGTTCGGAAAGATTTAAAGAAAATCAATAATAATAAAAAAAATGCATTGTCCGCTGCCATCGAGGTTTGTTT
Organism: Euprymna scolopes; assembly: GCF_053919585.1. Taxonomy (NCBI): domain Eukaryota; kingdom Metazoa; phylum Mollusca; class Cephalopoda; order Sepiida; family Sepiolidae; genus Euprymna; species Euprymna scolopes. Next base: position 85,063,697 of record NC_136500.1, read on the forward strand.
CGAAAACTATCTTTTTACATTAAAAAGATGTTTCTCCGCACATAAAAATTATTTTTTGTACAATGAAACACTTTATTTCAATAAAATTACTACTCAATGATTCCAGGGATTAACTAATGATATTTATGGCGACCTACACTGGTAGATAGAGATTATGTTAACAAGTGTGAATTTTGATAGTGTTTCATTAAGTACATGTTGGGACGGCCTAGCGTCGAACGGAAGTAGACTCAGTGCACCCAGTGAATGAAACAATAAGGTTCAGATTTCAGCTCACTAGTCAAAACACACTAGAAAAATATGTCAAGTTGTTTGATGGAAATTGTGTCACGTGTTTAACACAGAGTTTTCGGGGCAATTTTGCGGTGGACAGCAGCTGATTCACACATACTCACAATGTAGGAGTCCAAGTTGATCTCCTCTAAACTGTCCGTACATCGATCAATTTTTGATTAGGTAAGAAAATTCAGTGAGAAAAAATATTAGTAGTAGCATATTTTTTATAAAGAGTTTATCTTTGTCTCTCCTCGGTGAGCAAATCTCTCTCCCAATAAAACGTTTAAAACCGCTAACAAGTGTCCTTGTGTTTCCACAGATAAGTTATTCGCCCGAGTTAAACAGCCATTGGCCGATGCAGGAAACGGCCACATGTAGAAAAAAAAACGATAGAATAGAAACCAGACCACACACGTATGTAAAACTAAGAGACTTTTATTTCATTGAACTGTTTGCTTGATCGATGGCCGACGAATACGCGATTGTGAAAAGACTATGTGCTACCATCGTCCTAACGTATTGTTCGCTAAACATTTGTTGATTATGAAAACGTAACACTAATAAAACAATCATTTTTTTTAGGAAAAATTCAACCTTATTCATCAACATAGATTCCTGCTAGAGGAATATACGGATTTCAACGCTTCTCTAGACATTTTTTTAGAACAAATTCTCTTTGGTCTCAAATACGCCACAATTTTCGATCTTTCCTCATTATTTGAGATCTGAAAACAACCAATAGACGTAATTTTCTTTTTGAGTTATGTTCTTAATTGTCGTCTCGATTCTGCGAGCTACTTTCCGGGTGTCTAGTGTTAATTCATTTTCAAGTCTCTAGCGTTAATGTATTTTTAATTCACGTTGACGCACCGGTTCCCGTTAGATCCTCGAAGTTAAGGAACGTTGATCCTGGTCAGTATTAAATATATCAACATTTATAACCGATATATTAATATGATTGTACTATATTAAAATAACAACAGTGATAACACTTAATGCTTATTTTTTTTTTTTTAGCGAAAACCAACTGAGTTTTCTAGGGATATGAATTTAAAGGTTGGACCAGAAAAGAGTGAATATACAGAATTACGAACACAAGGAACGCAGTGCAAATTTAAAAAAATATAAAATCGATATAGGAATTATCGATCAGTTAACAGAGAATAAGTACGCCAAAAAATATGCGACAGGCATACTTGAAAGAAAGAGACGTTACAGTACAAAACAGTTCCAATTCGAAATATCCATAGAATATAAAAAAAATATACACGAGTAAGAAATGAAACGAAGAAAGCAAATACGTCCGTGCAGTAATTACAGAATGCAAAAACGGAGAAAAACGTTGGGAAAATGAAAATAACAGCATAAAGAAGCCTCGCTCTCGTGTAACAAGCAGGGGAAAAATATTTCAGACAACCAAAACACAAAGATGGCGGAAAGAAAATACTGGAGATGGTCGATAAAGGCATTATCGAAAGTATAGCGGGAGCATCACAATAGGTTATACCGGTAGTAGCAGAACAAAGCTCAATGGGAATATAAGAAGTAACAAATAGATAGAAATAACACTATCCTCTTTTCGTGATAGAACAATTGGCCAGCGAAAGAAACGGAGCAACGATATTCTACATAAATAGATTTAAATTATTGTTACCATCAAATCGAATTTCCTCTCGTATCTAGAAATGTGATTGCATTTCTTGAGACTGATATAATAGGACTAGTAGCAACAACAGCAACAACAAAAACAACAATGATAATGATGATAGATAGATAAAACACATAAAAACAGTAAATGTATACTATGTTGACAAAGAGATGAAACAATGAACCATATAAGAAATATGAGGTACTTTCAATAAGTTTCCAGATTTTTCGTATGAATACTTTAATTGATAGTGCACACATGAAACTCTAGTCACCTTCGAAGTAATCTCTTCCGGCTGCAATGCGCTTGTTGTGCCGTTCCAACAACTGGAAGATCCCATTAAAGTCCTCTTGTGTGCGCGTTTCAATGATCCTCATCACAGCCTCTTTCATCTCAATTGTCCCATAACGACAGCCTCTAAGATTTTCGTTGAGCTAAGGGAATAAATAACCAAAAGTCATAGGGAGCCAGATCTGGACAATAAGGAGGGTGGGGAACTGTCTTAATGCCTTTCTTGGTCAAATAGTCTGTGACAAAGATGGATTTGTGGACTGGTGCTTAAGGCAAACTTCGCGCAAATCTTCAGTTCCTTACGAATAACTGTGTGTACAAATCACACACTGACATCAAACTGTGCACGTATTGTCTCTATAGACACACGACAGTCTTTATCCATGAAATTCTTTACTTGGTCAATAAACTTTGGTGTTCTGACTTTCTTACTCTTCACACACCTCACACCATCTCTCCCATTCTCCTTGTCTTCCTTGAATTTTTTATGCCACTGAGAAACTGATGTTCGATTTATTCAAGATGATTCTAAAGCAATCTGAAGCATTCCACATATTTCTGTTGCATTTTTTCGAGGTTTAAAACAGAATTTTTATTGCATATCGTTCTTCTAAGGTGTCCCCACGTCCAGATTGCATTTTTGAAATTCACCAGCTGTGACAATCTGGCTTTAGTAGAGTGTATTCCAATTCCTGCTGTAGCTGCTCATTTGGACTTGAAATCATAAAAATCGGTCAGTCATTTTATAAGATGTATACCAATAACAATGAATTTTCTATGCCTGTACTAAAAAAAATTCTGGAAACTTATTGAAGCCACCTCCTATATTCTAAAACTCTCATAATCCGCAGGAAAAAAGAGATCTTATTATATCATTATATGTTTAAATATCTTTTTTTTAAATTTCCTATGTCTTCTTCTTTAACTGCTGTAAAGGCTTGCCATCCTGTTAAAAATAACAGAAAATTAAACCTATGCCTATCCAAAAGATCCCTACCTCACATCACCAGCTACTTGCCGATTATAGACAAAGAAATTTTCTTGGCGGTGTGCAAGAAAACATACATGCCCAAAATTTCAAAGAGTAGAGTAAGATAGCGTATGAGGTTTTACGTGTCATGTCCCTGCTAGAGGAAGCGAAACAAACCCCCGTATAACAATAACATACAGAATTTTCAAGAGTCTGGAAACTTAATAAAGGCACCTGGTAAATGCAGCAAACTATCTAAAACAGAATATAAGGGCAGACAGGATTGCGTCGGGAAATCAGCACACTGGGATCTCTGCACACGACTGCACTTCGACCATGTGGAAAAATGGTGTATGGACAATCGGAGACAGTACTGGAAAACGAAAACCACAAAATCATTTGGAACATGGAGGTACAAACAGATAAACTCATCCAAGAAAGGAGACTGGGCGTCATAATAATTAGCAAGAAGAAAAGAAACTGGCAAGTTGCAGGTTTTACTGTCCTAGCAGACCACAGGGTGAAGATCAAAAGGACAGAAAATAACGAAACAAATACACGAAACTTTCCACAAAGTTGAAACATGAAAAATATATAATACCGATAATTGTAGGAGCACTGGGAACAGTCTGAAACAACATGGATAAAGGACTAGGTGAAATCGAAATCAAGGATGAGATGATGCTGAAAACAACTGAAATCTTAAGACAAACACTTGAATATGGAAACTAATCCATATAAGCTACAAACGCTAACTGGTTGTATAGAACCTGCAATAGAAGTAAAACAAAAAGATATAAGACCAGATGGAACCAAGAAAACTAAAATTGTAAGTTAACTACGATCCCCCCTCCCCCCAAAATGTAGTGTTGGCATCGACTGTTACCACATCAAGTAGTCGTAAAGGGTGAAAAGGAATGGAAAGACCGAGGAGCGAAAGCACTAACAAGATCCCCACTGGATGAGTTTGAAGAGCACTGAGACATTGGGGAGGCTTGTTGCTATCCAAATTCCAGTGAAGGCCAATGGTCGTTGCCAGCGAAAAGTTAATGGTAAACGGCTGTTACGATAATGCAAATTATTTTGTCAAAAGTATCGAATAAAATGGATAGTACTCGAAATCTGGAGAGACTTGTTATCACCCAGACACCAGAGAACGTCACCAGTTGTTGTTAATAAATAATCTCTGATGATGACCTGTGTAAGAACTCTTAGTGAACAACAACAACAACAACGACGACGACGACAATAATAATAATAATAATAATAATAATAATAATAATAATAATAATAATAAACCCATACAGGCAAGAAGACCAGATGTCGTAATAATTAACAAGAAAGAAAAATCCTGCGAAATCGTAGACTTTGCTATTTCAGCCGACCGCAGGATGAATATCAATGAAAAGCAAAAACGGGGCAAACATACAGAGCTAGCCAGAGAGCTAAAAGGGATATGGAAGATGAACAAAATCAAAATAATACCTATAATAGTAGGAGCACTAGGAATAATCCCGAAAAACTTTGAAAAAAGAATGAGAGAAATTGGAATCAGAGGAATGACTGGTAAAACACAACGAGCAACAATCATGAAAACAGCTGAAATATTAAGGAAAACATTTGAATGTGGAAACTAACACACATGAGCAACAAGCGTGGTCCAGACAAACTGCTGCAGAGGCAAAACACGTTAACCTGATCGAGGGGCTGAAGTGGGTGTTCGACTTTGCTCAAGGGTCTTCCACAGACTAGTGGAGGAGAGGAGTCGCCTTACTTTTCCTTTGACAGTAGTGTTATACCGCCACTATACAGTATTCCCAAATGATCACCCATTTGGTGTTGCTTAACGTTTGTGATCTAGTGGGAACCGGAGTGTCAACGTGATTATGCCGTATATCTGACTAGCATAGATATCCAGCATTGCCCGGGTGGACATGAAATTAGGTTTAGGCAAAGTTGTTATACTAAGGATATTGAACAACCCTCAGAAAAGTACGGAAGAAGTTTCGGCAACATGTGTGCTGGAACCCTCCTCCTAGAAAAATAAATAAATCAAAACAACTGCTAGCTAACAGTTGATAAAAAAACAACTGCTAGCTAACAGTTGATAAAAAAACCGCTGGCGGAATCTCTAGTGCAAAAACGTTAAGTATTTTTATTTATTTTATTTATTTTATTTTTTTCTAAACTAATCCTAAATGTTTTGTTACATTGTTTTAAATTTGCTTTTCGTGTTTTATGTATTTTGTCTGTATTTCTCCTGTCTTTTTGTCTGTATTCCGTATTATCCGTCCAGCCCTCCTGCTACAAAGCTGAACGTTTTAAAACAAACAAAATGCCGGCAACTAACGATAAAAAAAAAAAAAAAAAAAAATGCCGGAAATTATTCTCTAGAGTAGATAAACTTAGGACTTTATTTAAGTAGTATACTTAATATATACTATTACTGCAAGCTTGCCTGTATTGAAAATATTTTCTTCTAGTTTTCGAATCCTACCTTATATAGTTAGCCTTATGTTCAAGTACATTCGAAATATAATACAGCGCAAAGAAAGTCACTCATGAAAACGGACCTCCTAAATTAAAACCTTGAAAAATTATTTAAACTCTAATGTAAATTAATATTAAGCAGTCTTTACAAATTGATAATAGTTAATTATTGGATTTTAATTAATTATAAGATGAAACTTTTATGATTCAAACTAGATAGATAACGACAAACTTCCACCCATTAATATGGGAGGGGAGATTATCACCAAAATGCCATGAATTATTAAGTTCGCACCGGACTTACTACTTAGATATAAGTCACTTGTACCCATTCCCCTTTCTCCCCCCCTCTTTTTTTTTTTTTAAATGGAGAGTAGATAATACAGTGGATGTGTTATCGGCAGCTCCAGTAACTCTCGCTTCTCCTATTTTGTCATTCAGTCCTCATTCAATGAGTGATGTTTCTGACAAAGGGTGAAGAAAAAGCTGCTTAAAGGTCGGTATTACTTGGTGACCAGTAGTCTGAGATGTCGGATATTTTTCTGTCTTTGTCTGTCCTTGTTGCCATGTCACTAGTAAGGGTGCTGGAGGTAAACGTTTTGTCTGGGCTGACGTTATCCGCCTGATAGTCAGGGACCCGAACCTTGGATTAACCACTAAGGAGGCTGTCCTATTAGCAGGCGCAAAGTACTGGGACTGCTGTATTGCCATTTGGTGAGTGGATCTGGACCATGCAGTAGTCTCTGGTGGGGCCTCTCGATGCCATACTAGTGGGTAATTGTTACGGCTTTACCTTTTCGTGTGCTACAAATAAAAAAAAATCTTCCTGTCTTTTTCTCTCTTACTTTCCCTCTCTGTACTGCTCTAACCAAGTATGCCGACCTATTCCACAAATCCCCAAACCTCAACATGAAATATCTCCAGAATAAAAACTCGATTAAACCTAGAACCCCATCTTCCAGCGTAGACCCCTACTACCAGGTCTCCTTCTCCAATATCAGGGGTCTACGTTCCAACCTTCCAGAGGTTGAAACCCAATTACAGGAGATGAAACCGGACATATTATTTCTATGTGAAACTGGAATAGGGCCGACCACTTCCCTAGATGAGTTCATAATGCATGGATACTCCAATTTAACAGCTAAATCTGACTCCCAAGATCGCCATGGGCATGGAATATGTGCCTACATTAAGGATGGCTTCCCATGTGGCAGGGATATCTCTAGAGAAGATCCTAATTTACCCTATATGTGCTTCAGGGTTGCACTTGCTAACACCACTGCATTTATATTTGCCCTCTATAGGCCCCACAACAGCGGAGTTACTATCTTTAAGAACATATCTGAGAAAATAGACCACATACTGTCTTCACATCCCTCGGCTAACATCCACATCTGTGGTGACTTCAACGGCCATAACGTGGAATGGCTGACCCATTCAAATAAGACAGATGATGAGGGGAGGTTTTGTCATGATTTTGCCATTGCTTATGACCTCACTCAGATTGTTCGCGAACCCACCCGTGTGCCCGATACACCCAATCAATATGCAAGCCTCTTAGACCTTTTTCTTTCAACTTCCCCTGAGCTATGTTCATGTACCGTTCATTCTCCTTTAGGATCCTCCGACCACTCCGTCGTATCAGTTAAGATAAAAACAAAATGTAAGAAGCCATCAGACGTACCCCTCCACCGTACTGTATACCGATACTCTATGGCTGACTGGGATAGCTTCCGTACATTCATATCTGATTTACCTCTGCACTCCATGTTTAAAAAGGAAGTGTCCTCTATAGTATCAGATCTGACCGAATGGTTAATTGTAGGCATAGACCAATTCATACCATCAAAAAAATTCCAACAAAAACCTAACAGCCAGCCATGGCTCTCCCCAGAATGTGCTGCTGCTATCGCGCACAGAAATCACTTTTTCCATAACTACCAACGTAATAGATGCACTGAGACTAAAGCTGCTTTCAGGACTGCCAGCAACCACTGTAAAAGAGTAATAAAAAATGCAAGAGAGCTATATGCCCAGTCTGTTAAATCCAAGGTAGCTGATCAACGGCTTGGTTCCCACCAGTTTTGGCAAATAACAAATAGGATCCTGAACAGAAGTGTGCGTTCTATCCCAACCATTATCAATGGACCAGAGGTTATCTCGTCAGCGTCAGACAAGGCCAAACTATTTGCAAAGAACTTTGCAGCTAATTCTACCCTATGCGACGAAGGCCATCAACTCCCCATATTTCCTCCTATAACACAGAACAAGCTAGATAATATACAAATATCCATGCATGAGGTCGCCAAGCTAATAAAAAAACTAGATTCCAGTAAAGCAACTGGCCCTGATGGCATCCCAATTATAGTGTTAAAAAAGCTTCAACCAGAACTTGCTCCCATACTTACGAAACTATTTAAGCGCTGCCTTAAGGAGAAGTGCTTTCCGACCCCCTGGAAGACCTCATCAGTTTGCCCTGTATTTAAGAATTCAGGTGATAAGTCATCTCCCTCTCAATACAGACCAATAAGTCTTCTCTGTGTTATGAGTAAGTTACTGGAATCAATATTAAATAGAGAAATAGTCAACCACCTCAGCAGAAACAACCTTCTTAGTGACACACAATATGGTTTCCGCTCTGCAAGATCTACCGCAGATGTGCTGACGGTTATATCCCACAGGATTAGTTAATCTCTTGACAAAGGCTTCCTTTCTAGGGCAATTGCTCTTGACATATCAAAGGCCTTTGACAAAGTATGGCATAAGGGTCTACTTCACAAGATTTCCAGCTACGGTATAACTGGAAATGTTTTCTCAATCATTAAATCATTTCTCTCCGATAGGCTCATAAGAGTAGTGGTAGATGGACAAAAATCGGAGGCCTGCAATATAAATGCTGGAGTCCCTCAGGGGTCAATCCTCGGCCCAACTCTCTTCCTGATCTACATCAATGACCTCCCTAAACACATACTTAAATCATTCATTGACATCTATGCTGATGACACGACCATCTACGGCAACACATCAAAGGCTGTAAATGACGAAGTTGTCTCGGATTCTCTCTCCTCTGATCTCGAGCGCGTGGTTCAGTGGGGGAAGATGTGGCTAGTTACCTTTAATGCATCTAAAACCAAACTCCTATCCTTACATCATCAACGCTCTGATCCCCAGCTGGCATCAATTGTGATGGATGGCTCTCGTCTGGGTGAGGCCCCGTGTTTTGACAAGCTTCTGGGTTTGACCTTTACTCCTGATCTGAAATGGAACACGTACATCAAGTCTGTTGCCAAGGTCGCAGGAAAGATGGTGGGATCCTTCTACCGCTCCAGAAGATATCTCACTACTGATGCAATTCTCTATCTATATAAAAGCCAAGTACGGCCAAGGATGGAATACTGTTGCCATATCTGGGCAGGAGCTGCCAAAAACAGCCTATCATGCCTTGACAGAGTACAAAATAGACTTCGTGGTTTAGTGGGGGATGCCCTTTTCTCTACCCTGCAACCCCTCTCCCACAGAAGAGACGTTGCGAGCCTATCCTTGTTTTATCGTTATTTTCATGGCAGGTGCTCGTCTGAACTCCAATCCCTGGTCCCCCTTCGCCAAACTTTCACGAAAAACACCCGTCTAGCTGAATCCACTGTGAAAAATTTCCCCCACTCTATATCTGTGCCTAAATCAAAACGCGGATTTCATGAGCAAAGCTTCTTTCTTAGAACTGCACGCCTGTGGAACTCTGTTCCGTCTGCCTGCTTCTCTCCGGACTACAACTTGGATGTCTTCAAGTCTAATGTTAACAAATTCCTAATGAACCGCCCCCCTAATTAAACACTTCATAAAATCTCCTTACTAACGTGATGTACTTGCAATAACCCTTATCCCTGAGTGGCTTCCGGGCCTTGATAAGTGGTGATCACTGTGTAAAAAAAAACAAAAAAAAAAAAAACTTTTCTTTCAATCAAAATAGCAGCGACCGCAAAAAAATATTAGCCGCAGTAGGCAGGCTCGAGCCTGAAACACGAAAGAGAAAAAACCCTTACGTACTAGCTGTCACAGCCACAACGACTTATGGGGTTATGACTCTTTAAAATAACGTTTTTTTTTAACATACATTCAGTTTGCTAGGCGTTCGTGACTTGCAAACATTTCGACGCAAAAAGTGACCCCTTCCTTGCAAGAAATGATCCAGTTGACCACCACAGAATTTTTTTCTATATTTCAAGTATTATGCGCCGAGGGATTGGTCTTTCAGGTGATATCAGTTTCAACCCAGTCCGATGCGGCTGACAAAAGTTTTAGCGAGACATACAAACATGCACACATAAACATACATACACACACATAGGTGAGATTTATATTATAGATAATAATGCTTGTCTTTATTACGGAAGTGGGTTATACAAATATATGTTAGATTTTTGCATGGAAAATTCAATAGGAATACACTAAATACAAATTTTTGGTTACAACAAACTTTTTTAATAACGGGTCACCAACTGTCAAGGTTAGGGAGTCAACCGAAAAAGTTAAAGATATCATCAGTTGAACGATGCTCATACCCATAAAAGGACCAGACAGAATGGGTGGGATGTGTAGAATATTATATGAGAGAAATTAATTATTCAAAGGTTGTTGTTAGTATTAGACTTGAAGACGACCATGTTGTAGTTGGCTGGAACACAAACTCATTGTATTTTGTTCCACAGGCGAGATATTCTATGGAGGAAACTTTGAATACCACAATTAGATTCTAGCCCCTTTTATGGAGATGGGGGCTTCTACATTAATACACCTTGTGTCTTGTGCCTTGTGTGTGTTGAAGCTTGCACCCCATACGCGGAGGACGTGGTGATTTTGTGTGCACGCAATGAGTCGACTAAATATGCTCCTGATTGTTAAATCTTAAATAAATTATATATTTTTATAAAAATGCATTTGTTCGCTATTTTTGTACAAGTGTTCGATTTCAGCCTGCGTTTCCTCCCATGAATGCGACGAGAGAAAGCTGCCTTTTACGACGCAATGAACACACAAGATGCGACCCATGCCAGACAGTTATAGCCGACGACATATCGACCCGTTTTTTCGTTGATGTTTCAAACACGTGCTTATCGTTAGATATCGTTTATTTCCCCTGGGAGCTAGTTGCGTTTCCAAGAAATTCCTCAACCAAGTAAACCTCTCTCAGAGTTTGTGTTTTGTTTTGCCTTATTTGTAAACCAGTGCTCACGCCCTCGGCGATCGCCAGGACGACACAACCATAACAATGACAAGAAGAAAAAACAAACAATGTTCATAAGCGTTGGTATCGACAACAGGGACAATATAAGGTAACTTTCACTTCCCGTACTGTTTCATTTAATCCTCACATTCCATCAGCAATGTTTTTAAGAAAGGGGTAATAATTGCTGCTTTCTTTGTCAGAATCTACCTATTCCACACTGATCGTTGGTTAATTTTTGATCTTGAAGTAGTATTTTTAGTGCATTACATCAAGTTGATTCATGCTTTGTCTGTATCGATTTCTATAAAACGAAAAAGGCAAATATACAAACAGTAAATACACGTCCTAACGAGCTGAAAGCGCATAAAATATAATGATACAACGCGTTTTTATTGCATTTCCACCCCAAACAAGGTACAGTGTTACTTTGATGTAGGGGCTACAATCTGGGATATAATTTGTAGGAGTACTATGTAGGGAGTTGAGCAGCAAGTTATCTGTTTACATTACACTTGGACTTTTGCATGTCATTTCAGTCAGAGATACAGGGACCCGATAGAGAATTCCAAATTCTAGCTGTCCTAGGGAAGAAACTATTAGAGTAAAAAGCTTTCTTACATCTAGGGATTTGTACTGTGTAGAGGTGGGATTTTGCTGCGTGTCGGGTTAGTCGGGTGTATTTCCGTCGAGGGGGTTATAAGGGCTTGTAGTTCGTTGGAGCATCTACCATAAAAGTATTTGTAAAACACGCAGAGGGATGCAACATTTCGTCAATAGGACGATGACAGAGAGAATTACTTACAGATCGACAGATGGGAGTTTGTAGTGGGGGGGTAATTTCAGATCCAGTGTTCCTGTTCTCTGCGGTATTGAGCGAGCAAAAATGAAAAAATGTAGTCTTATTTTCGAACTTCAGGGGAGCCGGGATGAAGTCACGTGGTTTAAAGAGAATTTGAGAATTGTTCCTTTTTACAAGAGGCACAACTTTGAATCCAAAACTTCCAAAGTGAGATTGTTTTGAAAAAAAAAAAGACGACTTTGTGGTCCCTACATCTTTATTTAAGGCGTTCTTGTCATTTTTATCATTTGGACAGACAAACAAGAAGATAGGCGCGTCACATTTATATTATAGACTAGATTCTCTCGTTCTAGACAGTTTGTCGCAGACCCCACAGTATTATTGCTATAAATAAATTTAAAGTAAAACTATTTTCTTTTTATAAATGTCAAGTGGGGATGAAGACCTCACAATATTATTGGCATGAATAAATTAAATGTAAAACAGATCCCCTCTTTGTAAATGCCAAGCATGAACACAGACCTCACACTATTATTAAATTGAAAGTAAACTTATTTATTAAAAAAAAAACTATACGCTGAGGTAGAATATATATTTATAGATTTACCTGATACAAAATTCAAAGTACGAACCGACATATAAACAAGCACTCAAACAGAGAGTGCCTCTTATGTTATAAATGGATTACAGGAAAGTGTTTTATTATGATGTTGTGTATAAATGCGTGTAAAGGAAATGACGAATTAAGTTAATATCAAGTTAACAATTGCAATATCTTTAATTAGCTTTGGGGTTCTTAGAGTAGATGTATCTGAATAAGAGAATAGGAAAATGAAGATCATAAGACATGTTAGGTGCGATGCAATAGAAAAGATCATCATTTTGGTTGATAAACGAATTTGATATACCGATTATAGTAAACGAAGCGTTGGCAATCTAACGAAGGTTAAAACAACAGGAGAATAAACAGAAGCGAGAAAATAATATTTTGGGAAGCTTAACGATAAAAGAAGAATTAAGATGTTGTCTCCATACTACAACGCACAATCTAGAATTTCACTGATTAACAATGTTAGTTGGATGAGGAAGAATTCGGTCAAATCGATCAAGACACGACCAAACCAATGAGTTACGTTCTAAGTATAGCAGCCAATATTGGCATAAACCACCAGACCATCTCCTGAAATAATACGCAAGAAAATGCCCGTCAAAGACAGAAAAATAAGGCCTTGCTATAAGCTGCATATATGGCGTGAGCATGTTAGCATTGCTTCTTGTTAGATCAATGAAGTTAAATGACGTTGAGCCTGGCTAATAGCAGATGGGTGACCATTTTGGAATACTAAGCACTAGATGTACTCAGAAAACGGGTATGTACAATTTCTCAGGGAGATGAACACGTCTACCTTCAACAGTTCCAGGTCATCCTTGGACAAGATATGGCATCTGTTGTCCCCCTTTTAATATACTAGGGGATTATCATGCAAGAGATAGATTGAATTCTGTAGCGGAATTGGCAATAACCAAAATGGAGGGAAATAAAGAGCTTACCTCGGATACGTCTGTTGTTGTGTTGTGGGCCGAGGGGAAGAGAGTTCCAAGATGGCGTCCATGGGGTTTTATTGGCATTGACTCCATGCAGAATCGCGTGTGCTCTCGCGCGATTATGCAAATATATAATTCCCGGCCGCTATAAAGGCAGGACGCTGAGAAGCAGTCAGGCAGTGTCCTGCAGATTGTGTGTAGGTAGTTCTGGCGGTTGGATTGTGCTTTGTGAAGAACCACGAATCTGCGAGAAGCAAGTTTTTTCTGCTTTTTTTGTTGTTGTTGTTGTTGTTGTTGTTGTTGTTTGTCTCCTTTTTATTCTTTCTCTACGGTCATTACAGCCAATAAATCCCTCTCTTCTAGAGGTGGGTGGTACAGGGCGAAACTGACTATTTCCTATCTTTGTTCCTGACTTTTTCGTGCTACATTTTGCTACAAATTCCTTGTCCGTGGTGGAAATACCAGCAAGATATAGGGAGCTCGTCGACCCTATAAAGCAATTTTCTAATGATGTTGTCACAAACAAAACTGCTGCTTCTAATTTACCATAGGGCAAGACGGAAGTAGTAAGGCAAGAAAAACTGTTATGATAACGCTCAAATCAGTGCGTAATCTGGTCTAAGCAAAGATAGCGAAGCAAAAAATAAACAAGAAATTGTACAAAAAGGAATAGCAATAATAAAAGTCGACTGCCAAAATATTTCTTGTAGCAGTACATATTCAATTGAAGACAGTTTCTAGTCCACAGAGGCAGGAGAGAGAGAGAGAGAGAGAGAGAGAGAGTCGATGCCTTTCCTCGTATATTCCTGGAAACTCTGCAATTCTCTAAATGTATGAATGTAGTCCTTCAAATTCCAGGTTGAAATAAATACGCTCAAGAGGCTGATTGGTTATCGTGTGATAAAACGACATAACTAGTGCAGCTCCCCGCGAAAGGAAAGAAATCTCAATGCTTACGGCTGCTATACAAAATCCTTAATAGAATCAGAACGAAGTAAAATGCGAGCTATTGTATGCAAGTGTAGCATAGCATGATAAATTCATTTCGTCAACAGAAAATAGACGTATGTTTCTTTAATTAGTTGCTCAGTGGATAGTGACGTCTTGCTGTAAAAGTGGCTATACATGTGCTGTCGTAACTGGCTTCCCTATCCTCGTAATTGGAATAATTTGATTAAAATGATATAAAAAAAACATGCCAACATCTTTGTTCGATGGATCATTTATTTTTATGTTTATTCTTTTAAACATTACGTGAGCTTTCTCTTGTTCGATCCTTTCAGTCAAAGGGCATCAAAATGAAGACAGTATTTCATAAAGAGAAAGATCTCCGAACGAAATAATACAAGTCGAAGAACAAGATTTTTCTCTCTCCATCTCGACGTGTCACTTTCTGGACTTCCTGTCTGTGTCACAACTTCCTTTACGTGTAGCTCTATGTTTACGCTTTACTTCTAAATAAAAATTCCGATTTCTATTAATTGTAGCCTTATGTTGAAAATTCCGTTGTAACATTGTTTTCTATGAACTCACATTCGTTTGGCTACACACACGTAACGACATAGGATAGAATGTGCCATTCATATATGCTACCAAGCATTAACCACCATTTTTAACCCCAAAAGAAAACGAACTGCAGATATCGGATGAATAACGAAACGAAATTCTGAATGCTGGGCAAGTCACAAGGTATAATTATTTATTCATACTCTACTGGAATGTATAAAAGAGTCATTATTAGTCTCCTTGGTGCTTTCATTACCTTGTTGATTCACAAACAAGTAACCCAACCCGTATTCTCTTAGCGGTCATATGAGCCAGTCTATATAATGTAAATACATTAAGCTTCTGCCTTTTTAGGACTATTCACTCTTACCAAGGTTGTCGGAAAGCTTTTAAAGAGAGTAACTTGAAGCAAATACCACTCATTCTCCACCTATCCCGTCTGTCAGCATCTTGAACAAATAGACGCGTGTTTTTTTTATTATTATTATATGTATAAGTAGTTGCTAACTTCAAACTGAAATTCAAGTCAAAGGTTTGACTACATTGTGACACAATCCCCAGATGGGAGTTCGGAGACAGCCTTTGCTGCTCCTTTTTCCGTTTCCCAGCTTTCTTTTACTTGGTAGGGAGGGTGTGGGAGTTGAAAACTCCCAGCCTAACTCGATTGCCGCCCTTTAACTCAGAAGAGCGACCTAGCTACGTCACTTCCTGTTCCCCATATTTCTTCCTCTTTCGCGCCGGACCTTCGAGCAGTCAAGATGTAACTAACACCGGTTCGGTGGCAATGGGCCATCCAATGATCCTGGCTACCGTCAGCCTCTCGCAAGTAACGTTACTCATCTTTCAACGAACTCTCATTCTTTCTATCGTCCCTTCATGTATATTTATGTAAATAAATCGCATTTCTTTCGCTGATATTTAACGGTATGTTTTCGTCCTCATTATGCGACCTTTTGTCTTTTCAATCCTTTCAATCCTTCTACCATATATACATACACCATCATACACATAGGGACGGGGTCGTCTATCACACAACAGACCATCCTGTCCCCAACAAGGGTAACCGCTTATCAAGGCCCGGGGGCCACTTCAGGATAAAGGATAATAAGTGTTACGTACATGGCAAGACAACATTATCAGTAATAGTGGAACTTGGGTATGGCTTAATTATTTAAGAGAACGGCTCAACCACCATTTTTAACCTTACACACACACACACACACACACACACACACACACACACACACACACACACACACACACACACACACACACACATATATATATATGTATATATATATATATTATATTAGATTGTGAAAATGGCCATGCTATGTGAACCGGGAAGCAGCCCGTTGGTTGATATCAGCCTGGTAATATTTGCGATATAACCCACAAAGGAGACGATTCATGTGCAACAGCCATCTGTAGAATAACTAAATAAAAATCATGACTAAGGCAAAAGAGATTACAGCTGTATAGAAACCATTCGTATCAAGAAGGAAGGCATCTCGCACAAATAAGGATGAAATACAGCTACATAATACGTAATATTGTGTGACGCGAGTATGTCGATCAGTGTTAATGAAAAAATGACTACTTCGAGGACGAAATCCAGTAACAAAGAAGCCAGTAAATATCAGAGGCATGATCAACCAAATAATGTTTCCATACATCGGATTAAACTTAGATGAACAATAGTTTCTGATAAAGAGAATGTCGGAGTTGTAAACAAAGTGCATATGTCATTAGGAAATGACTTCGTCGGAAACAAAATCCCACATCCGATTGATACAGACATTGAATGTGAAGAACACGACAATTATATCTTAATGTTTTTCTTAATCGAGTCAATGTTCATTCTATCGTTGCTGATTCGTTTAGTGGCTGCTATACAAATGGTTCTTCTTTTCATACAAAAATGTCACAAGGAGACGTCAGCTGAGTTTCTTAAAGTTTTCATTTTTAAAGAAAATTGACTCACATTTTATAAGGTTACTCTTAGCTAATTACTTTGTTAATTTCTTCAACTTAAAAATATTAGAACTTAGAACTTAGAAATAAGTAACATTCGAATAGAGATCTCGAGGTTATATTTCACACTTAGCGATTATCAAAGTTTTTTTTTATATTATTGTCAAGTACCTCGCGTAACCCGTGACAGACCCTCATTATACAATGTTTCATGCTCGGCTTTCACGAACAACAGATTTTAAAACCTTTCAGCTAAAAAAAAAATGTGATGTCATGCATCTCGACTCATAACTCTGTTTTGTCTAACTGATCTGACCTCTCGTTTCGTTTTTACCATCTTGTCTTTGATTCAACTCTGGGAATGATTTTGTTTTGCAAAGTTGGGTTATCATGACATGCTCTCATCAGTGTGACTCTTGTCAAACCTCATTCTAGCTGACCTAATCGCCATTAACATAGGATCCCGAATACGTAGCATTAAGAATAGAAATACGACAGAAGGTCTCGTAACTTGAAGCAATAGCATGTGACAGAATAAAATAAAGGAAGTAAATAAAACAGGAATTTCAGGAAAATGTTCAACCTGAAACTGGGAAATAACGCAATATTAAAAAAATAAATATAGAAAGAAGATCCCGTTAGAAGTCGGCGAAAAGACGTGAAATTAGAAGTGGACAGAAAATGTAAACACAACTGCAATATTTTTGAAATGTTATATACGGCCGAAATTCTTGAATAATTAATGGAGACCTCTGGAGTATATAATACCAAGCGAAGAGAATTGAGCAACCTATTATCAATTTACAGTGCCACAAAATATTTTGGGCCGAATTTCCGGGTATTAACAAACTATTGAAAAACAGTGACATATTTATACTAGCCTGAAATGAAAATAGACGTTGGTAGATTTTTTAAAACATAACACTACTGACAGATTAGCAAGGAGACCCGACGTTGTCTGGGATTGAATGGAGATCAACAAATGTTCCATCTTCCCATACTTTTATTGCCATCGAAATCGGTAAAATCGACCATCTTTCGATCAAGCCGATTGACTGTCTGCTTTAGTTAGGGACCGCAGTGTTCCGAAAGGAAGCTTCACATGTCTCCCGCAATGTACAATACACCGCAGAGAATCTACTGCTGATTTTACAAATTTATATGCAAATAATGGCTTCATTTGAAGGTTAAAATGCAAGAGTCAAGTATCATGATTCAATTGCACTCTAAATAGAGATATTCATTTCGAATGCGCCTCTGTCTTATCAAAGAAGCAATTATCGATTTTTATTAAACCACCGACATTAAAGGTAAACGTACAAAAATCAGGTATGAAGGTTCATTTGTGCACTAAAAAGAAACATTCTTTTCGAACGCGTCTCCGTCTTATAAAAGAATCTACAGTTTATTTTATTAGTTGGGCCTTTCTGCTTGTACGGTGATTAAACTCCTCAAATGCACTTGTTATCTTAGTTTGTATAAAAGTGTTTATTTTTTATCCAAATCGGACTCTTTCTTTAATCAGACTTTTTCGGTTATCGATTTTCGATACTTATCAGAGGGATTCGATACGAAACCTACGTAAGAACGCTTCCAGGTAGATAAAGTATCTTCGTGCCAAATTAAAAAAAAAATGGCCTAGCCATTCCCGAGTCCATAGGAAACGAAGTCACACACTCACATATCATATAATAGTAGAGATTATAAAGAAAGTCAAACCATTGCAAGTCATACCTGCAATTGAAGAATCTTTCAGAAAAAAATTACAGTGGCCTGAGTTATACGATTACTAAAAACGACAAAAGGGCAGCATATACATAATTACAACCTTATCCTCGACATCCGGAAGTTCCGAGCTCATTCAGAAGTATACCAGGAAAGAATATAATTGGGACAAAAGTAGAACAGATTTTTATTAAAACTTCATCTGAATATCCCATATCTACTTGTCTATCTACTTTCCCACCGTTTTCCAACTCTATCTCCTCCACCCCTTCTTTCTCCGCTACCATTCCCATTCCTCTCTTTGAACTCACACAAAAACACACCGACAACTATCCTTTATACAGGTTCCATAAGGACTTTGTTGACATAAGCGAAGTAACTACTTAAGTTACTTTCTTTTAGTATGTAAATAAAATGGCTGCACCCAACCCCGCTGGCTGAATCTTCGTTATTTTAGGAGCAACGAATGGATTTTTTTTTATTTTAGATATTATTCACAAAATTTGAATCAATGATGAAAAATTAAAATTGGAATCAAAAGTTTTTTCAGGAAATTGAAAAGTGATTACAATTTTATTTCATGCAAACGTGTGCTTAGCACCACAATCACAACGAGGGGCTACAAAGGTTTTCTCAGACTCTTAAAACGATGATAGACACTTATTTGTTATTACCACATGGGAAACAAGATTCATTAAGATTTAAGATTTAATATTTTTAAGCTGTCCTCCTAACACTTAGTGATGAAGTCATTGGTGTTAATGTAACAGTGCGGACGTGCATATGCAAATGCATGCGAAATTACATCACCGGTAGGGAAAAATAAAGACTTTAAAAAGGAGATTACATTAGAGACAGAAATAACGTTCGAGATCTCGTTGGAGTCATAGATGACGCGTGAGAAGACGATCACGTAAGACGCCACGGTGGTAACGAGAGAATCCATGTTTCTATAAAAGTGGAATTTCCTATGTGTGTGTCTGTCTGTGTGTGTACATTTCCCTACCACAGTACTCTGTCAATTTTCAGTCTACAGACTCGAGATTTGACATTTGGGAAAATCTTTTTAATCGGTTTTCGGCCAGAAGTTTGTCCGTCAGGGGGTCAAAGTTCAACGATTTGACCTTTAAAACCTCTACCGAACTCCTCCGTCAATTTTGGGTCTAAAGACTTGAAATTTTAAATGTAGGTTACTTGGACATGGATCAAACATTTTAATTTGATTTGAGTCAAAACCAATGAAAGTTAAGGGGGTAAACATTGGGGTTAAAGTTTAAAAAATTTCCTTTGCGGTCTCTACCAAATTACTCAGCCAATTTCTGCTCTAAACATTTGAAATTTTACATAAAGTGTATTCAGTGATAGGGAAAGCTTTTTAACCAGTTTAAGTCGACAATTTCAGCTGCCAAGGGGTCAAAGTTTAAAAGATTTGACCTTTGCGGTTTCTAGCAAATTATTTAGCTAATATTTGTGCTAAACATTTGAAATTTTACATAACGGGTATTCAGACATGCAGCAAGCATTTTAATCAGTTTTATGCCGAAAATTCCGCTGCCAAAAGGTCAAAGTTGAATAGGTTGACCTTTGCACATTCTACCAAACTCCTCCGCCAAACACTAAACACTTGAAATTTTAGATATAGATAACTTAGACATGGGTCAAACTTTTTATTTTAATTTGAAACCAAAAAAATAAATGTTAAAGTGACAAAATTGGGGTCAAAGTTTTTAAAAAATTACCTCTGCAGTCTCTACCAAATTACTCAGACAATTTTTGGTCTAAACATTTGAAATTTTACATAAACGGTATTCACACAAAGGGCAATTTATAAACAGTACATAGAGCCCGAGCAAAGCCGGGCTGAACTGCTAGTCGTTGTACGATAAAAAAAGCGAGTTGAAATTCTTTTCTATTATTTGTCGGATTTGCGACTGAGGCTACAACGTGTTGGTTCTCTGTGTAACGTTAGATTAGTTAAGAAGAATAGATGTGAATTAAAAAGAAAGAAGTCAAGTCACGTATTCCTTAGTAAAAGTACACATAGAAATTATACATGTGTTTTTTTTATATATGATCTTCACGCAAGATTCTTAGACTGGTTCAAGTAAATCGAGAGGACGGAAAGTGTAGCTTCATGAGGGAAGAGAGACGAATAACAAAAACAAAATTATTGCAAGCGGCAATACGACTCTGACAACCGTCAAGCCAACCGAACAACAAGCACAACCAACTTAATACAAACAATTCCGTCGACACGACCCAGCATGGTGCCGAACAATTCCGTCAACACGACCCAGCATGGTGCTGAACAATTCTGTCGACATGACCCGGCATGGCGCCGAACAATTCCGGCGACATGATCCGGCATAGTGCCGAACAATTCCGTCGACACGACCCGGCATGATGCCGAACAATTCCGTCGACATGACCCGGCATGATGCCGAACAATTCCGTCGACATAACCCAGCATGATGCCGAACAATTTCGTCAACACGACCCGGCATGATGCCGAACAATTCCGTCAACACGACCCGGCATGATGCCGAACAATTCCGTCGACATGACCCAGCATGATGCCGAACAATTCCGTCGACATGACCCAGCATGATGCCGAACAATTCCGTCGACACGACCCGGCATGATGCCGAACAATTCCGTCGACACGACCCGGATGATGCTGAACAATTCCGTCGACATGACCCAGCATGATGCCGAACAATTCCGTCAACACGACCCGGCATGATGCCGAACAATTCCGTCGACACGACCCGGCATGATGCCGAACAATTCCGTCGACATGACCCGGCATGATGCCGAACAATTCCGTCGACACGACCCGGCATGATGCCGAACAATTCCGTCAACACGACCCGGCATGATGCCGAACAATTCCGTCAACACGACCCGGCATGATGCCGAACAATTCCGTCAACACGACCCGGCATGATGCCGAACAATTCCGTCGACATGACCCGGCATGATGCCGAACAATTCCGTCAACACGACCCGGCATGATGCCGAACAATTCCGTCGACATGACCCGGCATGATGCCGAACAATTCTGTCGACACGACCCGGCATGATGCCGAACAATTCCGTCGGCACGACCCGGCATGATGCCGAACAATTCCGTCGACGCAAGTATGCATATTGCAAACGCAATATGTGTTCTCATGTGCGTCCATTGTTTAACGTATTATTCGTTGAATATTCTTGTCATGAATTAAAAAAAGATGGAAGCCAAGTCACGCATTCCTCAGTAAAAAATTTTATTCGTTAAAAGTGCACATAGAAATCATACAGTGGTCTATATAATTTTTACTCAAGATTCCTAGTTAATAAAAGGGGTGGGAAGGATGTTAAAACCATAACATTTTTTTTCCTCAATAATTATGAGGGAGGATAGAATTAGGAGATACACGGTGGCCCACGTAAAAGTAGCCCGGAAAAAATATAGTAGAGGATCGACATTGTTTTATTGTTAAAATTACCTGTTGTTTTATAAAAGATGCTAGACGTGCTTCCTGTTGACATCTATGTATTTCTGGTCACGTTTAACAACGTTTGCAGATACTGCCTGTAGATCTTCTCTGGCGATTCACCTGATAGCGTTGGTGATGTTCTACTTTAGTTGGTCTAGATTGTGAGGATTATTTGTATAAACTTTTTGTTTTAATGTCCTCCCCCCCCCCAAAAAAAAAATGCATGGTGGCAAGTCCGGCGAACATGGTGGCCATAACTCTTCACTTATTGTTCTCCCTTCCGTAAACATGTTATGAACTCTTATTAGTGATCTAAGAGACGTGTGGCATGTAGTGCTACCTTGTTGGGAAAAGAATTGCATTTTGTCTTGTTGGTTGGTTGGTTGTTTTTTGTTTTACGGCATATCAACCCTTTTCAGGTTATTTAATACCGAATCCAGTGATTTTGAAGAACAATTTTTTTAATAGAATATATATATATATTTCTTTAAGTCGGTTCATATTCAACCCATAGTTGGGATACTAACAGATACTACCAGTCCGGGTCAGAGTGGACCTGGGAGCAATGGTAATTAAAGGGTGGCTCCACACTCCTCAAAGTCCGCAAGCTGGGGCCTCACCATCGGATATAGTTTAAGGTCATATCCAGGACCCATTTTGTCTTGTGGTGTCGGTTGATCGTTAAAAGAAAGATTCGAGAGATCGTGCTACTTTTAAGTGCGTCGCTTAATCTGAAAAAAAAAATTGATTAGAGAAAGATTCGAGAGATTGGGCTATTTTTATGTGGGCTACCCTGTATAGTCAAGTGAGAAAGTCTTTGTATTTACTAGCCATTTTTTTTAAATTGTAGATGATCTTCGTACAGTTTCTTGAAATTTTAAATCTGTAGTATTAGCTTTTTAAGAAACATCGATTTCTTCTTCTTCTTCTTCTTCTTCTTCTTCTTCTTCTTCTTTCGTATCTCTGCTTTCACTCACACCTTGGACGACTTTCGTAATCTGTACGTTCAATTATGACATCCTTACTATGACGAGAAATTTCCCATTTTCTTTAGAGCAACTAGAAAACGTAATCGAATCGTGCAGCTCCTGTCAATACCTAAAAAAATAAATTTATTAATAGCAACCAGAGGACACTCGTAAAAGCAACGTTACCTTTTCAACAACTAAATATCGATTTTAAAGAACCACTACCGACGTCTGTATACGGTAACAAATACCTACTCACTATAATCGATGAGTTCTCCTGTTTTCCTTTCGCTTTCTCCCGCAGGGACATGACAAGTAAAACCGCATACGCTGTCTAAGTCAACTATTTTTAATTTTGGGGACGTCTGTTTTCGTACACACCGACAAGAAAACTTATTTGTCTATGATAGGCAAGTAGCTGGTGATGTGAGGTAGGGATATTTCGGATACGACTGAGCGGAAGTTTAGCCGTGGTCGATAAAAATAGAATTTTCTGTTAAAATATTTTTGGCAACAGCAGTATGGCAAGCATTTATAGCAGTTAAAGAAAGAAGGCATAGGAAATTAAAAAAAAAGATAATATTTAAACATAAAAAGATATAAGATCTCTCTTCCTCCCCCCCCCGTTTATTATGAAGGTTTTAACAATATAAATATTTGGGATATACAGTGTAACCCGGATATAAGAGACTTCTTATCCAGCCCTATAACTCTCTTACATCCGAGTTACATTATATTTGGGGTTCTTATATCCGGGTTAAACTGTATGTTAACACAGGCTCTAATCTGTTATATCTGCTTTCTTATATTCGGGGTCTCTTATATCCGGGTTATATTGTATTTATTGAATGAAAATCCGATAGAATTTATAGATGATATAAAATGGAGATAAAACATAAATCGAACGGAGCACAAGGAAGTCAACACAGAGATGTATATGAATCGATATTTCGTTTAAAATTATTAACTATCTTTTAAAAAGAGATATATGATACTAACAGGGAGACCCGACTTTTTCCGGGATTGAATGAGAGTCAACAAATATTCCACCCTTTCATACTTTTATTGTCATCGAAATCAGTGATTTCCTGCTCTAGCTAGGAACCCCCACCTCACAGTGTACTGGGTGGAAGCTTTATATGTCTCCCCGCATTGACTTAGTCCATAATACATCGTAGTCTACATTGCACTGTAGAGAACTTACTGTTGATAATGTAGATGATCTACTGATGATTTTATAAAATTGTCTGTAAATAATGGCTTCACTTATAGCTTAAAACGCAAAAGTCAAGTATCATGGTTCAATTGTGTTCTAAACAGAAATATTAATTTCGAACGCACCCTTGACTTAATGTTAAAGAGTGGTCAGACGGAAGCAGTAGATTATCTGTTATCTGTCTATCTATCTGTTTATCTAATTATCTGTGTATCTATCTATCTATGTATCTGTTTTATACGGCCGTGTATGTACAGTATTAAATAAAGGTACTGTGTATATAATTGAATCGTGGTGTGTTTATACGTGTTTACGTCGCACTATTAAATGTCTGTGTTTTCTTATTGTAAACGGACCATATCTATGTGTCCTTATCTATATATCTATCCATCTATCTACATAATTATCTATCTATCTAGTGATGAGTGGACAACAGAGATTTGAAGTCATGTTTTGACAGGTTTTCAAACTTTGTCAAACTCTGTGACTGGTCAGTTTGCACCGGAAAATATCCGAACAGGTGATCGGACATGACGTATCATATGTCACGTGTTCCGGTTTGTGCAAGTATAGTTGACAGTTGGATTTGAGACACCAAGAAGACAGGTGGGCTGAAAACGGGTTTCCCTATGAGGGAGAATGGAGACAGAAGAATCCCCCTCCGTAACACAACAAATACAACGTATATATATATATATATATATATATATATATATATATATATATATATATATATATATATATACATATGGTCCGCTATGATAAGAACACGACAGGCATTTAGTAGTGCCACATATACACATTCAACACATCAAGATTCAAATATATACACATATATAGAACTCCTCCGCGACGCAAATACGTCACAAACATATATATATATATATATATATATATATATATATATATATATATACACGTACGTTATTTGATACCAGTATATACACGGTTATATAAACAACCCTCACAACGTAACATTATCAAAGAACTAACTGTTGATTTTATGAAATTATTTTGACATAATCACTAGAGTTAAAGTTAAACGTACGAAAGTCAGATATGCTTTAATTGTGTTCGAAAGAGAAACGTTCATTTCGAACGTGTCTCTCTCTTATAAATCAATCTACAGTTGATTTTCTAAGCTGGGCCTTTCTTCTTGTGAGGTGATAAAACTTCTCAAATGCACTTGTGATGTTAGGTTGTATGAAAGTGTTGACTTTAGTCAAAATCGGACTTCCTTCTTTAATCGGAATTTTTGATTATCGATTTTCGATAATTATCAGATGCATTCCGATATAAAATCAAAGAACACTCCTGGACACACCAAGTACCTAAGTGTGAAATTTCTAAATAATCGGCTCAACCGTTTTTGAGTCCACAGGGAATGAACTCACACACACAGAATTTTTTTTTTATTATAGAGAAAACGAACACATGGAGTTTATATATAAATAGCATTGAGTGATGGGAGAAGATGTCTTAATTCGTTCAAGTAGATGAGATTTTACTAGGGTGGGAAAAGACATTTAAGTTGTAAACAAGGCAAGAGACATGCTGTTTCTTATTCGACGCTCCTTCTGCAAACTAACTCCTGGAATATCATTTTATGTCTCCTTGTTAGATATGTAAATTTAAGTTTTGCACCATGCAAAAAAAAAAAAAAAAGAAATTACTAAGTCCCCACATTTAGCTCCAAAAGTCCACAAGGTCTTAAAATATTTAAATTTGAGTTCAGCACTATACAAAATTGGTAAATAGACATATATAGAAAAGTTTGAACAAATATGGTAAAAATGGAGTGTTTTTATTAGCCCTAAAACAGCTCCTGGGGCACACCCAAGAGTTATCGCGAGGTATAGACAAACAAAATTATATAGAAATCAGTTAGTTACAACTCTCCAGAAAGTTTTACAAAAATGCAAGGCATCAATTTTTTTTTAATAAGCACAAAAGTGTCAATTTTAACCATTTTAACCCGAAAGGCACCTCTAGGGGGGCAACCGGAGTTTTCCCGGAAAATCCGTTCTTTTACTTTTTACTCATATCATGTTTAATGTTTGTGCAAAATTTCAAAAGTTCCAAGACGTAGTTATTGAGAAAAGTGCGGACAGAAGAACGGACAACGGTGAATTTACAAGTCCACTCTCCTTTTGCGGAGGGACCAAGAATTTAATTTTCTATGTATTGATTAAGTGTTTTTTTTAAATTTTTATATCGTTTAGTTTTAGGTAGAGAGAGAGAGAGAGAGAGAGAGAGAGAGAGAGAGAGAGAGAGAGAGAGAGAGAGAGAGAGAGAGAAAGGGAACATGTTGACAATGTTTGTAGCTGAGGTCTTGTTGTGAATGTTTTACAAAAGGGGGACAAAAGGAAGCTCAGTCGAGCACCTCCGCAGATGTATACTGCAGCAATACCCCATCCTAGGTTATATTTGGCTTTTATATAGGTAGAGGATAGCGTCAAGGGCGAGAAAGAATGATCTGATCGTTTTTCCACCGACTTCAATTTCAAGTTTGGAATGAAAGTCAGTTTCAGAATTGTGTCAACGCAGGGGGGGATTCCTCAAGGCGGTAGCCATTCATTTCAATTGGAGCCAATTGGAAAGTAGGGCGTAGAGGCGTAGATGGTGGAAAGAAAAGGGAAATTAAAGGCCTTCTTCTGATTTTCTAATTGAACCTGCTATGTTGGAACATAAACATATTAAAAGACATACTTCGTCTATTTCTTTTTACACTTGTAATTTTCTCTTCACCTGATGCTAAGGATATACATATGGAAAATGTAGAAGAAACACATGTTAGTCATCTTACTTTTCAAAAATATTCCTAGACTTATCACTAGGTTATAATTAGGACTATGACAAGAGAATATTCTTTTCATTCACAGCAACTTAACTTTTGTGGGCTCCAGGAACGTTTTATTGTTTTGTTTTGTTTTCTCACGTTTTCAGTCCCTTTATCATTACAGATGCTCCTGTATTTATCTTCATAGACACCCTCTTGCCACAAATATTGATATCTACATAATAGGGATCCAGCATATGCAATCAGAGTGCCAATGGAAAAATTGGATAATAGGGATTACAATATTTCCAGTGGCGCTCTGATTCTATTTACAATATAAACTGTCTTGGAACTATCTGAGTTTGCGGCTCCCACATCTTTTTGCCTCACCGAATTTTTTTCTTTAAAACAACACCGGCGGGCTTCTTTTTTATGCTTGATTTAAAACATTTATCTGCTATGTGTCCTCGTCTCCTACGGTAGTGATAATTGGCATATCTAAAAGGGTACTTAATTGCTTCGTGTGTTCCTCCCAACGACCTTCCTCTGGTCTGGGCTCCTGTTTTGTTTTTTGGGGGGTTTTTTCAGTTCGCTCACAGGTTTCTGCGAAAATTTTGTTTACTTCCATGTTTTTTGTTTGTTTGTTTGAATGCCTTGCAAATGTTTGAAAGCAGATTCCATGTTTACCGCTAAAAGGTGATATCGTGTCTTTTTCTGGAAGTATTCTTCTTTGAATGTTGTCATTGTTTTACTCCAACTACGAGCCTGTCTCGTAACATTTTCTCTAAACACGTTTCAGAAGGGAAATCTTCACACATGCTTCTTAATTCGGCCACATAGCCTGTTGTTCCTATTTACTATGCCTCCCCACGGGACAGAGTTAGACGGTTTCTTGTATAAAATTTTGTTCTCTGAACGCTCAAAGGCAGCTTCGGGTTGAAGTAGTTTCCATCAGTCTAACAAGTTGGTCAAATTCTTTGTCTTTCAGGTTTTTCTTGAGCTAATAAACTGGACATTTCTTTATAAACCTTACTGCTACAAACCAACAACAAAAAAAAACGGCACGTCTTTTTTTAACGCCTGCTGTATCGATTCGAATGTCGTTCGTTTCGAAAAAAAAATATGCCCCAAACATCCAATTTACTAGTCCTGTTATGCATTTGAATTATCAAACGCTTCCAACCGATCAAAGGTAGCAATAATTCATTTTTTTGTCCGAATATTCTTCGTCAATTTATAATGAACAAACAAAAAAGCAACGTGATATATATATAACTGATTTATTAACGTATGTACACACGGATTACTACTATAAAGATGATGCCTTCCACTGCATGTGTAGAAAGACCCAGATGTTATTTTGTTTTCCCCCAGTTCAAGGGACATCACACCTGTCTAAGCATGTTTCACATACTTTACAAATATCCATATTTGTTATACAAAAAAATAATATGTTAAAACAGCGGCCGAAGAGAGTTCTAAATGGGGAGGTCTACTATATTTCTTCGCGTGTTAAGATTTAAAACTGACGGTATCGACGTTTTTATCTTTTGTAAGACTCGTATAAATAAATATTACGCTTAATTTTCTTAATAATCAAGCACTCTGCTTAGGTTCTATCCCCTAGTCTTACACACACACACACACACACACACACACATACACACGCATATATATATATATATATATATATATATATATATGTGTGTGTGTGTGTGTATGTGTGTGTGTATGTGTGTGTGTGTGTGTGTGTGTGTGTGTGTGTGTGTAACAGTGTAAGTCTTGTAAACAAACACCTTATTTAAAAAAAAAATCCAGTCGTTTTCAATGCAAGCTTTGTGAACTTAGTCTTCGCCAGATATATACTTATTCATTTTTAAGATGTGCGAAATGCATCATCATCATCATAATCATCATAATCATCATCATCATCGTCGTCGTCGTCTTTAGCAACAGCCTAGCCCTATGGGGTGCCTCCGTGTGACAACACACGGAACTGGATACCTCGTGGCCCCAAGCTGAAACACAAGGGACTCAGAGGTGACTGGTTCCTAAACGTGCGGCATACAGACCCACTGGCGTGTGAATACGCCCTGATTCCCACAAACCAGCCCTCAGCTATGGGTTAACTATGGGTTAACTATGGGTTAACTAGCAAGGGTAGATAGAACTCATCAGCCATGATTAACCATTCATCCAGGAGAAGGAAAACTCCAACATGAAACCTGTCAAGTGCTTGGATGTATATCTATATATGTGTAAGTGCATATGTATATGTGTATGTATATGTGTATGTATATGTATATGTGTATTTATATGCATATGCATATGTGTATGTATATGTATATGTGTATGTATATGCATATGCATATGTACATGTGTATGTATATGTGTATGCATATGTGTATGCATATGTATATGTGTATGTATATTCATATGTATATGCGTATGTATATGTATATTCATATGTATATCTATATGTGTATGTATATGTGTATGTATATGCATATGTGTATATGTATATATATATGTGTATGTGTATGTATATGTGCATGTATATGCATATGTATATGTACATGTATATGTATATGCATTTGTAAACAGCCTGAACCTTTAGGAGAGATGCACCCTCGGTCTTTGTTAAAAGAAACAAGGAAAAAGAAAAACTCTGATGTTAAACCTGAAGTATAGTGTTCACTGTATTTGTTGCATCTATATCAATACTTTGTTATCATTATTTCGAAAAAAGGTGACTGGTTCTATACATGCCTTTACCACTTAAAACAAATCATTGTGTGGTATTCTCTCAACTAAACCATTTTCCTATATATACATATATATATATACATATATACATATATATATATATATATATATATATATATAGAGAGAGAGAGAGAGAGAGAGAGAGAGAGAGGGAGAGAGAGAGAATTGATATCTAGTTTGCTTGAAGCATTGTGTGAGATAGGTATGTAGTAGAGATTTAGAAGGCTATCACAATGCGAGGGATGAAATATAGTCGATGTTGATGAGAGAAGACGAAAACAAGTGGCGATTTACAAATCAATAAGTACATACATATATGTCTATACATACATATATTTATTCAATTATATTAATTTTAAATATCTTGTTATTTTTTTTCTTCAGTTCCATCCGGTATGCTTTAAATCGAACTGTAACATCCACCATGTGAAAAGGGGATTTTTTCCGGAAATATAATGGATATTGTCACAGACATAACAAGTAAGACATTTATACTTAATACAATTGAATAAATATATGTATATATAGCCATACATGTATGTACTTATTGATTTGTAAATCGCCACTTGCTTTCGTCTTCTCTCATCAACACCGACTATATCTCATTCCTCGCTAAATCTCTACCACATGTATATATATACATATATATATATTGATGAATTGATTTTTGTTATTTCTTCTGAGGGGTTAATGGCAAAATAGATTCACTGATTGATATAATTTTGTGATTGATTTTGTGCTACGAAACAGATACTGTATAAAATTGTAAATCTCAACTGAATTAAAGAAATAAAATTGTAAGATGGTCAATATCACGAACTTTGGAATATATACTTTTGCCATTCATTATATATAAATGAGATAAGTCACAGATTAGAGATCCAGTGAATTATCCTGTCAGATATTATATTGAGGTGATACTTCCAGAATGATCCTAGACAAAAAGGTAAAGCTCAATATTTAATAAAATAGAGCAATATATAATTTTAATGATTAAAGCTAAATTCTGTAAATCAAAATATATACACATATATTGAAGTTAAGAATTTATTGTTTGAAACAAGGAATA
Organism: Euprymna scolopes; assembly: GCF_053919585.1. Classification (NCBI taxonomy): domain Eukaryota; kingdom Metazoa; phylum Mollusca; class Cephalopoda; order Sepiida; family Sepiolidae; genus Euprymna; species Euprymna scolopes. Next base: position 85,094,425 of record NC_136500.1, read on the forward strand.
TATAGAGAAAAATTATGTTTATTTCCTTAATCCATTGATTTTCAGTAATCATCGGAGAAAATGAAATGCACAAGCTAATTGCTTTCCATTTCCTCTGATGATATGAACTATTTTTGAAAATCCATGGATTAAGGAAATAAACATAATGTTTCAGTATATATTCCTTGTTTAAAACACATAAAATTATTCATTATGCACACACACACAGATACACACACACGCATATATATATATATATATATATATATATATATATATATATATATATATATATATATATATATATAGGAGCAAACATTTATTAAAACATGTTAAAAAACACTTTGAAAAAGACTTAAAAGCATATTTAATCTGAAAAGGTAACACTTGATAAGTGGATTTTTTATTATATATATATATATATATATATATATATATATATATACATAAGAAGATTTTATTATATATTTTCGAACTTTCTTATACATATATATATATATATATATATATATATATATATATATATATATATACATATATATATATATATGCATAAGAAAGTTCGAAAAAATAAATAAACTGAATTTGAAAACAATATCTTTCAAAAAGTGTTTAATATATTTCAATTGACCTTCGCAAAAGCAATTACGTTTCTGAAAGACGATGGACTCAATGATTTCAGTCATTTTTCGTTCCTAATAATTGAATTTTCGTTGATCAATGAAAATATAAAATAGAGAAACAAATGTCAAAATGACCCAGACAGGAAATGTTAAAGGTACGAAAATAATATATAGGGCAAAGTAATGTAGGTCAACTGAAATATATAGTTCATCACTTAAAAAAATGTCAGCAAGGGTTGTTAGAAGACACTAAAAGGAAAATAAATAAAGTAATAAATAAATAGAAAATAAATAATAAATAAGCAATAAATAAATAAAAGTAAAATATAAAATAAAAAAAATAAAAATTATTTAAGGGGAGAGGATGGCAGGTATCTTTAAATTTAGGAAAAAGCAAGAAAAAAGTAAGTAAATGCATATAGTAATATGATAGTATGTATGATATGAAAGTGTGGATAGAGTGATATATTAGATAGATAGGAAAGTTTAAAGAATAAAGCAGAAAATGCAGATAAAAAACCGGCCATGCAAAGAAGAAATAAAGGATTTAAATAAAGGATTATTGAATTATAAAGTATTAAGAAGTATGTAGAAAAACGATAAAGTTAAAGAAAAAAAATTGTATATCTATATAAAAGATAAAAGTAATAACTATGTAATTTCAAAATTATCATAATTAAATATGGACTTATGTTTACAGAAAGAGATCAGTTCATTTTTAGAATTTATTATATTGTTACTTTGAGGGGAAGTAATTATATTTATAGCGTCGATTGTGCAGAGGCGACATGACTTAGAGCCTGGAGTATAAGACTTAACTTTTTTATGATAGTCCATTTGATTGAGAAGGGGGTATTGTTAGAGTTAAGTTTTTTAATTAAAGTGGTTAGAGAAGTTCCTTGGTTATTATTAAAATTATGGTTGTTAAAAGAAGAAATGTGGTTTGATATTCTTTTCTTAATTAATGTTGAAGTAGCGCTGATATATCTATGTACTTTATTAAAAGCTCGAGGTCTGGTATTAATATTAATTTGCTGATTTGTATTAGTTAAATGCTTTGAATTTTGTTCATAGTGTTCAACAAATGGTGGGACAATGTCTGTATGAGGACTATTTTGGAGAGGATAATGAGTGTTGTTAGTGTTAGGATGGCTGTTAGGAGAAATATTATTATTATTATTATTATTATTATTATTATTATTATTATTATTATTAGGATTAGGATTGTAGATGGAGGGGCTGCTCGAGTGGTTTATTGGATTAGTAACTATATCAGATGGAGGATAGGAAGAAGAATAACTTGAAGACGAAATATTAGTGTCTGTTATGGGAGGATTGCGTGGGACCTCAGTAATAGTGCAAGAATATATAACATCTTTATGGATGCAATCATTATTGAGTGGGCAAAGATGTTTGTTATTACAATTACAGTTAGGTTGGGGTTTAATTGGGAAAATGATTTTTTGGGTTGATTTAATTTTTTTGTTATTAGATGTTAAGATTCTTTGTGCTAAATTAGGCATTGTTGAATAAGAAATCCTGCTTGAATTTTTATTGAAAATAGAACTATATCTGTGTGGGTATTTGAAAGAGTTTTGTACAATGTTGAAGAATTCCTTAGGTATACTAGTTTTGACATTTAGGCTAAATGGAGGATTAAACCAAATATTTTTCTTTCTCCTGATGCGACTGAGTGGGTTAGAGGTATTGCGATTATTATTTTGGTTTGGATTATATATGTAGACTGGTTCATTGTTATTGATAGCGGCAGATCTTGTTATTTGAACTAGTTTCTTACGGGTCATATTGTGTGTGATTACAGATTTAAGGCGGCCTGCAGGAGGAGCATAATTGTTATATTTAATGTTTTCCTTGTGTCCTGAGTTCCATAAGACATTATTGAAGAAAGTAGCATTTTGATTAAAAGTTTTTTATCAGCAGAAAGAGCAAAAATTCTTCTAGAGACGGATGATACTATAGATTTTATAATTGAGTTGGGGTGGTTAGACGATTTATGGACGTATAAAAGTGTAAGATTGGGTTTATGATAGGGACTATGCGTTTCGATTGTAAGATTAAGTGTAACATCTAGAAATTTTGAAGTTCTTTTTTTTGTTTGGTTCGATAATTATAGAAAGGCCAACGTTATTGAAGAAGTTATGTAAATTTTTAATTGTTTTGTTGTACTCTCTTGGCCTGGCTGTAGTAGTAAAAAGGGCATCGTCTTTATAAAGACCCCCTTGGATATGTTTAAAGTGGTATTTAAGGTCTTCCAGTAAGAAGAGTCCAACTAAATCGGTAACTTCGAGACAGAGTCAGAAGCACGCATCAAGATGTCAAAATTATTAGGGGTATCTTTTCTAGTCCAAAGCTTATTGTTAAATTGTATAAGGGACTTTCTCGCTAGGAGAATTAATTTTATTTCTAAATTAGTTAAGTCAGAATTTCTTTTAGCAAAGATAAAAGCCTTATTTAAAAGGATCGGAGAAATTGATTGATAATAATTTTGAATGTCAAATGTTATGAAGTTAAGGAGATGTTTATTTTTAAGGGAGACAAACCAATTAATTACGGAATCTGAATTCATCCAAAGAGGGAAATTTACTTTTTCTTTAATAAAAGGGATGATTCTATCTAAGATATTTCTGCTTACAGCTCCTAAGTCAGTGTTAGATGGGCAGATCAATCTGATGGAGGGGTTGTCATAGAAATTAGATTTATGATCTTTGAGGGTGAATCTAGGAGTACCCGGAGAAATTATTTCAGTTAAGTTATGAATATTCATAGAAGTCAGTAAAAGTTTAGCTTCAGAATTAATGGAATCTAAAGTCTTAGGAGGGACTATTTTATAAGATTTATTAAGTTCTTTATACAAAATTTTTTTATATGTAGGATAGTCAAGTTTATAATAATTTTTTGTCTTATCAGCAGGGACGAATATATGTTTATTCTTTTTAAATTTTCGGAAAAATTATTTATTTTTCGAGTAACCGGATTATAATGGTGTTTTTTTTTCTTAAATTTAATTTTTTTGACTAAATTTTACATGGAATTCTCAAACTCCTCGAGGTTAGGGTTGTATTTGGGGTGGGCAGTGGTTTTTAATCCATAAAATTTGGCAGCAATTCTTTCGAATTTCTTTTGCTCTCTATGAGTTACGATTTCTGGGTGAAGTTGGTCTTCAGAGGAAATAGGCGCTTTAAGTTTATTTTTAATGCTTAAGTCATCTTTTATATATATATATATATATATATATATATATATATATATATATATATATATATATATATATATATATGTGTGTGTGTGTGTGTGTGTGTGTGTGTGTGTGTGTGTTAATGCTGGTTGATTGCATAGCAATAACCAAAAGAAAGAATCAGTTTACAATCTTAACTTTTGTTTATATATTCTTCTTTTATTATTTCGGCTTGTATTTAATTCTGTAATAACTTTGGCGAGATTTGCAACCCTGACGAAAAATATTGCCATTGGTCTATTTAGCTGCTCGTTAAAGACAATCAATATCAGTAAAAGCCAAGGGAAGAAAGATGCTGAAAAAGAACGGCAAACAAAAATCATGTAAAACTCACCTTTACGATAATGAAAATTTGAGATAAGACCACCTCCCCCAAAAAAAGAATCTAGGCACATGGGAGGTTCTCAAATCACCATTTCACACACGCGCGTGCGCAGACACACACACACACGCACACATACACACACACACACACACATATATATATACACATATATATGGAGAGTGAGAGAGAGAGAGAGAGAAAGAGAGAGAGAGACTCAACACCCCTAATTGATGTATACCCTTATTAAATAAATTAATATATATATATATATATATATATATATATATATATATATATATATATATATATATATATATATAGTTTTTACCTTCATTTTTTTTCTCTTTATTAACTTATTCTTTATATGATATTTTGATTGCAGAAATTCCTCTCTACACGAAATTGCCGTAGGTTTTCATTAACAGATGCCACATACAAATTTATTATGTCTAAACCTTAAACCCCCGTCTCATGTAACTACACTATATATATATATATATATATATATATATATATATATATATATATATATATATATATATATATTACTATAGACATCTAAGCATACCGAAAGGTAAAACTTACATCATTCAATAAGCTTTAATATTAAAACTCATTAAAATAGCAACCAGAATAAAATCAAAATACAAATTAATAATTGATTTAATTAAACCAGTAAATATGGCAGATCCATAACCTTACTAAGAAGAAAAAGTTCCTTTGGGTTTCTTCCATATACATTTACGTACGCGTATATGTCTATCTGCGAATATATGGACTTATAGTATCTATTACTCGTTTTGATGTATTTGTTCATGCATGTATACGCGCATAAGGAAACAAAATAAAAAATTACTACTATTCAATAAGCTTTAACATCAAAGGATAAATATGCAACTTGTTAAAAGTAGGAAAAGCTCTAAGCTAATTGCAAAACAATACACATAAATAAGAAAAAAATAAAAATAAATAAAAATAAATAAATAATATAAAAAAATTAAAAAAACTGAACTAAAAGACCTTATTTTTATCCATTGACTCAATTTAGTTACATTTGCCAATAGCTGAAACATCCCTAAATGACCTGAAATTGGGCCCTCACTATAACGCTTCGTCAGTAGCCATGACAACTGTGCTACCTCAACTTTCATTCCCCTCTCTCCCCCACTGTCTTCACACCCCACCTCTGTATTATTATATTACTCCCTCCTTACTAATTCATTAACCTTAAACTACCCTTTCAACCCTCTTCTTACCCCCCTACCTTTTCTTAACAGAAACTGAATCTTCAAAATTAACATAAACTCATAAAAGAACGTTTAATTTCACCCATCGCCACTCATGGCGAATTTTCTCTCCTCAAAATTTGAAAAGGTTCAACACCTTTTCAGTTTTTGTACCTTAATTTTTCTTGCCTGATGATACCTAATATGATTGAAACGGTCTGCACATCGTAGCAAGATATGACTGTATTTACATAAAAAAAATCAAAAATATATAACTTGCTCTCTCTCATGATTGAGCACTATCAACGACCATTGTTGAAATTCAATTATTTCAATTTTTGGATATCTCCCCACCGAATATATATATATATATATATATATATATATATATATATATATATATATATATATATATATATATATATATTTCATGATATTCTTAGGGGTACAAAACTTTATTAAGGCAATCATGAAGGGAAAACGTGTTCCTTCGGAATTCATTTTATATTAAAAAAAAGACCGAGGAGAAAAGGAAAATGGATAGCGACTTAAAAATACAAGTAGGAAAAAAAGAAAATTAAAACAAAAGTTTTTTTTTTTCAGGAAAACTTGCAAATTTTTTAAAGAAATTTGGCAGTAAACGTTTCTCTTTGAAAACGGAATTTTTATAATAAAAAGAACAGATGAATGCTTTACATGAAAACTGTAAATAGTTATGTGAATGTAGAGAAAAGTTTGATTCTTTTTTTCATGAGAATGTACAAATTATTTTTTTTAACAGATGTTCAAAAAATAAATATAAAACATCATGCTTACAAATTATGTTTCAACATCATGCTTATAAATTATGATAAAACTTGCTGAGTATGCGCTGTTTTCCGGTTGTTGTAAAAATGAAACAGAAACTTAAATTTCGCTCCCTTTTAATCTTTCTTAATTTTTTAATTGTGCCCCCTAAATGAATTTAATCAAAACAGTAACATTCAACAATTCTACTTTTTGTATATAAAACATAAAATATTTAAAAAAAAGTTAATAACAAAAGGGAAATAATTCTATTTTTAAACGAAAAAGTCAGTTTGGTATATCTTTTTGTTATTTTTTACATAAGTCCAGCTTTCACATTGGAAATATCCACATTTATAGGTTGTCATACGGAATAAACACTCCAATCTAGTAGATGTATCAGAATTTTTGTAGGAATTATTTACACCCCTATCACGAAACTGCAAATAAAATATAAAAAACTCGTAATTTTTCTTTTAAAAGTGGATTGTTTATTTTCTTTATGGATTATACTTCCAAAATTAACTATTAAAGTTGTTTTAAAAGTAATAGAAATACTTTTTTAATCTTTTAAAAAACAGTAATGAATTTTACGAACTCAATATTTTTCAATTTTTTTAATTTAAAAATCTATCAAAATTTTTCTATTGATTCTATTTTTACGATATTTTCAGAATCAATGTAAAATTTTATGCTCTTTCCAATAAACTGAATATATTTTAGACAAACGTTTTTTTTAATACATGCCCTCCCCATTTTCACGTGTCTATTAAAAAGTAAATAATTAATTTACACACCAAAGTTTTATATATCACAAATTGAGGAGAAAAGGTCAATAAGTAATATATTCAAATTTAAAACAAAAAAGTAGTGTTTTTTAGAATTTTTCCTGTAAAGTTCGAAATTTTGTTTTTTAAACCACGTTGTTTGTTTTTTCTGTTGTTTTTTTTTAATGAAACCTTGGTCCTTGCTCCTTTAATTGAAAAAAAATTAGGGCTTGAATTACATTTTTCGAGTAGTTATAAGCTTGGAAAGACGGGGGTCGAATAATTCACGCCTCCCATTTTGAAATGTCTATTAAAAAGTAAATAATCAATTTACTCATCAAAGTGTTATATATCACAAATTGAAGAGAAACGGTCAATAAATAATATATTCAAATTTAAAACAAAAAAGTAGTGTTTTTAGAAATTTACCTGTAAAATCCGAAGTTTAAAACCTTTTTTTTTTTTAAAAAAACACATGTTTTTTTTGTTTTTTTTTAAAAGAAACCTTTGTCCTTGCTCCTTTAATTGAAAAAAAAATTAGGGCTTGAGTTACATTTTTCGAGTAGTTATAAGCTTGGAAAGACAGGGTGGAATTATTCACTATTTTTCACGAAATTTCTGACACACCTACCAATCTACCCATGTTAGAACGGCTTTCGGAATAGACACCCCTAACCTTGGCAGCATACCCGAAAAACTATAAAAGTTGACGTGCCGAATGTGAACGATGAGTTGGACGTAATGTAAAAATGTACCGAATTTAAAAGGGAACGAAATTCAAATTTCCGTTCCATTTTTACAACCGTAAAGCAGAGCATTCTATGCAAATTTTTCTTACTGTATTAATGCTATTTTTTTAAGCAAAAAAAAAAAATAGTAAGGTTTGGCTATAAATTCTTAAACTCATTTCACCCTAAATAATTTAGGTGACTGAAATAGGAATCTAATTGAATATTTTATTTCCTGATAGTATGTGAGAAATTTATTTTTCTTCGAGTTATATCGAATTCATTAATACGGACTTTAGGGGCTTTTTTTGGAATGTTCCTGTAAAAATTACTTTTTTATTGTTACAAATTACAATGCTTTATTTATATAAAAAAACAAAAATAAATTCTTGCGTTTTTTATTTACTACTGGAAACCATAACTTTAAAATAAAACATTTTCATTAAGAGTTAAGTAGAAATAATAAGCTCATTATATTCCGCGATCATTATTTGATAAATACTGAAATTTTCATTAAAACTGGTTAATTTCCTGATTTTTGGTGAATTTTTAAGTAAAGGGAAGGATCAAAATGTTTATACACTTTGAGCGTCGGCATTCATTGTCTGTCCCTACCATTTTTCGATGAATATTTGATAGCAAAGCGACCACGTGTGGTTAATTTAAATCAAATTTCAATCACATGGTTACATTATCAATAATCATGTGATTAAACCCATTGAAAATTTACCGATATTGTAAACACATGCCTGTGAGATCAAAATATCCTTTTCTGAGATTTAAAAAACCCCGCGAGATCAGGAGAAAGAAATCTCCAGAAAATCGCTAGATTTTTAACTTTTATCATCTGAAATTTTCAAAAATCGCTAATTAACCCTCCCTCCCCCCAAAAAAAGCTCCTTATTTTAACTTCCTACCACAAAAAAATTATAAATATAGTATATTCAATATATAAAATGTTCCGTGTTTTCTCACTATATGTTTCTGGAATTATATTGAAGCGGTTAGCTCCCCCAAAAGGCTTACATATTTTATGAAGCTAGTGTTACCTGCTTTTTTCAGAGAGGGTATTTTTCTTTTTGCAAGAAACTAATCATAAACTCAAACTTTTTATAATAAAAGTTAAATTGAAATATACTGCAAATTAAACATCAAAATAATGGTGCAACATATTTTGAAATTAGAAAAATGAAAAAAAAACAAAAAACTTTGTTTTAGTATGTTAAAAGTATTTAGGTTGGTAGATAATTAAATTCTACTGTATTGGTATAAGTTTTTTTGTTGCTGTTGTTTCTTGCTTTTTACAATTTTCGACTAAATACTTCTAAATTAAGCGGGTTGCTTAGATTGTATTTTAAACTAAACTTCGGAGGTTGGAATGTTCTCCCCACCTAAAATGTACTTGGAAAATCGATTTTATAGCGAGATTTAAGAATGGTTAGCCGAAAAAAGATGAAAAACAAAACAAATAATCAATAAATAATTGTTACCAAAGGCAATAAATAAATGCTACTTTTTTTACTTACATGAATGAGTTCATTTTATGTTTTAAAGTATTTTCAAACGCTTTTCTTTATTTTTTAATCTAAAATTGCGGGTGGGTGCGAAATATCTCCAGATTTTCTAGAATTCCCCGCTAGATTGCAAACGAAATCTCAAGATCTAGCAGAAAATCGCTAAATTGGACACACTGGTCACGTGACAGGAAGCGGTAATAAATAATTGTCCCTAAATAAAAAAAATGGCCTATCGGTACAAAGAAAACCACCTATTTATCATAGAAAAATTAAGTATAATGTTATAATCAAAAAGAAATATATAAAAACACAGATGGATATAGTAAACATATTATACCAAAACGTGGAAGCCATCCGTCCAGTGGTTTTTAAGACTATTAATTGCGAACGAACCAAGAGTTACATTTATATATATATATATATATATATATATATATATATATATATATATGTATATATATATATATATATATATATATATATATATATATATATATATATATATATATATATATATACTAGCTGTACCTGGCCACGCGTTGTTGTGGTTCCGTTTGGTGAAATGATTAAATTGAATGAATATAGCAAAATTAAAAAAAATCTGTTAGACTATTAGTTTTCGCATCATGTCATGAACTAAGTTACATTTTTAAATATGCAGATAAACAGCAATAAATAATTTGGAAATTTGCATATAGATCTATCTTATTGCCACATAGATCTATTTCATTCTTATTAGAAATCATCAGTGCAACTCATCCGAATTAAATAATGAACCCATGCATAGATATGCTACAGCAAAGGTGATTTTCATGTTGTTGCTTCTTAATGTTTTGTATGAAGGACCAAGATTTACAAAGGGCAGTGTTATTAATCTTTCTGGAGTTGAAGTCCCACGACGAACTCATGCACAGATATGCTTCAGTGAAGGATGTATTTGATGTTTTTGTCTCTCAAATTCTTGATTGAATAATAATTTTGGAGATTGTCTTTTGGACTTCGTTTTGATCCAGTTCCATAAGTTGCCATTTAATATGAAGGATTTAATTTTCCAAAACTTGTGGATACACAATATTCTTAGTAGTTCCAGTTTTAGTGCAGATGAAGAGATTCTCAGGTTTGCCGACTCTAGAACATGCAACATATAATTGCCCATGTGAGAAACAGTCAGTGTGTAAATATAAGCCACACAATTCTAAAGATTGTCCCTGTGCCTTTTTGATTGTGATTGCAAATGCCAAGCGAATTGGGAATTGTAATCTCCTAAATTGAAATGGCAGATCTGTTGGAATCATGGGAATGCGCGGAATTAAGACATCTTCACCTTTGAAAGGCCCTGTCAAAATTGTTGCTTCAATGATGTTGGTCATTAATTTTTTTACTGAAAGACGTGTGCCATTACAAAGCTTAGGCTGGTTAATATTTCGCAACATGATAATTGGTACACCAATTTTCAATTGCAGTACATGTGGTGGAATCCCTGGCAAATCTAGTGAATTCAAAAACTCTGATGGATAATTGATTGCTTCGTCTGCTTCAACAACAGTGTCAACGGACTTGTATGTGACTAACTCACCATGAATGTTCAACTGAATACTATTGTTGAGTGCATGGACGTCTTTGTTCGTGGGTGCAAGAATAGCTCGTTCACTCAGCCAACTGTGATTCATAAAGTTAATGTGGATGTCTGGGAATACGTTTTTAATTAATTCGTCTTTTGATGTAACTAAATGACAGAAGTTTTGTGGCAATTGAATTCGGCCTGAAGTCAGAGTAGCCAGCACTGTCCCATTCCCAATTTCCAACAATTGTTTTGAAAAGATCTCTGTTGACTGATTATTTTGCTGCTAGACGCATATTTCTAGTCAAATTTAATGTCTTCACATTTTGCCAAAAAGTGGAGTATTTGAGGCAAGCATTTATTTCATCTGCTGGTGTTGATCGAGGAATTACAGGTAATGTTTGCCTGAAATCTCCAGCAAGCAATATTACTGCATTCCCAAATAATCTATCATTTCCCCGCAAATCTTGCAACGACCGATCAAGAGTCTCCAGTGATTTTTTGTGTGCCATTGTGCATTCATCCCAAACAATAAGTTTTCATTTTTGCAATACTTTTCCCATACCTGATGTTTTTGAAATATTGCACATGGGAGTTTCAATAAATTGCATGTTTAAAGGAAGTTTCAATGCAGAATGAGCAGTTCGTCCACCTGGTAGCAAAGTTGCAGCTATTCCAGAAGATGCAAGAGCTAAGGCTATGCCATTTTGTGATCGAATGGCTGCCAAAATAAATTTAATTAAGAATGTTTTACCAGTTCCTCCTGGCGCATCTAAGAAAAATATATCTCCCACTCCATTATTTACAGTCTGCATTATTTTGTTGTAAACGTCTGTTTGCTCAGGTGTTAGCTTGTTAATATTTGCTTGCACATATAACGAAAGATCATCTGTGTTGTAATTTTGTTCCCTACGCAATTCTACATCAAAGAAAGCAGCAGCCGATCGAGTCGGTGAGATCATTCCCAATTGTTTGAGTAATTTGTTTGCAATTTCTAAACACAAATTTTCAATTCTTATCAATGTCTCATTATAGATTCCTGATGTAAAATCCAGACAGGTATTTGTACTTTCATTGCTTATTTGGTGAAAAATGTCTTCGGCCATGTGTGATTTATATTTCTCCCATAACTCAACAGGAGATGAAGGGGAGCAATTGGTCAAGATAGTTGCAAACAATGCACGAATTTGATTAGGATGTGATGTGTTACACGCCTCATTAATGCATTCATCCCAATGTCCGTCATTTTCCAATAAATTCAGAGCTTGACATTCACTGCGAAAAGTAGCATGTGTAATGCCATTGACAATTTTTAGTTGCTGGAATGATGTTGGACCAGGCACATTTATCAACAACATGCGAAGAAAGAAGCATTCATCTTGTTTGGGATGGATAGTATACAGTCTGCCTATTGTTTTTTTCTTTGAATATTCCAGGTTGTCCTTAGACTTGCTCTCCTCTTTTGCACCGTTCAAATGATTTTCTACTCTTATTCCATGTGTAATACTGAGGCACTTCCGAATATAGTAGTGTTTTTGCAAACGTGTCAGTTTGACATAACATGAAGAAAGCCGTTAATGTTGTAGCAGGTGGATTCAAAGCTATCTGTTGCACATTTGAAGCTGTAAAGTAAACGCGCTGTCCATTTTCTAAATGTACTGATAAGTGAACAATAGCCGGACTTCGTTCATGTATTGGAAATGAAAGAATTCGCCATACAGCTTCATTGCTGCTTATGTATCTTTCAGCTTGATACTGTGCAATTTCATCAATATGTGGGCTTGCATTCAGATTATTGCTCTGTATTTTCAAGGCAAAAACTGCCATATCGCTGCCTTTATTCACATACTTACAAATGTATTTGATGGACTTTACAGAGTTACAGTATTCCACATTGATGTGCGATTTATAGGTTTTTGATAGAAAAGGTGAATATGGAACAACCCATCGGTTATCAACTTGTATATTGCCATTTCGCATTTGTATGGTTGCTAATTTACCGCCATCTTCTACTGACCTTCTTTTGTATAAAGGATATCCATCATTTCCTGTAACTGTGTTGGTTAATAATGCTCGGGGATATCGCTTAGAGCATTTACCCTCTATCATGCATGGTGAATTTGGATTAAATATCCCGCAAGGTCCATGTATTATATTTTTTATGACAACTTCATGCAAATCTTTATCAATGTCAGCATCAGGTATTTCAGCAGATATTAGATTGTCGATTTCGTTTGGATTGAGTTTGTTGAAGAGCCAGATTAGTATGTGGGAGTGTCGTAATCCTCTCTTTTGACATTCCACTGAATACATCCAGCAGCACACATATCCAAATACTTTATGTTTTACAATGAAATTTATTAGTGATTTAAGCTTTTGTCTGAAAACACGCGCTGTAATATCATGCCTATCTACCGATGATTGCCCAGGAAGTAAGAGTTGCTGTATTTCATTCCAAGCTGGGTTGCATGTAAATGCAATGAATAGGTCAGGACGGCCATACTGACGAACATATGCAAATGCGTCTTGAGTGTACTCATGCATATGACGTGAACTGCCCACATACGAAGATGGCAAAATTGTTAGTCTTCCAACGTTGGTTGTATTACCATCATTAACAACTGCATCACGCAAATGAACATATTCTTCAGAACGAAGTTTTCACTGATTCAAACGGATGAATAGCAAACGTTCAGTTTCAATTTTTGCATACATGTCTACAATGTATTGGTGGAATAATTGGCGGCATTTCAGAATGTGATTGTTTTCGTTCTTTCGAATCATTAATAGGTACGAGTAATAGTTCATTGCACTGCATTTCTTATTTGTTTCTTCACCACTAACTGGATTTATAATGTTAATATGGAAATGATATCCATCAGCACCATCCCAAAAAATGATTGGATATTGCAGGGCATCGTAGCATCGATGAGTTTCAGCAATGTTTGTCAATTGATCATTCCTCCTATGAAGAACAATATCTCTTGGTTGAAATTGATCTCCAACTATAACAATTGCCACTTCATCTATAGCTGGAGCATTGAATCTTCGCACGTGTTCTCCAGTAGGCGTTTTGTCAGCATGAATAACAATCTTGTGTGTATCTGATGGCATCATTTCAATTGCAGTTTTGAATAAAAGCACTAAATTGTTTTTATTATGGAGCATGTCTTGCAGTTCGGAGACAATGGACCGTCTTATACTGGTTGAATATCCACAGCGTGCATTCAGTTCATCATTGTTATCACCGATGAAATACATTTGTAGGAATTTATGTTGACCCTCTGGGTATGGAAGCAGAGATCCAACTTTATGGTAAATTTGTCCTTTTACTTAAAAGTTGGCATGAATTGAGCTGTAATGGTTTCTACTGCGAACGATGTCATTTGGAAGCAGGAGTTGTATTTCCTGATGTTTGATAAAAAATGCTTTGATTCAGCAGTATATCCAGCAAGCAAAGTTTTTAATGGTTCTGATGGATCTTCCAGTTGAGGTAGTTTAATTTTACCGGCTGCACAACACATTCCTTTAGTTTCTCCCTTAAATGTAAGAGCCTTGCAATAGGGACATACTTCAGTCATAGTGCCTATGTGAACATGGTGGCTCAAACTATAATCCTCATTAGGATTGTAGTGAAATGCTAGGCGATCCCAATTCCAGGATTGTTGAGCATGGAGTCGTGTTTGACGCTGATCTGCATTTCCTCGTTGACGTCTTTCAGTCTGTCTCAGCCTCTCGTGTTCATTACGTTGTGAACGAAGCAGATCTGTCGCCGCATTACGGGATTGCTGTACGCGCAACCTTGCCTCCTCAAGTCTGGCTGCACGTCGATCTGCTGTTTCATTGGCACGTACTTGAATCATCCTTAGTCTACTATTTTGGTTTGCAGATGCCCGTTGTTCAGGACTTTGAGTGGCAAGTAATTGCCGCAGTGTTTCTGCATTGCGAGTACGACGACCTATGTTTGATCTTCTGAGTGGCATTTTAAGGAAAAGAAGTGCAGCGAAATTAACAATAACGTGTAGTAAAAGTGGACTTTTTTAAAATAGGGAGCAGGATGAATGATTTTGGAAAAGAGGAATCTGTAAAAAAGATTTGATCGTTGCTTAAATTTAATGGGCCTCTCGACAGCTATAGGCTCAATTAAGGCCAATTTTTATTTTGTATACAGTTCAGTACTTTTCCTTCCGTCCAAATAGATTTGAAGAAATAATAATTCCTTTTTTTTTTTTTTTTTTGCTTGGAGAAAAATATTTAATGTGTTTTATTTTTGTTTTGCTTATTTATAATTGAGCTGTATGGCAAATTTAGAGCAATTCCTTTTTTTGTATGTATTCCTGTAATTTTCCTTTTGTCAAAATAGATTTGGAGAAATAATTTTTTTGAAAATTCTTCTTGTGCTTATTTTTAATTTAGCTGTATCGTCAATTCAGGCCAATTTTTTATATTGTGTCCAAATAGATTTGGAAATAATTTTTTTCTGAAATTTTCTTTTTGCTTATTTTTAATTGAGGAATCTGAAAATAGAGAAATCTGAAAAAGATATTTGTTTGATGTATTTCTCAATGTATTCGCCTGTCTACAAATGTATGGTCAAATAAGGCCAATTTTTTATTTGCAGCCAAATAGATTTGGAGAAATATATTTTTTTAAAGAAAGTGTTTTGTTGTTTATTTTTAATAGAAGAATCTGAAAAAAAGATATTGGCTTGATTGATATCTTAATTTATTTATCTGTCGAGATATGTATGGTCAATTAAGACCTTTTTTTGTATATGGTTCAGCAATTTTCCTTGCTTACAAATAGATTTGTAGAAATATTTTCTTTGTTTTTTGCTTATTTTCAATTGAGGAATCTGAAAATCCTTTGTTTGCTTCCAAATAAATTTGGAGCAATTTTTTTTTAAATTTGTTATATTTTTCTTTTTTTTGTTACTTATTGGTGATTGAGCTGTATGGTCAATTAAGAGCAATTTTCTTCCTGTGTTGTCATGTAGTTTTCCTTGTGTCAAAATAGATTTGTAGAAATAATGATTTTTTGTAATATTTTTTTTTGTGCTTATTTTCAATTGAGGAATCTGAAATTCCTTATATAGCTTCAAAATAGATTTGAAGCAATATATTTTTTAATTTGTTTTTATTTTCTTATATCTTTTGCTTATTGTTAATTGAGCTGTACGGTCAATTAAGAGCAATTTCTTTTTCTTTGTTTGTAGTCCTGTAGTTATCTTTGCGTTAAAATAGATTTGTAGAAATGATTTTTTTGTAATTTTTTGCTTAGTTTCATTAGAGGAATCTGAAAAAAGAGAAGTATGTAAAAATATTCGCTCGATTCTTTTCTCAAATAATTAGCCTATTGAGAACTTATCTTCAAATAAGCACAATGTGTACAAATATTTTTTTTTAATTTTCCTTTTTGTGCTTATTTTTAATTGAGTTGTAACATCAAATAAGGCCAATTATTTTATATGTGCTTCTGTACTTCTTGTATCCAAATAGATTTGGAAATAATTTTTTCCTAAATTTTTTTTTTGCTTATTGTTAATTTAGGAATCGGAAAAAAAGAGAAATCTGAAAAAGATATTTGTTTGATTTATTTCGCAATGTATTGGCCGGTCGACAAATGTATGGTCAAATAAGGCCAAGTTTTTTATTTGCGGCCAAATAGATTTTGTGAGAAATATATTTATATAAAAAAAGTGTTTTGTTGTTTATTTTTAATTGAAGAATCTGAAAAAAAGTTAAATCCTGTCAATCGAGATAAGTTCCAATATGAAGTTATTGAGACAGATTTACCGAAAGAAAATTACTAAGAATCACTTTTAACAAATTTTTAAATAAAAAAAAAAATGAATTAGCACAAATTGCCGGAAAGTGGTTAAATATGAAGTTATATATAAAAAAAGTACAGTAAATGAAATCGGTCGAAGCAATCGAAGCAAATGGATACTATTTTTTTGGATTTAATCTAAACACTTGAAATTTAAATAAAAAAAAATGGAAGAAAAAAAACAGCAAATTGGAAAAAAAAGAAACTTACCAAAGAATTAAAAATTAAAAAAATAAATAAAAAATAAACGGAAAGAACACGTGAGGAAGAAAGCAAATGAATTCGATCGAAAAAAAATGGAATTTTGGAATGCGAGATGCCATAAAACAGAAACAAACAAATAAAACTTATTTTTTGATGGATGAAATAAACAAATGAAAATGTAAATTTTGGATAAACAAATGAAATAAGAAATGTAAAAATAAGAGATGCCTATTATACTTTAGCGATGTAGCAGTGAAAATGTTGTCATGCAAAATCGTAATGAAATCATTCCCACGTGTATTCTACCGGAAATAAAGTTTGACCACAGGTTCGCATTTAAGAAAAATATTTTTGTTTTATTTAATATATTTTTATAATTCGCGAGGTAAATTTATTTTAATAACATAAAAACATACCTCGACTCTAAAAATGGGTTGTCTGAAAATTTCAAATAAATTGGTAACGTAGAAATATGGTTTTATTCATTTAGAACGAACCAACATTTACATTTATATATATATATATATATATATATATATATACATGAGCATGTGCGTGTGTGAATTTTGTCTGTTTGTTTGTAACTTAAAATTAAATCAGATATATTACCTATATTAATTATCTTTATACTTTGTACCTTAAGAAATCTTCAAGCGACTATGAAATACATGCGTGAACGTGTTTTTACATCCAGTTTTAATGAGGCGGGCACTATGCTGGCATTGCACAAAATTAAATAGATCATTAAAATGTGATAATTTCAAAGGTGACAAAACTCTCCAAATATAAAATTTCTAAGCTTAAACTTTTTTGTATGGTTTTTGAGATAATATATATATATATATATATATATATATATATATATATATATATATATATATATATATATATATCAGAGTTTATTTTAATTTAATAGTAAAATTACTAGTTTAATTAAAATACAGGGAAAGAAAAAGTGCTCGTTGTAATTTAGTAATTACTAAATATTATATATATATATATATATATATATATATATACTACTTCATTTAATCACATAAATTAATATACGAAAGAATTTTTATATAGCACCTTCTATTGAGTTTTTAGTTAGCCAATCAGCTTTCTAGTTTCCACCGAACCCTTCCTAATCAGCTAATGAGCAGGCACTTACAGGACAAAGGCTCAGTTTATCTCTGGTTGACCTGTTCCTTTGTGTTTGCTATTTTGTGCGGGGAGCATTGATATCTAGTGTCCTGACCTACTTTAAATGTGTGATAGTTTATGTATATGTATGTCTATTTATTTATTTATTTGATTATTTTCTATTGTTATTTTTAGTTTTAAAATTATTTTGTTGCTCTATCCTAGAGTAAATTTTATCCTGTGAACACAGGTGTTCGCTATTTCTCTCCTACTGTTTAATAGATATTGGGCGTCTTTAAAGTATAGGATAGCAAATTTTTCATGAAGGCATAATCTATATAGGTCGTCAAGGTTTCTACATGTGTTTGCTTGTCTTACTATTTTCCATTCGACTACCGGCAGACGTCCGCTTTCCTTGAGTTCCCAGCATTTGTTTGCTAGAGTTGTTTTCATACGGTGTTTTTTATTGTTGAATGTACTTTTGTGGTCATAATATCGAGATTTGAAATCTAAGGAAGTCATACCTACGTAATATTTCTTGTTATTCAGGATTTCTTTCGCAAATATTGTGGCCTGGTAAACTATGCTTTTGGTTAGACATTTATTTTGAAGTGGTCAAAGTGTGCGGTATCTACAGTTGCATTTCGTTATTAGTACTTTATTTTTATTTATAGTATGGTTGTCGTTGTCCAGAGTTAGTTTATTATTATTATTATTATTATTATTATTATTATTATTATTATTATTATTATTATTATTTCTACTAGTTACATATGTGTCCTTTGTGTTAGTTTTATTTTTGTCATGGCATCCACTTTTTTATTGTTTATTTTGTTGTTGTTTTCATTGGTTTTATTTAATATTTTGTTATTATGTGCTTTAATTATCATCTCTAAATTTTAGCAGCAGCTGTAGGATAACTTTAGGGTATTTTTATTGAAAATTTTGTGTAAGGGGTTGGTTGTGGGAAAGTGTTTTCGATAAGATCTAGAAATTTCTTGCTAAATTTTGTTTTTAAACATTTGATTGTATGGGGCCGTATACCAGATTATATTTCTTTTTCTTTTATTTTTAATTTTATTATAGTTATTGGTGTTTTGTTGCTTATATTTGATATCAATATTTTTGTATCCACTATTTTTTAGGGCTGTTTCATTGATATTGGTTGACCTGTTAAATGCATTTTCATCGCTTCAGTTATTGCTGAGTCTACTTACGATCGAGTTAGGAATCTGTTTTATAATTGATGGTGGGTGGTTGGCTTAGGGTTTACGTATATTTGATTAGCGTTATCTTTCAAGTAGGATTCATATGTGTTTTTATCTAAATTTAACGTGACGTCCAGGAAGTTTGTAATTTTTATATTAGCTAGTACGTCTATTTTTAGGCCTAATGTTTTCATTTCCTTGTGTATGATTTTTTTAAAGTTATCTCCCTTGACTTTGTTGGAGTCTTTTATTATAGCTAGTCCATCATCTCCATATAGGCCGATATCAGTAGTATCAATTATGCTTGTGAGGGTATATAGAATGAATAATCCCACAAGATCTGATACCTCTGTAGAATCCACACCCACCGCCAAATCAAAGGAATTTGTCATTTTAGTTTTTATCCATTGGTTATTGTTTACTGATTTTCTACATTTTTTAATGATGTTGATTCCTTCCGAGGATATATCAGTGTATGCCTCGGCAAATTCTAGGGCAATGTTGAAAAGTTCTTCGGCTATCGAGGGATATCTATGATGTCGGACTGTATAAACGTACATTTATTTTTGTTTTCTATATTTTTAAACCAAGTGATTTCTTCGATAGTATTTGCCCACTGGTTTAATTCTAGGTCTTGTTTGATTTGTTTGTTTACTTTAGAAAGTATTGCTGTGAGTATTATTGAAGTCACTTTTGTAGTCTTTGAGCAGAATGTATGCCTCCCTACGTTTCAGTTCGTCAACTTTATCGCTAATTTTTAATTAATCGGTAATTTGTTTACTTTCACTATTTATTATATCTATGTAGTCGCATTCGTTTGTATCCATTTTTTTGTAGTTTTTTGTAATATTTTCTGTGATTAGTTTGTTATATTCTTGTTTATCTATTTTATAAAAGTTTCTAGTTTTATCTGCTTTTACAAAGATTTTATTTTTTTTATGTTTCTAACGATTTAGTGTAGTTTTCGTTGGAAATTGTAAGGTTGATTGTGGAATTCTAAGTTTTTAATTACGTTTAAAAGGTCATTTTCAAAGTTTATCAAAAGGACTACTGCTTTCGCATTTTTAGGGTTTTAAAACCATTTGATTCTTTTTTTTTTTTTTTCATTTTTAAGCAAGAAATTTGCTCGCCATCGCATTCGGCGTATTAGTTCATCTGTTTTTTTTTTTAAATTAATTTAATAATATAGATATGCTTACTAGGTGTAAGGATGTTTTTTAGCGATGTTTCGAAGTTGAACCTTTCCATATCTATTTTTTAGTGTGGTGAAATAAATTCTTTTGAGAGTGCTCAATTGTTTCAGGAGCTAAGTATAACTACTTCATTTAATCACATAAAATTAATATACGAAAGTATAAATGTATGCATAAACTTTAAGTATTTACTTCAACAGTGCTCAATACGTAGGTAGAGCTAGGTAGTAAGTTATAAAATATATATGGCGATTAAGCTACACAGAATATTCCGCGTTTCATTCACGCTAGGATTCATCAGGCTTATGCTAGAATTTTGTGGTTGTCTCGCGTTTTTATATAGCACCTTCTATTGAGTTTTTAGTTAGCCAATCAGCTTTCTAGTTTCCACCGCACCCTTCCTAATCAGCCAATGAGCAGGCACTTACAGGACAAAGGCCCAACTGATCTCCGGTTGACCCGTTCCTTTGTGTGTGCTATTTTGTGCGGGGAGCATAGATATCTAGTGTCCTGGCCTATTTTGAATATATATATATATATATATATATATATATATATATATATTATGTGATTTGATCCCTATATTCACATGCCATGACGATGAAATCCGTTCAATCTTCAGAGACAGTGGGTACCCTCTTTAAATGCTGTGACGTGGATAATTGCTAAGCAAGGGTTACGCAATCTCCAACTACATCTCTCCTTAATCGGTTCTGCCTTATTCCAGTGACAAGATGAAGTTAAAGGCGACTGGAAATAACCGAAAAAAGCTGACCGGACTCAACGTATCTTTAGTTCATAGATCAAGCGTGATTATTCCGTATAATAGCTCAAAGAGGAAACTTCCGTCATAGCAGTCCATCTTAAAAGTTTACAGATAGATCTTTTCAGTATTCACAGATACAAATATTTTCACATTTTAATACCCCCCCCCCCCGAAATATGGGCATCTTGAAATCCTCTGCGAAAAAGTTACGAAGATCGATTTTTTCATGTTTGACGCATGCGCACCTTTTTCTCTCTTTCATTCTCCTTACGAGTCGATTTGTTTACTTTTCTATTGTTGTATAATTGACTAGAATGCTGTGTATTAACACCGCTTTCTCTCTATGGATGAATATACGAAAGGAGTCTGGTATATATTCTTTATAAGAAACGGTGATAAATATTGAACGTGAAACTAACAAATTTCTTAGATCCGAAAATGTTTCTGTGTTACATGATCAAGCCCAAGTCTCACAACTCACAAGCAAATAAAATACATGGTTTGTTATCATAATAACAACAAAACCAAATCGGGTCATCTCCTTCTACCTAACTCTGCCCTCGTGAAATTAATTCATATATTCCAAAATAAAACAAAAATAAATGTTCGTTTAATTTTGATTTTTTTTTTTTTTTACATGTGAACATTCCTACACAGGAAAATGCAAAATTAGACGAACATATATATATATATATATATATATATATATATATATATATATATATATATATATATATATATAGCAATCATGTTGACACATCAGTTCTCGGCAGATCACCAAAGTTGAGCAATGATAACCCTGGCCAGTATCAGATAGGTGACCATTTGGGAAGGCTAGGTGCAGTATGTATCGCGCCGAGTCATAGACATTTCCAGGTTGGTATCTGGGGGAGCGTTTAGCTCCCTGGGGGAAGTGCACCCCGGAATCAAAACTAAAAGCGACTGGAAACTACCGTCTTTACTTGTCTCCCCGAGATTACCGTGGCTTTAAAATTTGGAAAGCCGTGGTCGCCGACGCTGTTAAAAACAGCAGGACCGATGATGATGATGATAATTATGATGATGATGATGATGATGATGATGATGATGATATATCCATCTCATATCTCTATCATTCTCTCTCTCTCTCTCTCTCTCTCTCTCTCTCTCTCTCTATCTATCTATCTATCTACCTATCTATCTATATCTCTTTGTCGGTGTTTTGAGTGTGCATATCTTTTAACTCTCTTTTTCTTTATCTGTTATGCTCTTGTAACACGTTTTCTCCAAACAATTGCGTACCTCTTTTTCACATTTGCATTGTAGCATAATTGAATAGTATGTTGTATATGAGCACCAGTTCCCCCCAAGGGTGAATATATGCTGAAGTCTTGTATATTCTTTAGAGACAACGATAGTAAATGTTTTAACCTTAAACTACATTATATTTACTAAAGACAATGTAGTTCATACAAAATCTATATTCATATTTTTTTTTTTTTATGTATTGATATTCATATCGAAAGCACTTTTTTCTAATTTTTTTTTTAAAGAAAATTCAACTTTGTTACATATGGATCGTGGAATTGCATTTACTAGCAAAAGATCTAGCTAATTTGAATATTCTTTTAAACATTAATTTTAATTAATTATCTATTATTTTTTTCGGTTTTCTTATGAGATGGTCATCTTTACTTAACATGTAATTATTTTAATGCAAATATTCTACGTGATTTGTACTTGCGTAATATTTGCGTAAAAAGGTTATAGTGAACACAAAACTCTTTCTATATATATTATGTATACGTATATATTTTTGTTTAAAAATTTTTTCCTACCAAACTCCTCCGCCAGTTTTTGGCCTACAGATACGAAACTTCATAAATAAGATATTTGAATCCATGCAAACTTTATGCATACGTTTGTAACATGGACGCTTGTTTTGTATTCAATAACCAAGCAAGCTCGCACATTATGCAAAAATTTATTCTCACACCTCGATGCGAACAACCTTGCATGACTGGTAGAGCTGTACCTAATTACGCTTTGTTGGCTGCGTAACTTCCCGTTTGGTAATTTGATTTTGACTTTGAACCGTGTGTGTTCTGATTTTTTTTTTCTCATTTATCAATTGCTCTCACTGTACACGAATAAGAAGCCTGCTAGCAGCTATAATTCTATTCCGATCACTTGCACGCGCTTGCACAATCTGAAAGAAGATCAGTCGGGAAGCAACTCCAGAGAAAACAAAAACCGTATTAACATCTCTCCCCCCTCCTCTCCTCTCCTCTCCTCTCCCCTCCCCTCCCCCCCTCTCTCTCTCTCTCTCTCTCTCTCTCTCTCTCTCTCTCTCTCTCTCTCTCTCTAAGAGTGTAACGTATCGACACAAATGCTGGACGACCTATTCTGCGATCGCGCGACTTGGGTTGGCGCCTTTGCGTAGTCCCGGAGAAGCTGAGTGTACTCACGTATCAAACAAATTTTCGACGTCGATGGATAGTTGGTGGCGGGAGAACTGGTCAGAAATCAAGGAGCCTATCGGCAAGATATTTACTCTTTACAAAGGCTGCCCTGTTTAGTGGATTGTTGCTAGCTATATCATATTTTACTACTACTATTGATGATGATGATGATGATGATGATGATGATGATGATGATGATGCGGAACTGACCAGAGATCAAAGTTAACCCCTTGCTCCTTAGCCCCCCTCCGTCATCCCGTTTTTTATACTACCATAAACTGGTGGCACACCAAATAAGTGAGGAGGATCAAAAAGGATGAAAAGACTGAGGAGATAAAGCACTGACCAGACCTCCACTAGATGAATCCGAAAAGGACTGGGACTTTGGGGACGCTTAATGTCACCCAAATGCTAGTGAAGACCAATGGTCGCTTCAAATGAAAAATCAATGGTAAACGGCTATTGCATAAACGCAAACAAATTTACAAAGATTACTGAAAGTTGGTGAGTACTAGCAATTTTGGAAGACTTGCTGTTACTCAGACTGCAGGGAACACCACATGTTATTTTCCAAGAGAATTGTTTGATGCTTGCCTGTGTGGAAATTCCTAATGAATAATAATAATAATAATAATAATAATAATAATAATAATAATAATAATAATAATAATAATAATAATAATAATACGGCAGGTGCTCCTTCGGTAGCCAGCATGGGGGCCCCGTCGTCATCCTGCGAATGTTAGCCAACTTTCTAATTTCAGAAACTCAAATAACATGAACGCTGAACATGTAAGTATAACCTCTAATTTCAGGGAACAAAATGATATCGAACAAAGACAGCACAGCCATGATAACCATCAAAAGGAAAAAATCCGAAGAAAGAAATAGACAACAAAAGAGAATAGACTCGTAATGGAATGCTACTATAGAAGTCATCCTAAATATAGATATGGAGATAATCGGAAACGAATGAAAGAACTATGGGAACTATCCAGTGACTTCCATACGACAGAACAAAGAATTGCGGACCAAGCAAGACTGATACTCAAGAAAGGCTGGCTCTCTAAACTAGAACTAACAGAAATACAGCGAAAAATAAATGATGAAATTGAACAAGAAGCATCCCCCAGCGGAACCGCACGTAGAGCAACCCCACAAGTTGAAGCTCCACAAGTAAAAACACCAAAGGCCGAGGACCAACAAAGAACGAAGTCCACAAATGTGGAAACCGAGAACAATGAAACAGAACTAACAGAGAATGAAGCAAATGAAGTAAACAAAATAATACAGCTGATGAACGAGGAAAAAACAAAGCTCCCATCGTTAAGGAACCAAGAGCAGAAGTAACTAAAAGTAGAAACAGAGAAGGTTAATAAGCTTCTCCCACATATCCCAAGAAATACAATCACAGACTTAAGACTCTGCTGGAGTGGCCGTCGTGCCTTGTGTCTATTCTCGCCAGTGCCAGAAGACTGTGAAAGGTAGAATTGCTCTCTGATGGAAGTGGCGTGATTTTGTTACTTCGACTTTTAGCCCCCCACCTTATTTTAGGACGCCCTATCTCTGACCTCTTCCCTTGTTATCTAATACATGATAGTTAAAGACTCTAATTCATTAATAAAAATCTCGAACAATTCTTATGCACATTTTATCCAGGTGCAAGAAGAGTCATTATAACAACTGAAAATATAAATGAATTAATATACAAATCGCTAAGACCATGCACAAATTACCAGGGTGGTTGTTTGAGACGGCAGCTAGGGTATCAATGAAACAGGTTCTTTTGTGTTTCCCAGAAGCGGCAACGTGTCATATGAATCTCATTGCCGGATACTAAACAGACTTGGTACTTACATTTCGTTTAATACTACACATCTCGCTTTCTATCGGGAATCAGTATAATAAGAAAATAAGAAAAATACACTTCTAGGGCAATATATGGGGAAAATGATACAATCAGAATGGCTGAAAAAAAGTAAGACAGATCATCACGAAATTAAAGAAGGAACAGAAATCGAAATTAATGACGAAACGTTCAAGATGGCATTAAAACTCAAAAGCACTTGGCTGCGACGGAATACTTCGATTGCGATTTAAGAAATTCACGATTCGACATGAAAGTGCTGACTTTAAAACTGACGAAGGAGGGTATGATGTAACCCTAACTTGAAACCCCAACCGCAGCCGAAAACTTTGTTGAGCTGTTCCTTCAAGTGTTGAACCGTCCGGATTTTCATTTTGAGGGTGCTGGTAATGGTCTTGTTGTCATAACTTGGATCGGTAGAGAGCATGAGTTGTACAACGGCGCATCTCGCTCGTTGAACATTGTGTCATTTTCAGTCATGCTAGAAGGCGTCTATTGCTTTTAGAATTTGTACACAACTGGCTAACTAGTAGATGGTCTGCAACAAAAAAAGAAAACCGGTTTTTATCAAACGGAAATGGAATTATGTCGTCTTTTCTAGGGCGACAATTTTATCGTTCTACCCTGTAAAACAATGAAAACATGGAGAGTGGAAGTGACGGCTGGATGACGAGGCCTGGTAGAAATACAATTACAGAGAGACATTTTCTGCCTCCCTTACTCTTCATCATAGCCATAGTCATTCAACCACATACCCAGGTGGTATAACGCCGGATAAAAATTTACGAATGCAAAAATTAAAAAAAAGCCATATCGTGTATATGAATGATCAGAAGCTATTTGCAAAACTGGAAAAGACTTGAGGCATTAATAAGCACAAATAGAACCGGTTCCCGCGATCACCTAAAACTAACAGCAAAAGCTTACTCGTTCACTTTAAAGGTGCCGGAATACTTTCTACTCTATTAGTTACTTTTCATCTAACCGCTTGCGCTTGCGATTCCCTCCCTGCTCTGTTCCCTGGTTTCGCGACTTTACCGTGCATAAATTTAGATGTATTGTGAACAAATACCTTGTTACACAACTCCCATCAAGGTGTCCCAGCAAATCTGGCTTCTAATCGCATTTTCATCCTAAATTTTACGGAATTATGCACGATGTAGAAACGATGATGAAAAAATTAAGCGTAATCGTTAAATGGAACCAATCATCTAATAAAGAACTTTACGAAATGAATAATTAATTAATGAACACTGGTTTTACAAAGAAATATGCAAATTAGTAAACTTTCATGTAGTCGCTCGCATGTTCATGATTGAGTATATCAAGAAGTTCGTTTTAATAAATTTTAAATAAAAAACTTGGTATTTAATATCAATGTCAGAGCGAAAAAAAACTCACTTTATGAGTATGTAGACGGATGGTTGTACGTCGACATTATCTTACTTTCACATTCATTTCTCTGTAACATAGCGCGTATGAGCGCGAGGGAAAATATCAGTAGCAGCCGATGGATGGATTGTAGGGTGGCAAGCGATTGTATTTGCAGCAAGAGCAGTGTTTGAACGTGCATGAAAATTAGGAAGTGGGCGCGAGCTATGCGAAAAGAAAAAGACAAAAAAAGGACACCACGTGGTTGGGAAGAAAAAAAGTCGACGCCGAAGGAGGCAGGTGTGTAAAGTGAAGGCGATAATGGACCGGCTGTGGCCAGCTTGCGGTCGGAAGAAAGAGAAACGCACACGCACACACAGGTTAGGTGGACATGTGGTAGCGAGAGATTATTTAAGTGGTAGCGAGACGGGTAATAAATGCTTTTGTTAAAAAAGAAAAAATTCCAACCCGGGTTTTTATTTCTTTCTTTCCTTTGTTTGTTTGTAACTGCGACTTTACATCTCTATGTACAGTGATCTCCCGGTAGGACATTCACTGCTGGGAGAAAAATGATAGACGTCTTTGTTACTGGGTTCCAACCTTTGCTGTACCATCAATTTTATCAGCTGATCGTATATATTAACGTCTTTTTGTCGCAATGCAGTCTTTTCAAAGTAGCAACGCGCAATATCACAAGCTGAATTCCAAAACGGATTAAAATCTGCATTAAGACTATTAATGATGCTCAAAAGACCTGTTTGAACGTACGCAGTGAGACCCTCAAAGCCTGTTTACATAGGAGACAAACGCAGTGAGACCCTCAAAGCCTGTTTACATAGGAGACAAATGCTCGGTCCTCCCAGTTTATTAACTGGGAGGACCGAAACAACGAACG
Organism: Euprymna scolopes; assembly: GCF_053919585.1. Classification (NCBI taxonomy): domain Eukaryota; kingdom Metazoa; phylum Mollusca; class Cephalopoda; order Sepiida; family Sepiolidae; genus Euprymna; species Euprymna scolopes. Next base: position 85,122,092 of record NC_136500.1, read on the forward strand.
AAGACCCCCACCTAAATGAATTTCTTCAAAAGTATTCTAGATGCAGTCAACTTGGAGCATAAATTAGTAAATGGACATTTAGACAATTGTAAGTATAAATATTAAGTATAAATTAAGTATGCAAATTATGTCTACCTTAAAGAATACAATACACATATATAAAAGACTTAGAAATCAAATAGCCTGCATACCTCCCTCAACTATTTAAAATAAAACAAAATAAAAAAGGTTAAAAAATAAATAAGATAGATTAATTACCTCCCTTGGACCAACTAAAACATGGATTATCTCCCCTTAACTGAAATAAGATAAAGTAATTATCTCCATTGCACCAGCTAAAATTAACAGAAGGCAGACCGGAAACCATGCAAAAACAGAACAGTACATATTTACTAAAATGCATTAAATAAAAAATTAAAAAATTAGAAAATTCATATTAGAATAAAATAAAATATACAGAGATAGGAATAAGCTATAGTTAAATAAAAATGAACATCATTATAAAAAAATAAATGCGAGCCTGAAATTTTTTTCTCAGACAGAAACAACATGGCTGACGAGAGCCTAACATCATTTATGTTTTACCATTAACTGGTCCCCTTTATGTTGGGCTTGAAACCGACGGTACCAATGTTTTTGCTGAACTTCTGTACTATTAAATAAATAAATATTAAGCTATTATATCGAAAAGGTTTTTCTTTGTAATCGAGCACTTTGTTGGAATTCGTTCCCCAAAAAACAGTAAACAAATATATATATATATATATATATATATATATATATATATATATATATATATATATATTCCTTGTTGATTTTTAAACAATGAATACGGTTAAATAGCCCATATTTTATTTGAGCGTATATAATATTTTTATTTATGTTTTATTATTTTTAAAACAGTAATATACGTACATGCATCGTTATTGATCGTTAAAAAGAAGCAGAGCATAGATCAACAGTTCTTAAGAAGACTAAGGCTACCAACATCACATCTATGAGAGAGAAGGTAGAATATTACGAATTATCAATTCAGTATCATCATTATCATCATCATGATCATCAGCAGCTGCATCATCATCATCATCATCATCATCATCATCATCATCATCGTTTTCGATTACTCCTAGAGGAGAACTCTCTTTTAGGCTTCCTTCTACCTTGGTTCATCTATTTCTAACACTCACACATACACACACACTTACGAAACATACAAAAATACATACCTACATTTAAACAGACAAGTGAGATTTATATTATAGACTTGCCTGGGTGCCCGGCGTTGCCCGGGTTTTTGGAGGTGTGTGTTGAGCACCAAAAAAAAACAGTGGTAGTAGGCAGGCAGGCTCGAATCCGTACCGCGAAGGAGGAAAAGAACGTGACAAAAAATAACGTGGTGTCTTTGCTGTTGCTTTCATTGCCAAACCGGAAGCGACGAAGGTTTAAATTAAGGCTAGTCAATCGAAAAGAGGAGATGACTTTCGAAAATATCGGTGAAAAAAGCGACGCCTCCTTGTAGAAAAGTGCCTAACTGAGGGGGAAGGAATTAATGTTTTTGGCCAATTTCTTTTTTATTTTTGTCGTCCAAAGGGTCGAGCTTCAAAGTGATGCCAATCCCGTGAAAATCCACCGCTTCTGTTAAGTTTAAGGCATACATACATAGATGCATACATACATACATGCATACATACATACATGCATACATACATACATGCATACATACATACATACACCAAACAGACAGGTGAGATTTATATTATAGATTGCGTCTACAATACCGTAATTTTCAGATTAAAACTAAAGATAAGAAAACGGAATTGCTGTATTTTTTAAAGATTCTTCTGTGAGTGAGAAAACAATCGATAAACGCAGAGCATGAATTGCATCAACTAACACAAGTTAAATTGTATAATACAATAAATCAGGGTAATCTTAAAGGGAAACGATAACGATTTTAAAAGATACGGAAGAATCACAATCGGATTACGGTCGCAAGCTGAAAACGTCGTTGGCATGGAAATGAAATATTCTCACTCAAGCTGTTAAATATCTAGGTTGTGTGTACCGAGAAATATTTTTGAGAAAAGGTGCACCTGACCGCGATATACAAGAAACAACATAAAATAATTATCGGGTGTACCAAAAGGTCATTTAAATAAAAGTAACGAACCTGACACCAGGCACCTGCATGGAAAGAAACAACAAATATGATCGGTTGTCAAAAAGGTAAGTTAAATGTTGGATGTTTGAAAGACCATTTTCGGCAAAAAAAAAAAAAAGGTATACATATGTGTAATCAAATTGAACCAAACTCAGGTCAATTAAGTGAAACGATGATCACCGGATAAAACGCCATTGGGATTTTGCTACAATGACAATACTGTCACAAAGAGGCGTTTCAAGTGGTCACAATGGATATCGGAATTGGTTGACGATTTAGACCCGAGAGAAATCGACCTTCTCGTATCTCCTTCCCAGCAACCAATTATCCATAACCGTCACCGACAATAAAGATGTATTATTATATTTTCGTATATTGTGTCGTCATTCGTTTACGCAAGACAGAAATATAACAAAGTGTTCGTATGCGAATGATACTTCTTTTACGATTCTTTTACGAACATTTGAGGTTAGGTTTCTGATTCATCGTAAGAGTGTTGAAAATTCGCAGAACAAATCATAAAAGTATGAATGTTACATAATGGTTGGCCCTATGTCAAATAACGATTGCATCATCTAGTGTTGATCTGAAAAAGGGTTGAACTAAGGACAGTTCGAAGTGACACGACGTTTGCAGATAATATTTTGGAAATTAATTATGAATCGAGCAACTACGCAAGTTCTGAAATTGTTTTACAAAAATTAGGGGTCAATTGTTTTGACTCAAAGAGCTTATCGACGGCATTTTCATGTAAGAAATAGCCCAAGTCACAAGAAAATTCAAATTAAGGAAAGAGTCTATGTTAACAAACCCCAAACCCTGCAAGAATTGAAGAAAAAAAAAAGGGATGAAATAAGGGAGTTAAATCGCAATCCAGAGATTCTGTAATTTGTTAGCACAAATATGCGAAGCTGAAAATGAGCAACTTTTAAAATGATTATTTTTCATGAATAAAGATTGTTTGAATTTTGCATTTGATTTCGTTTTTCGTTGTTTTTTTTTGTTCTTGTTTTTTTTTTTGTTTTTTGTAATTCCCAATGTCTTAGTCAGATTGCGTTAAAATTACAGAATAACGTCATCAAAAATAAAGAATCTATTTCAAAAACCTTTAGTTATTTTTGGACACACACTCTCTCTCTTTCTTTCTCTCTCTCTCTTTCTCTCTCTCTCTCTCTCTCTCTCTATATATATATATATATATATATATATATATATAAGTGAAATTATCTGTGTGTCTGTGTGTGTGTGTCTTTCTGTGTGTATATTTCCCTACTAAATTACTCTGTCAATTGTCTGTCTACAGACTCGAGATTTGACATAAAGGGTATTGAGATTTGGGGAAATCTTTGTAATCGGTTTTCGAGCTTGAAATTTGACTGTCAAGAGGTCAAAGTTCAATAACTTGAAAACCGATTACAAAGATTTCCCCAAATCTCAATACCCTTTATGTCAACGTCACGGATATTATGTTTGATAAAGAAACTAATGTTTTCGTCGAACTGGTTATGAAACGGTGTACGAGGCTACTCATTTATAATGCTGTAATCACTGAGAGGAAAAATTTGATAATCGCCAAGAGCGAAATGCCCTCTAATATCTACATTCGCTGCGTTCATTCATTTATCCTTTAATAAGATACAGGGTGGTGCCAAAAAATAGAACTCATAAAATGTTGTATTTTATATATATATATTACATATATATACTATTATTTATTATTTATTATTCTCGAAAAATAATTCTAATTTTGTACACTCGAACTTCTGTCTTCTGACTATGTCCAAAAGTTTCAGTTATCTAGGATGCTTTGCACAAAAGTTATGATCTCTCCATAATATGTTCCAAATGACCTTCTCGGTGTTGGAAACAGACTAGCAACCGTTGAGTAAAATTGTCAATTACTCACATGCACTCCTCTCTGGGGATTGCCCTGATTTTTGCTACAATTGCAGCCTTGAGCTCACCAATTGTTTGCTGATTGTTCTGATACACGCGATCTTTCAGATATTCTCACAGATAAAAATCAGTGGAGTTCAAGTCCGGTGAATGAAGTGCCCAACTCGACGTCACACTTCCTGCTGATCAGCCGTTTTTGAAATCGCTCTCTCAGCCAGTCAAGAGTGTGATTTGATGTGGGAGGGGGTCGCTCCATTCTGCTGGAACCACTAATCATCTTGATCAGTCTCTTTGCGACGTCCCAGTGATGCTCCAGAACTTCCTCGGCACTGCTCTCTAGACTTTTTAATTCAGTACAAAAACTCTGACTTTTGATAGAGCATTTCGACACCGAAACTCTCTCCTAAAATTTGCTTGCACGACCGTGTATGATTTGTTGGCTTCCACACAAAATGTATTTTCCTTGGTCGACGAGGACATGTTGGTGAAAACTATAGTTCCAATTTTTTTAATGCACAGAATCTACTTCATATCCCGAAAAAAAAAAGAAAAGACTGGAATTAAATTTATGACTTTCAGCCAAAAATATATTGATTCTGCTTTCGGGGCCATCCTATAGTACATTAATTAATTAAGATAATACTGGCCTCTCTGTCTCTCTCGTATGTTTAATATTCTCTCCAAAAATAAACTTGAAAAACTCTCAGTTTTCAGTCTCCTTTTCTATTCTTCTTTCTTGTTCTAAAGTTGGAGAAGGAAAATTTGGCTCCGATAGATATTTAAATGATAAATTTCAAACAAATAAAATATTTGTTTATTTTCCTAATATTGCGTTGTGATTTGGCTTTCAAGCGCAATTGATGCGTATTTTATTTTATTCAAATTAAATCAACGTTTCTATAATGGAACTCAAACCCTTGACGTTAATCACGCGTTACCAACGCACAGTTTCAACATTTCAAAATACAACCGCTGAGATACAACGAACGGCTCTTTACAAACAGACTTTTTTCTCCAACTTTACAAGAAGAGAAGAAAAAAGAAAAAAAGAAAAAAACAACATACTGAGGATGGAGTTTAGCTTCGAAATATATTTAAATTATAAATTTCAAACAAGTAAAATATTTATATATTTCCCTAATATTACGTCGTGATTTGGTTTTCAGGTGCATTTGATGCGTATTTTATTTTATTCAAATAAAATCAACGTTTCTGTATAGAACTCGCACCCTTTATATATCTGATATATTTTCATTTTCTTACTTAAAGTTTGTGTTCATATGATGTTCTAGACAAAACTAAAATACCGCAGAGAAACTGAAATTTGGGGGAATATGTATTAATTGATGCATTTATTATTAATCTTTAAAAAAAAAATGAGATATTTAAATTTTCACGAAATCTTTCGTCCGCGTTTTACGATCTTTGCATGAAATAAAATAAAATTAAATATAGTCTACTTACAACCTCGTAAGCTTAATAAACAATGATGTAACAGAACACGTACTATATATTCAGGGTGTCCAAAAAGTCACTGAAGAGTTCAAAATCTTTGCCATTTTACCGTTAACGACTATTTCTTTTTCTCTATTTAAAATATTTTTCAGATAATATTTTGGAAATTAATTATGAATCGAGCAACTACGCAAGTTCTGAAATTGTTTTACAAAAATCAGGAGTCAATTGTTTTGACTCAAAGAGCTTATCGACGGCATTTTCATGTAAGCAATAGCCCAAGTCACAATACAATTCGAATTAAGGAAAGAGTCTATGTTAACAAACCTCAAACCCTGTAAGAATTGAAGAAAAAAAAAAGGATGAAATAAGGGAGTTAAATCGCAATCCAGAGATTCTGCAATTTGTTATAAAAAGAGCACAAATATGCGAAGCTGAAAATGAGTAACTTTTAAAATGATTATTTTTCATGAATAAAGATTGTTTGAATTTTGCATTTGATTTCGTTTTTCGTTGGTTTTTTTTTTTGGTTTTTTTTTTGTAATTCCCAATGTCTTAGTAAGATTGCGTTTAAATTACAGAATAATGTCATAAAAAATAAAGAATCGATTTAAGTTAAAAAAACGTTAAGTTATTTTTGGACACACACTCCCTCTCTCTCTCTCTCTCTTTCTCTCTCTCTCTCTCTCTCTCTCTCTCTATATATATATATATATATATATATATATATATATATATATATATATATATATAAATGAAATTATCTGTGCGTGTGTGTATGTCTGTTTGTCTGTGTGTGTACATTTCCCTACTAAATTACTCTGTCAATTTTCTGTCTACAGACTCGAGATTTGACATAAAGGGTATTGAGATTTGGGGAAATCTTTGTAATCGGTTTTCGAGCTTGAAATTTGACTGTCAAGAGGTCAAAGTTCAATAATTTGACTTTTGAAAAGTCTATCAAACTCCCCCACCAATTTTGGATCTAAACACTTGAAATTTTAGATGTGAATTACTTGGACATGAATCAAACTTTGTAACTTGATTTGAGCCGAAAACAATAAATGTTAAGGGGTCAAAATTGGAGTCAAAGTTTTAAAAAATTAACCTCTCAGCCAATTTTTGGTCTAAACATTTGAAATTTTACATAAAGTGTATTAAGATATGGGACAAACTCTTTAATCGGTTTTTGGCCGAAAATTTAGCTGCCAAGGAGTACATTGTTCAAAACATTTGACCTTTGCAGTGTCTAGCAAACTATTCAGCCAATTTTTGGTCTAAACATTTTTATTTTACATAAAGGGTATTCAGACATGCAGCAAGCTTTTTAATCAGTTTGAGGGGGAGAGGATTTCGCTGCCAAGAGGTCAAGGTTGAAAGAGTTGACCTTTCCAAACGCATCCGCCAATTTTGTCTAAACACTTGAAACTTTAGACGCAGATTACCTGGATATGAGTCAAACTTTTTAATATATATATATATATATATATATATATATATATATATACATAAAGTATATATATAGATAAAAAGATAGATAGATAGATAGATAGATATACACATAAAGTTATGAACAGTACATAGGGCCCGAGCAAAGCCGGGCTGAACTGCTAGTATATATATATATACCAGCAAAGGTACCCGTCGTTGACTGGGTTCAAAAACAGCCTACAGAAAATGGACTCTGATTTATGAAAGTATGATAGGTTATGACAAGGAAGGGTTGTAAAGAGATAGCTCCGAATTTGGGGGTATCAAAACCAAAGCAAAATATGAGTAAAGTAAAAATAAAATAGATAAACCCCATAATTTATTATACAATATCTGTTCACACTGAAACACTTATCACAATATTCTGTGGATCTATATTAAAAAAACCTTGTTAAACTTTGTGACATATTTCCATTCTATGGAGGTCAGCTGCGAACGAACACTCAATACTTTTATGATACGATATTTCTTTAAACTGAAACATAATTATCAAAGTATATACTTACGCACACAGATATGAAAAGTCTCTATTAAAGTTTGTGCCTATTTCCATTCTATGGAGGCCATGTGCGAACGAAGACCCCACAATTTTATTATACCATCCCTATTTAAGTTAAAACATACTTATCAAAATATTATTATGTACATCTATATCAAAAACACTTGTAAACGTTTTTTTTATTTTTATTTTTATTTTTTTATTTCCATAGCCTGTGGACCAGACGCGTACGCAGACCCCACAATTTTAATGAATCATCATTATGCGAGATCAAACATACCCATTCCTGTGTCTCGATACATCTTCTATCATTATATGTGATCAGTTTCTATAATAGTCAACCATATAGGAGCCTATTCGTGACCAGACACACACACAGTCGTTCAGCTTTATATATATATATATATATATATATATATATATATATATATATATATAAAGTTTGGTTATATACATCGAATTTTACTTAATATTCATTTATATATATATATATATATATATATACATACACACACACACAGAGAGAGAGAGAGAGGTGGGGGAGATTGGATTAAGTTTGTGTTGTACTTTTTCTTTTGAGCATTATGTATTTGCTCTGTTTCGCATTAGCCCCTCACACTAAGGATTTTCTACATAAATTGGTTTATTCTTTTGGATTATCACTTTCTCTCTCTCTCTCTCTCTCTCTCTCTCTCTCTCTCTCTCGTACACAATCACTCTCTTTTTCTTTCTGCTTATATATATATATATATATATATATATATACCTAACTTTATATATGTATGCCATTAGTGTTTTGCTAGGTAAAAATGTAAAACTTAACGTAAATATTTGAAACAGTTATGATAAGTTGTTGACGAATTATGACAATCAAATTACGCAGCGAAACCAACGCGACCGCATGGGTCATCAAAGTTTGACGTCTGTTACTAAAATTTGTGACAAGTGGAAAAATAATGATAAAAAAGAATGTTAACTATGTTAAACTTTTCCAAAGATAATTCCGATGTCAATCTACTCTGGATCAATCTGTTTTCTGAAATTGATTGGGATTTATTTGGCGTCCCATGAGCATCAGAAACTTCTATGCTTTGAGACACGGCTGGTGGTCACATAAAACACCGATTTAGGTTTATTTCAAAAGAATGTGCTGCTACAACCTGTATTAAGCTGGTTTCACACAAAATCTCACATTCGTCGACGTTCACCTTTTCTATGACTTAGAGAGATTTGTTAACAGAAAGCACAGATATTTGGTAATTATATATATATATATATATATATATATATATATATATATATATATATATATATATATATATATATATATATTCAATTTTCACCACATACAAGGCACAGCGCCACTTTGAAGTAGGGAGCTACTATCGGGGACATAATTTGCAGAGGCATTATGAAGGGAGAGTAGTAGAAAGATGCTTGTTCACATTACACTTGAACGTCTGCATTTCAGTATAGTTGGGAAAGCAGAATCCTGGAAGGGAGTTCCAAAGTCTAGCAGTTCTGGAGAAGAAACTATTGGAGTAAAAGGCTTTCTTACACCTAGGAATCTCTACTGTAAAGGAGTGGGACTTAGTTGCTTGTCGGGTTCGTCGGGGGGAATCACGTCGAGGAGGTACAAGTGCTTGCAGTTCGTCAGAGCATTCACTATTAAAGTATTTGTAGAACAAGCAGAGGGATGCAACATTATTATAATATATATATATATATATATATATATATATATATATATATACATGATTACTTCATTTAATCACATAAATTAATATACGAAGATATAATTTTATGTGTAAATTTTTCAGTATTTACTTCAACAGTGCTCAATACATAGATAGAGCTAGGTAGTAAGTTATTAAAATATATAGGACAATTAAGCTACACGGAATAATCCGCGTTTCATTCTCGTGAATAAGCCTAACGAATACTCACGAGAATGAAACACGGAATATTCTGTGTAGCTTACTTGCCATATATATTTTCATAAATTATTATATATATATATATGTGTGGGGGGGTGTAATTACCAAATATCGGTGCTTGGTCAGTAGGTATCTTCAAACCGTTGTGTAAAACGTCATCATTATAGACAATAAATAGTGACGTAATCATTTCTTGTGTTTCGGTCAATTTCTATGGAAGATCATTTGTGCAGAGATTTATGAATAAATAAAATGTACAATAAAAAAATGGATAAAAAAACAATATAAGACTTACTTTTTATAAAACAAATAGATTTGTAACAACGAACTACACAGACGATAAATTAATTTTAACCTGTTCTATTGATACATGCACCTAAAGATATTGCTGCTTACGGGCGTCTGTACATTTTTGGAAAAAATGCGCAAATTTTGTTATCACCTCTGCATTTTAAATAATCAAATCCAAACGATTTTTTTTAGTCGATTTTACTTTTGTAATTTTCATTATCTCAAGAGTCATATATTCTATTATATGAATATATTTTTTATTATTAAAAACCTGTTATATATATATAAAAAAAGGCTGTTTAAACTTCATGTCGCGTAATATTTGAATTTAATATCATTTAAGGCTTTTTGAAAATAATTATTTTTTTAGGATTATATCATCGAGAACAAAAAATCAAGAAAAATTGTTTATTTTATTTTTTTAAACATAATAATATTGATTTTATTTCCAATTTTATTTCCAACTTAAGATAAATGAAAAAATGACGGAATTTTATATATATATATAATATATAAATAACTATTTTTAATTATCTGATCTTTTCAGCTTTTAAAAATGTTGAAACTTTTATCGACCTAAATTTATTTTTTTAGTTTTCGTAACATGAAATATGGGGGGGGGTAGAACACCTAAAAAATATTTCCTCTGATATATTTAACGAAACCTACTTTTATTATGTAAGTGTATTTAATAATGAATAAATATTGAAAATTTCAGGAAAATATGACTATTATTTGATTTTTGCTAGATTTTTAAAACATGGGTGTGTCAACGGCTTAAAAAACATTACTACATAGGGACGTTGGTTTAAAGCTTCGATAATGTAAACACGATCTAGTCTCGCATTTTCATTATTTTTGTATGCGGGAATTTTTTTTTTAATATTAGCGGTTTATTTGAAGCTACTTCTTTTAAATGGTAAAACGTTAGGATGATAATATTAAATTAAATTACAGTTACATCGTGTTACATATAGGGGGTAAAACTGTGGCGCGCGTTGGAGGTACCTATTTGTCAGTATTCAATGGTGGACAATTTTGGAATTCCATGTGCTGTATGCGCTCTCCGCTTATCTCGGCATTGTTTCCAGCTCTTTTGGACCTCTCCTTCCCACTGGACAAGCAGTGCCGATTCAGAGGAGGTCTGGTAGGGGACTTCGCAACCCTTGCCTCATAATTACACGCTCTGTGTGTGTGTGTGTGTGTGTGCGCGAAAAGGTCTCTATCAAACTACTTTGTCAAGTTTGGGTCTACAGATTTTAAACTTGATGTATAGGGAAGTCGGTCTTGTGAAACAAATTCGATTTAGTTTTTAGCCGGTTAAAATAGTTGCTAAGGCATTAAAATTAAAAATGATTGGAACTTGGAAAGCATAAATCGATATAAAGCGCTCCTTTACGCATGCGTACATATAGATTTATATGTTAAATAGCGTTAATTAATTAAATTAACTTAATTAAATATCTATCTCTCGTTAGCTCAGATGGTATAAAATACCGCTGGAGAGATAAATGTTTTGGTTTCGATTCTAATTGATGGCACCCAAGTTATATATATATATATATATATATATATATATATATATATATATATATATATATATATATATATATATATACAGGGTATCCGTAAAGTTACTATACAGTCTTACAAGTTATTATACAGACACCCTGTAATAAATATTAACTATTAATACAAATATAATACAATAAAACAATAAGACTGTATAGTAACTTTACGGACACCCTGTATATATATATGTATAATAGGATGCCAATGAAAAACAAATTTGTGAAATTGTAAGGTCTTACCAAGACCGTCTTAAAAGACAAGATGGCCGGTGGGCAAAAATAATTTAATCTGCTGACGTCATCACGGATAGTCCTTAGTTGCTTGACACCAGGTAGTCACCGGTAGTCACTCGTAACGTCTTGAAGTCAGTGTAATATTTCTTTTTTTATTAAAATGCCTTCACGGTGCATCGTTCCAAATTGCGGAGGAAATTATCGTAAAGGACCAAAAAGTGACAGTATTTTCATTTCCGAAAGATAAAGAATTATAATGCAGTAATGAAAAAAGATTTTACACCATCCCCATTCAGCAAAGTAAGTTTTAACGTGCTCCCCCCCTGCATTTAACACAATGTAACTATAATTTAATTCAAGATTATCATCCTAAATTTTTTTACCATTCAAAAGAAGCTTCAAATAAATTGCTAATATTAAAAAAAAAATTTTTTACAGCATACAAAACTAATGAAAATGCGAGACAACATCGACTCTTTAAAACACGTTCTTTTGAAGAGACGATTTTTTTTAGCTGTTGACACACATGTTTTAAAAATCTACCAAAAAATAATTTTCCTGAAATTTTTCAATATTTAAAAATAAATTATGCCGGCTGATAAAATTTTTAAACTTTTTTTTAAAGCTAGAAAGATAAAATTTAAATATATATATATATATATATATAATTATATAATATATAATAATTTTTTACTATAATAATTAAATACCTACAGACACTAGCGTTTCATCCTTTCGGGATTCTTCAGTGCAGGGTGTCACGATTACTACCAGTCGAACGATTCGAACCCCGCGACACGAGACATCTCTGGCTCGATTAGCGGAGGCCGTATCCATTCGGCTACCATTAATCATGTGAAATAGCGTTGAATTTTAAACATTTTAATTTAAATGTTCATTACGTCAGACAGACAGTGATCAAATCGTTATACGATGATCTACGCATAAGAGCTAAATTGACCGACTTTTTAATTCAACAGAAAGTGCTCAACGATAAGAAACGTATTTCTTAAAGGGGCTGTCATAATTATTTTTTTACTATAATAATTAAATATATATATATATATATATATATATATATATATATATATATGAAACTAAAGTAAAAAAAAAACGCGCGTTCACTCATGGTCTTACAATTCATTTCATTAACGTAATTGGGTTTGTATTACTGTACACATAGATTCGAAAAAGTTGTCAAAAAACAAATATATAACAAATAAATGTTATCAAAGGCAAGATAAGTTACTTTTCTACCAAATATTTTTATTTTTCGTGTTTTTATTCAATGTAACATGTTTATTCAACTCGAAAAACATACAGTGTTTACCGATGTATTCGAAAATTCAAGATGGCGTCTGATTCTCTCTTTAACACGGTAAGTTTGGGATAAGGTGTTATAAATAAAAAAAACTATACAAAATGCTATTAAAAACCCGCCGAATATATGTTAACCTTTGTCACGGTAACATATATTGAGCAAGTTTTTAACAGTATTTTATCCGGTTTTGTATTTATAACACCTTTTCCCAAACTTACCGTGTTAAAGAGAGAATCAGACGCCATCTTGAATTTTCGAATACATCGGTAAACACTGTATGTTTTTCGATCTGAATAAACATGTTACATTGAATAAAAACACGAAAAATATATCCAGTTTGGTAGAAAAGTAACTTATCTTGCCTTTGATAACATTTATTTGTTATATATTTATTTTTTGAAAGCTTTTTCGAATCTATGTGTACAGTAATACAAACCCACGTATTTTAACAAACTGAAAATATGGATGTAAAAAAATGATTTTGCATGTTATTTTTGTTATGTGGTGAAATAATCTTAAATAAGAAACATGATTTTTTTCTTTAGGTTAATTATTTTTTTACTGTGCAATATTTCATGAATTTGTTAAAAATATTGTTTTTGATTTTGAAAAAATATTGTGGTTCATTTTGATTAAAAATACTCATTTTGATTAAAAAATATTCATTTTGATTTAAAAAAAATATTGTTCATTTTGATTAAAAAATATTCATTTTGATTTAAAAAAAATATTGTTCATTTTGATTAAAAAATATTCATTTTAATTTAAAAAAAAATATTGTTCATTTTGATTAAAAAATATTCATTTTTATTTAAAAAAATATTGTTCATTTTGATTAAAAAATATTCATTTTGATTTTAAAAAAATATTGTTCATTTTGATTAAAAAAAATTCATTTTGATTTAAAAAATATTGTTCATTTTGATTAAAAAAATAGTTTAATTTTAATATTTGTTTATTGTCTTAACTCATATCAAATGTTTTGCTTGTGTTCTGCTTCAAATATTCATAATCTTACATGCATAATTTTCATTTAATTATATTAAATAAACTTCAAGTTTATTTCAAATCAAATCGTGTTCCTTCACTTTTTTAAAATGTAATTTATAAGTAATTAAAGAACGCATTCTAATCTTTAAAATCTATAATACAACGAAATATTCAATTGCTTATAATATACTTAAACAAACAACTTGTGTTTTTTTATTATTTTTTATTATTAATATTAGATGATTTTCAGTATAAATCATCGTGTTCTTTCTTTATTTTAATCCAATTTTGAAGTTTTGTAACGCTGTCTGTAAAGATTACTGTTCATTATTGACAGTCTAAGAGTTCCACATATCTTGCTTGTTGGGACCTCGGCGATGACGTCATTTTTTCAGCTGGCCGGCCATCTTTATAACGAAGGCCACGGTCTTACTCCTTAATATTGTTCCTATTAATGTATGGAATTAATAGCAAATAAATTGTTTCATAGTCATAACTGGTTGGACTCAATCATTTCCTGGATTTGGTATCAATGTACAGTATATATGATGAAATATATGTGTTATTTTCACAGGAATTTGAAAGAATTATTCTTCATAATGCAGAATAAAAAATTATGTAAAACTGCGTATAATGTATATTGCATTATAAGAGAAATGTTGTTTTATTTGGAAACATGTTTTTATTCAGAATGTTAAGAACAGTCACCAGTCAGTGTACATTGTCGTGAATCGGGAAAGTCATGTCTGTGTTTTTCAACGACTTGCAAAAGTAGTGCTTTTGGTCCTCTTGGCAGGCAATTGATTAGTTGAAATCTTGGATAAGGGCCAGTCCATGTTCTGCTGCATCATTGACCACTTGTCAAAATCTCTGAAAAAGTTTTTTTTACATGGTAGTCACCGCTTATTAAGGCCAGAAAGTCACTCGGGGATAAGGGTTATTGCGTGTACAGTAATCAATGGGATAGTATCGTAGTAATCGTTAGTATTGGAGATTTGATAAAGTGTCTTACTTAAGGGGGCGATTGATCAGGAATTTGTTTATGTTGGACTTGAAGACATCCAAGTTGTCATCAGGTGGGAAACAGGCAAACGGAAGAGAGTTCCACAGGCGTGCAGTTCTGAGAAAGAAGCTTTGGTCATGAAATCTACGCTTTGATTTAGGCACAAAGAGTGGGGAAAATTACTGACAGTGGTTTCAGCTAGACGGGTGTTTTTTGTAGTCCGCTTATTCATACTTCCATGAAAACTTCAAATGCCTATGCAACTATCAGTTCATGAATGTGATGACGACAAGGTAATTCGAGAAGTTGACGTCCTAGTTTCTGTTTCAACAATGTACATGCACCAGAATTATTGCCTGTGTTGCTAGGGGTTGTGTCAAATAGCATTGATGTGACTCGATCTGTAACGTTCCATTCATTAAGAGCACAGAAAACAGCATCCGCTTGTGTTTCATCAGTACCACTTGTCAATTGAGGAACACGAAGTATTTTCATAACCCCGTTTCCTGATAAAATCACTGTCAATCTGTCAACTTACTCATTTCCAGAGAGTGCTGGAAGAAGTTTACCATCTCAATTGAAAGTTAGGGGAGCATTAGGCAAAAAGCTTCTCTTTATTTTCTGGGCTGCCATTTCACAGTGATGTCGTCGAGCTTGTCTTGTAGGTTCTTTATTCAGAGCTACCTCTCTGAGTTTGTGACCCAATGCTTCTGCAGCAGCTTCTAGGATGTATGTTGCATTTCGGTTACTTTTGTTCTACCAAGAACGGCTGAAAGTTCTAGTGTGATGTGATGACATTCGTTAGCTTATGACGCTTTTTAAGGAGTGACTGAAACATTTTACAGATGGACCTGGTCTTTTCGCATCATCTGAACCAGAATGACTTTCATCATTATTTCCTGCCAAATCACTATTTCTTTATTCCTCTCTATGCATTCACATTTCTGCTAGATCTTATCTCTCTAGATGTTATCTCTCTAAATGTTATATAGATGTTTCTGCTAGATGTTATCAAGACGTCTATATTCAACCTTATATAACTTTGAATCAACAAGACCTATGCAAACTCTTTTGCCTTTCTAACGCTGTGCTTCTAGAAATTTTTTGTCTTCATCAATCTTGATCATATGGCATCAGCATTTGCAACATCCAATAAGTCATCTGATGAATCTGTAAATTAAGGTTCTTTAGTTTTCTGAATATTTGTCTGTCTGGAACAGTTATTTTTCAGTAATTTCCATTTATTATGTAAGTCTTTCAGTTTGATAATGATGTTGTAATCATGTCGTGTAAGTATTCGAGCTTTAGCCCAGAACTTCAGCAATTCAGATGTTATAGTATAAGCACTGTTGTATTGGGATTTTCTGATTTTTATGCAAATCGATAAATCTTGCGAGAACTTGGCGATGACAAGGTAATTTAGTTATGCATTCGGATGATGAACTGTTAAGACAGATATCACGTTCGTTAGATGCATTATATTTATGATTAGCAAATTTAATCATTTTCTGAAATAAAAAGAAAAACATTTTTTATGTTTTTGGATGGTAACCAAAAATGGAAAGCCCATATACACTTATTTTTGAAGCTATGGAATTTCTAACTTTCACCCCACCAAAATATTAGATATACTTAAAAAAAAAAAAGTCATCCATATAAAATTCTAATAGAATCAAATAAGATTTAGAGGTAGCTGAAAGACGTCAAAGTTAGGGTTTCAAATCATATTTTGACTATTGTGATCCTGGGATTAGTCAGTTATATATGTCTTCCATTTTTGGAGTTATTGAATTACCATTAAACATTGGAATATATTTATAGAAAATCATTTAATTATTACTTTTATTTATAGGAACAAAAATAGAGGATAAGACTAGTGAAATTATACAATGCATATTCTATATACATTTCATTGGCACCTTAATATATATATATATATATATATATATATATATATATATATATATATATATATGTACACATATACATATATATATATATATATAGCTATATACATATATATATATATATATATATATATATATATATATATATATAGCGCTTAAAGATTAAGACAATGGGAACACCCTAGGGACCCATTTCGCCACAAACTCATCAGTAGTTAATCGTCGGTTAAACACAGAAATATAAAAAACGAAGTATTTAAAACTTCCTTCGACTGGAAATGCTGGTTGTGTTTGGACAGACGGATCAATAAGTCTGTATCGAATTGTTTCCTGTCTGTTGGGTTACCTTTTGTATTTTTTCTTTCTCTTATCTGCTACCTCTTTCTCACAAAAGCGAAGTTGCTTGCTTTTTTTTTTGTCGCTATTTTCATAGTAGGTGCTCGATTGGGCTCCAATCTCTGGTGCACAACATTAAAACATTAACACCAAAATACACATGTCTAGCTACAACCACAGTAAAAAAAAATGCCTTTCACCCTCTGTGTGCCTAAAATTAAACAGAACTTCTACAAGCAGAGTTTCTTTCCAAGAACTACTCATCTTTGGAACGGAATACCAACCGGCTGTTACCCAGTAGGTTACAGCATGATTGTTTTCAAGTATCATTTGTTGAGCCGTCCCATTAAGTAATCAATTTCAACCAAGATACAACCATAATTTGCAATCCTCAATTAATTGTAGTCCTCGAGCGGCATTAGGGTCTTAATGATCCGTGATTCGTTAGTATAAAAAATCCAACCCAAGACATAATTCTCGAGTCTTCGTTTCTTATTCGATAGCCCCTTCGGCTAGATACAAGTTTGGGATTCATCATCATCATCATCATCATCATCAGCAGCAGCAGCAGCAGCAGCAGCAGCAGCAGCAACAGCAGCAGCAGAAGAAGAAGACGAAGAAGCAACAGCAGAATAGTAATAGTTGCAGTAACAAAGATAACTGCGGCAGCACAAGTAGACCAATCCGATGTTGTCTGGTTTTATGACTCAGCCAACGCAGCAATCAGACAGTTGATGATGAATGGATCACTCCAACCTCAGCAGGACGGCTGAGCGTTCTATCTTTGGTGGGGGTATAAAGCTCCATCGCCCTGCTGAACAAAATCTACCGAAGAAGGGTCTAACAATTCTTAGCCGACTACACAGTAGACGCTGAATAATGGCTCGTCAAAATCAACTGAGCGGGTGAACACAGTGTGCCGGAAGCAGTGTGGAGGCGGGAAGAAGACTGCTGAACACGTCACGACAACCAAAATCATCATCATCATCATCATCATCATCATCATCATCATCATCATCATCATTTTAACCTCTGTCATCTTTCCATGGATTCATACGTCCTAAACTGTGACGTTATTAAATGTTTTCAAATATTACTAACGGGGTAAATGCTGTTCGTTGCATTTGGGGGGGGGGGGGCGGGGTCAGTTAAGCACAAAAACATCATGTCATAAAAGGATACTTTATTAAGCTGAAAGTAAAATGACGTTTTTTGGCAGAATTTTATTTTCATAAGTTTAAATAATCGATTAAGTAAAGTTCTTGTGAGAATTTTCCCAGTAAAGAAAAAAACAAAACAAAAAAAAAACAACAATATAATATTTTAAGAAACGCATTTGAAGGACATAGACATCCGCCACGGCCAAAGTATGCACTACCAAAACAGTTGTAATTCCGTATTGTTTAACGTTATGTGGTATGTTCACTAAGGGGTATCCTTTCGACCTCACTCGATGGCTAATAAATACCCACTTTCCAGTCTATACTGGAAAGTGGGTATTATCTGTCTTCCTCATAAGGGCATAGTTAGACACAATTTGTTTTTAATGTGGAAGAAAATCAAGCATCTTCAAAACGGGGCTATCTAAATAAGTAACAAAACATTAACATTGCCCCAGTATGGAAAGACTTCTCCTTCACTGACTGGAGATAGAACAGTTATTGCATTTTGGCCCCAGGAAAACAACAGACAAGAAACAGCTAAGCCTCTCGTTAAGACGTTGTAAGCAGTTGGCTGAGTTTGAAGTAACGTCTCATTTTTGCTCTTCTTTTCCGTTGTTGTTAAGCCGTCGTTGCAGTGAAAATGTATTGACAGAAATATGTTTTTCATTTTTCATTTTCCTTTGCTTCTTTAATGACACAATAAAAGGAAAATACAATAAAAAAATTTTTTACTATGTTCGACTGAGGTCGTTAAGTGCTGGAGAGGTAGGAAAATGACATAAAAAATGACAAAAGAAAAGGAAGTAGGTTTAGCGAGTAATAAAATAACTTATCAATAGACAATGGATAGGAATTTGTTCTTAACGCAGACAAAGAGAAATAAAGAGTTTAAATTAGGATGTAACGAATGACGAGAGCAAAAGGACTGAACAATGGATAGATATATATTTAGTTTTAAGATATTGAAGAGTATCGACCATAGAAATGATTGATGGACGATGAAAACGACAGAGAGTGAGTTTTTACAGAAGTCGTGAGTTGGGAATTTACAATAATCAGAGTTGAAAGTTGAGTCGGTCGTTTAAACAGTGGGATTTTAAGAGCAGTTCGACTTTGACTACAGTTGGAGAAAGATCGTGGCTTCGGTCAGATTGAAAAAGGTTTAGGAGATCGAGATGAACTAACGGCAACAGACGAACCCAACTTCGACAGGATGTTGACGTGAACCTTAGCATATAAAACACACATCCAGAATCCAACCGATATATATATATATATATATATATATATATATATGTGTGTGTGTGTGTGTGTGTGTGTGTGTGTGTGTGTGTGTGTGTGTGTGTGTGTGTTTTCTTTGTGTTGTGTTTTGGTTTATTTTTATGCTTGTGGATCAGTACGCTCCTTATCGACGATTGCCAATGTGAACAACACGACTATACTGCCAAAACTAGAACGATGAAAGATGGAGAACAAAACCATGACGCACGACGTCTGGGGTCGGCAGCTTGTCAGTGGGGGGGGGGGTACGTTGTGTCACAATACACTTTTGTATCTTATTCTTTGACATTACCATAAAGTTACACATTAAGAAAGCTACAGATTAAGGTTGAACGAAGACAGAGCTCTGACAAAGGGCGTACGAACCTAGTCGGCTCTCTGCTAATGAGAAATATCCTTCTCTTTTCTCTGCCAAGTCTCACTTTGAATTTCCTGTCAATAACTGTACATTCTGGACTCGAATTGTTAACATATAATGGATTTTTGTTTACTTCTCTACATAATTTAACCTTACGTTGGAAACACCATTCTAGACATTATTTTGTACAGCTGCAGTCAATCTTGCTACAATAAAAATAAAATAGGATATTTTTTTTTTCGCTTAAGCGTGTACGCTCTTAACGAGCTAAACACAAAAGAAAACAGTGAGGGAATTCCAAAAATAAGCGATCCGATGAAAGAAGCTATAAGAGTAGAAATTTTTCTCCCGCATCTAGGAACATCTACAGTGAAAGGGGCGGTATTTTGAGGAGATACACGTGCAGTAATTTCATCGGAGTACATTTCGTAGAAGCAATTGTTAAAGAAGCATAGTTATGTAATATTGCGGCGATTGACAGGGTCTGGATCTTGGTAGACAGTTCGAAACCTATTATTTATAGATTTTCTTTATATATATATATATATATATATATATATATATATATATATATATATATATATATATATGTATATATATATATACGTTTATTGTGGCAATAATACTCCATATATGGGCGAATGCAGACTTATAGAGTGATTGTAAAAAGTTTACTACCCCCTCTAGAGGGAGCTCACCTACTTTGCAGAAGACAAAACAGTATATTCTATGTATTTATTTTAATTAATGTTGTCGGTGAATGTTGGATCAAGGTGTTTAAATATTGGACAGGAAGGATACCATCGGCCATAGCAATCAGTGGTTAGTAAGGTTTCTTATAATTATTAAAAGAAAAGAGCTTTGACTTGATAGCATATGTAACCATTTCTTTTATGTATCCGTTCTATTACTTTTGTTTACACGGTTTAACAGAAACGACAAATGTAAAACAGACAGTTATATCATAGCGTAGAGAATAACTACTCTCTAAAGGGAGACAATTCAGCTGCCTATATCTGTTTCAGATTGCATTGTTCCTATAGAATTGAATGCAGAAATTATTCCTATAAAAAGACAAAGTGAATGCTTAGATATTTTCATTGCGTCTTTTCTGTTAGGAGTAATGTCTCAACCCTGATCTTGACTACAGAACATCTGGTCAGCAAATAAGAAAGAAATCTGATCTTAATTCTCGATCACGTATTGACAATAATGTATAAACCCTTTTAACTCCCTCCTCAGAGTAAAACAACACAGGTACCCACATTTCCATTTAATATATATTATACATAAACTACACGCACTGTATGTTTTAACTTTATTTTTCATTGCAAATGAAATTTCGTTTAAAATGATGTATCCACTTAATATTGTTATCATTAACCAGGACATGGATAGCGTGATTTATAAGAAAGGTTCAGAAACGTCGCATTGCTCCAACGTTTGTGCTTAAATACACCACCATCGCTATTTCCCTCAGACTTGATCATCTCTCGTTGTACGTACCACCACTAGGTTCGTACTCCTTTTTTCTGTCCTCGTTCATCCTTCTTTCCGTGGGGCGGTAATCTGTACCTTTCGTAATGTGTAACTTTACAGTAATGTAAAAGAATAAGATACAAATAAGTTATTGAGACACCACGTGGTCCTCCACTGACAAGTCGCCGACCCCAGACGTCGTGTGCTATGACTTTGTTCTCCATCTTTCATCGTACTAGTTTTGGCCGTGTCATCTTCTTGTCCACGCTGTCTCCAACAGTAGTCAAAGTCCAAATGCCCTTAAGCGACCAACTCAACTTTCAACGCTGACTGTCACAAAGCCCCAACACACGACTACCGTAAAAACCCACTGACTGTCGTCTTTGCACATTCTCTATACTTTTTCCCTTTTGGATTATATTTGGTAGGGGATACATCAAAGCAGAGCCTGTGTTAAAAATACCCAAACTATTGCTGCGAAGCAAAAAAAAAAAAAAAAAAAGGATAGAAATAAAGCGAAATAAAGACATCCAGAAGTCTTATAAAGTTTTCCAGTGCTCATGGGTAGAGTCGGAGTACATCTGAATAAGGAGATGAAATCTTCTCCACATCTTTTATTCATGGCTATAAATATAAATATTTACCAGGATTAAATATAAAAATCGATGAGATCAAGAGAAAATATTTTTACCAAAACGGACCAATATTTGCTAAAACTAACTGATAGAAAAGATTTAAATATTTATTCTCTATTAATAAAGCTATTTTAAAACACGTGAAAATTGATTACATATATTTATATATTTTTTATATAATTGATATATTTACATATTATTTATAATTTTATATAATTTATATATTTACATATTATTTATATAATTGATATGGAATTTGAACAAATATTTTGAAAGTGATGCTAATTTTCCTATTTTTTAGTAATGTTAAGTGTGTATCATTTTATTGCAGGTTTTCCAACTTGCCAGGAAAGGGTCGATTGACAGCTAGTGAAAGGAACGTGTTGTTGCAGGCCTTGCAGAAGGTTTATCTTTCATAGATCTAGCCAAGAAGCTTGCAAGAGATCGAAGAACATTGTCTTCATTCCTTAATTTGAATTCATTTTTTAGATGAGCATTATATATATCATTATTATATAGAGATTCGAAGTTCCTATCCGTCGGGGTTACCACCTAACGAAGGCCAGAGGAATAGTTGGCCGAAACGTCGTGAAAAAACAACAACCAATAAAGATGAAAGCAACAACTAATAAAGATGAGAATAATAGTCAGAAATAAAAATAAATTAATATTGTCTTCATTCGTTGAAAATCCAAATATCAAACCAAGGAAAGACAAAAACACAAGAAAGTCAGTTTCTACTCGTGATGTTAGAAAATTCACCGTCAACTTATCAAGCAGCCGGACAGCAAGTGCTGCTATATTTGACAAGGCTGGAATACTTTCCTTGTCCAGAAAGACATGCTGCAATGTCTTAAACGAAATTGCAAGGAGCATTAAGCCCATAGCAAGACCGGTTTTAAACCAAACTCATAAGCAAAAACGTTTGTTTAAGGCTCAGAAATACATGAAAACCAGCTTGAAAGTGTTCTTTCCACCGATGAGGCCATAGCAAACTTTGATGGACCAGATGGTTGAGGCCAAAGTTGGGAGTTCTCTTGGATTTCCTACCCCTTATCGATTTCGTCGTCAACAGGGAGGTGGAGGTGTCATGTTTTGGACTGGAATAATCTACGATGAAGTAATTGGAACATTTCGAATGTCAGAAGGTATCAAACTGATAAGCCAGTCTTATATTTTATTTTTAAGTGAGCATTCGTCACCATGGCTCCATGACCTTCCATTGGCGTGTCACCGCAAATTGATTTTATGCACTAATAATAATACGCTATCCCACTCAGCCAAGGCTACAACATCCTACCTTAAGTCATTTGACATTAGTGGAGAAAATTTGATGACATGGCCAACTTGTTCTCCAGATAGAAACCCAATTGAGCAGCTCTGGTCAATAATAACGATGAAAGTCTATGCAGGAGGTGTTTAATTTTCGTTAAAGGATGAACTTTGGAGGAAGATTTTGGATGTTTCCTATAGCATCACATCATATCAAATCCGTCAATTGACATCATCAGTTGAGAAGAGGCTATTCAAAGTGATTTTAAAACATGGGATTTATGTTGATAAATAAATATTTTCTTAAACAAAATAACGTGAAAGTCGTTCTTGTTTTTAGTTAATATTGTTACTGGATATGTTCTTTATTTCATATAAATAGAAATATGAAGTTGGAATTTTGTTTTATTACCGAAGATACACATTTTTAGACACTTGCAATAAAGTGATACATACTTAACATTACCAGAAAATAGGTAAATTAGCATAATTTTCCAAATATTTGTTCAAATTCCACAAAAATCAGGGACATAAGACACGTTGTTATGCTCTTCCAGTGTACCAAATTTCACTTCTCTGCGTTTCATAGCAATTTCAAAATTAAATAATTACCTGCAATAAAGCGATACACAGAATTCATACATACAAAACAAAAAAGATACAGACGTGGGCTTTAAGTATGGCTTGCTATGATCGCACCATAAAATACCTGAAAGGAAATGATAATGTTTTTGCGTATGTCTTGTCACGCTCAATGGATACGAATCAGGACAATGATGATCTTCCAGTAGAGATAAATAATAAGAATTATCCAGTAAGTGCAATCAATTCGAATCTCTTCGAGCCGAAAGAGTTTGTATCGTATTAGAATACTAAAGACTTATCGGTAATGCACGACCAACCCACGTTAGAATAGATTTAATTAGCGAACAAGAAACCAATTAGAAAATTTTTGGCTTAAAGATGCCGATTAAGAAAAAACGGCAGAGCATCCAAAACAGAACAAAACAAATATTAATGAACGAAATAGTCTACTGTTTGTCGCAGCCCAACGACAAACTACTGATTAGATTATACGTACCGTCGCATCTTATGAAAAGGGTACGAGTTTAATATCATACCGACAATGGTCACATGAGCGTGGAGAAAACATTTCACGCAATTAAACAAAATACTTCTTGACGGGTTTACTTAAGGAGGTACATAGGTAAATATATTTCGTGCCAAGAACTTGAGGAAACAGCAATTCCAAATGCAAAAGTGTCGATATCAACGTGAGAATTCGGACGAGAAGTCTAACATTCTGTTGATGAAACACCGTATCATATAATACCTAACTTGAAAATCCACAGAAATCAGGAAACTAAGGAACCTTGCAATGCTCTTCTAGTGTACCAAATTTCACTTCTCTGCGTTTCATAGCAATTTCCAAATTAAAAAGGTATTGACCTGTAATAAAGCGATACAAAGCTTATATATATATATATATATATATATATATATATATATATATATATATATATATATATAATTCAAGAAAACTCGTCCTGGGAAAACTCGTCTCGAGAAAACTCGTCTCCGGAAAACTCGTCTCCGGAAAACTCCACTCCGGAAAACTCGTCCCCTTTCGCTAGGTAGGAAAACTGGTCCTTTATTGAATAAGTATCGATTGAAAACACATTTTATGATCGTTCTTGAAGGAGATATTGGTTTTTAAAATATTTTTACTTGTTTAATGTTT
Organism: Euprymna scolopes; assembly: GCF_053919585.1. Classification (NCBI taxonomy): domain Eukaryota; kingdom Metazoa; phylum Mollusca; class Cephalopoda; order Sepiida; family Sepiolidae; genus Euprymna; species Euprymna scolopes. Next base: position 85,147,113 of record NC_136500.1, read on the forward strand.
TTTTTGTTTTTTTTTAAATAAAATCGATTTTCTAAGTGTCCGTTTTCTACCTAACTGGCTAAGTTCTCAGTGGTTTCACTTATTTTAAAGCGTTTATTATGTTCATAAACGAGACCGCATACTTTTTTTTATATTAATATAAAAAGAATTTACTTATTTACTATTGTTTATAAAAGGGTAAACTCGATTTTTCTACCTCGCCGACTATGTTGTTTGTTGTTTAATTTATTTGGAATCGTTTATTCGGCAAAGAAAAAATAACACAGAAAACAAACAAAAAACATGTCGAGTGTTACGTGAGAACGAGAAATAATGTCCGGTATATCACATCTTAGGGGTCTTGATAATCGCTAAAAAATAGAAAATTAAAGAAATTACTGAGGGAGATTTGGTTTTAAAAAGAAAATAATAAAATTTAATATTTTTTTAAATATAATTTAGAGAGGGGGGGGGGTAAAAACTATATCTCCCTCCGAAAAACAACCAACAAAAAATGAAATTAAAAAGATTCTTGATAAACGATAGCAGAGTTTTCAATAAAATTGATTAATAAATTTATTTAGTGATTACTTTTTCTCTTAATGATTGATTTTAGAATTTTGAAGTAAAAATTTAAAAAATTAAAAATGAGTTAACGAGAGATTTTTAGCACATCTCTCGCGCCAAAAAAATATTTCGCTTTTAATTTATTAGTTAATTTTTGATAAATTTGACAGGACGACAATAAATGTTGATAATTGATAAAATTATAATTTTCAATAACGCATGAGTGCATTTGGTATGAGAGAAAACAAAAACATAACAACAAAAAAAACTATCATAATTAAAAAAACAAAACAAAAAAGTAACGAAGAATCGAATCGCTCCCTGTTTTTTATTTTTTGTTTTGTTTTTTATTATTGTTTTTATGACTCCAAAAAACATCGTTACAATAAGAACAAAAAAATTGTAATTAACTTTGTATGAACATAATAAACGCTTTAAAATAAGTGAAACCACTAAGAACTTAGCCAGTTAGGTAGAAAACGAACACTTAGAAAATTGATTTTATTTAAAAAAAAACAAAAAAACATTAAACAAGTAAAAATATATTTTTTAAATATTATGGGGGCTATAGTCGATTTTAAAAAACAATATCTCCTTCAAGAACGATCATAAAATGTGTTTTCAATCGATATTTATTCAATAAGGGGCCGGTTTTCCTACCTAGCGAAAGGGGACGAGTTTTCCGGAGTTGAGTTTTCCGGAGACGAGTTTTCCGGAGACGAATTTTCCCGAGACGAGTTTTCCCGGGACGAGTTTTTCCGGGTACCATATATATATATATATATATATATATATATATATATATATATATATATATATGACAAAATTAATTACAATTTTCGAAAAATCATATATAGATACATATATATATTTATGTATATATATATATATATATATATATATATGTGTATAAATATGTATATCTACATATATTTATTTAGTAATAAATTACCCTGAAAAATAAATTTTCAATAAGACAAACCTATTAGGATATCAATAGTTACACCTTGTTCAGAGGAGCAAATTATAGAATGAATAAAAAGATAATGAGTAAAGTTACATGGGCACTTTATTACATTTACAATTCAATAAGGATTAAAGAAAAAGGAAATAGGAAACAAACTTCTTTAGACTATGGCATTTCGAAGCTTAATGCTTTTTATCAGAAGTGGAGGAGAAGTCGACATTATACCAAAGTGAAGGTAAAAACCAACGTCGACTAAAAGCACATAGATAAGAAATGAAAAGTATTACGGGGTTATGATATAAAGGAGAAAAGAAGAACAAAACAAAAACTTGAATAACTGAGAAAACATAATTAAAAAACAAAAGAAAATGAACTAGAAAAAGGATATATATAATAAATAGAAGATAAAACAAAATGATAAATAAAAAATGATAAATAAAAAATGATAAATAAAAAATGATAGATAAAAAATGATAGATAAAAAAGTAAGGTAAATAAAAAGAAAGTAAAGAAAAATAAAAAGTAGATAAACTAGGGCAATAAATTTAAAAATAAAAGATGAAAAAGTTGTATATATATATATATATATATAAATAATAAAAAAGAAACATATATATATAGAAAAAGAAAAAAGAAAAATATACATATAGAAAAAAAGATATATATATATATAAAAGAAAACAAAGAAATATATATTTATATATATATATATATATATATATATATATATATATATATATATGTCACCCCCTTCAGCCGGTCGGTTGAGACGATCGTCGACCTCAGAACTCTTCCACTCCAATTACGGCAGCCTGAAAACGACCCGACTCTGGCGGTTTGCAGCTCACTATTTTCGTCCTTCCAGTGACCACTGCTGGTGATAATTCTTAGCCGCTTTAATGTTGCTGAATTATCAGTTGGTCGTCTAAATTTATACTCCGGACCTGACGTTGTTTACCCGCTTACCGGCGGACATCGCCGATAAGAGAGCCGTGGATTTTAGTGTGGTGAAAAAGGAAATAAAAACGATTCCACACACGAATAGACAATTAATCTGGGTTTATTCACAATAATAATGGTCTAATAATATTTCAGAGTTTGAAGGAAGTTGGCTGTAGCTATTTTAAAACGGTAACTTGTGACTCGAGTTCAGATAGGTTTTTCGGCCATTGGAGATACGTGTTTTAAGTCAAAAGCCCTCTCTGCCCGACTTTAACACCATCTGAATTCGCCCAAATCGAATTCTCTCTTCTCCTTCTCTTCTCCCCCTCCTCTCTTCTCCTTCTGTTCTTTTCTCTGTGTTCAAGGAATATATACATATCCACCAATGCCCTTTAAACATCACGAGTTTGTATTTGTTTACAACAAGAAAACTTGCCTGTTATCAGCTTTCAAACCTTGTTTTCTAAAATAAACAACCGCCTGTCATTTCATCTCGAATTCTGTGTTTCAAAATAAACAGCCAGCTCACTCCAAACTCTGACCGTTACAACAATAAGTATCTCTTGACATACTTTTTCCTTTGTCTGTTCTAACCAAAGAGTCATTTGATCGTCCTAGGTTTTCGTTCTTTTGGCTCTTTCTCTATAACGGCATATCAACCCCATAACTTGGTTATATATATATATATAAAAGAAAAAAGAAAAAAATATATAAAAAAACATATATATATAGAAAAGAAAAAAAGAAAAAATATATACATAGAAAAAAAGAAATATATATATATAGGAAAGAAAAAAAATAGGGAGAGAGAAAAAAAATATATATAGAAAAGAAAAAAAAGAAAAATATATATAGAAAAAAAAGAAATATATATATATATATAAAAGAAAAAAAAACTATATATAGAGAAAAAAGAAAAACATATATATATAGAAAAGAAAAAAGAAAAGTATATAGAGAGAAAAAAAGAAAAGTATATATAGAAAAATAGAAAAATATATAGAGAAAAAAAGAAAAATTTATATAGAAAAGAAAAACAGCATGCCGCCCGACATTAACCAGTAATAAATTAAATATGATATTGTAATTTATGCAGATTTAGTATTTATTATTGTAGAGCCAATCTTCTATTGATTATTATTATTAGTGATGGGACGATTCCAAAATTTTTCCCGATTTTAATACAATTATCGATTCCGTTTTCAATTTCCGATTCCGATACGATTCCCGATTCCGATTCCGATTTAAAAGAATATGAATCTGAATCGGGAATCGTATCGCAATCGGAAATTGAAAACGGAATCGATAATTGTATTGGAATCGGGAAAAGTTTTGGAATCGTCCCATCACTAATAATAATAATGAATATTTAATTAGTGATCTGTTGTTTTTGTTTTTTGTTTTTTTTTTCTCTTTGTGCAAAATTTCAAATTGCCGGGTAACATCAGTGTATATTTTTTCCTCAAATGTTTTCTTTTTAATTGAGTGAAAATTGTAAGACAACAAAATATTTATTTTGATTTTAAAACAAAGCGAGATTTGTATCAGTTCATCGCTAGTGTACAACATGCTACTTGAAAGTTTTCATAAACAGTTGAAAATAGTCGACGATTGGTAGGCAAAATGAGAAAACTATATAAGAACAAAATATTTAACAACGACCCTCCCATTGTTACGCACGAAGTTCTAAATAATGTTACTATTTAGATAACCATTTTTAACATAGGGAGGGCATGGGCTTTGTTTACTATTCTGTGCATTCTCTCTATGAATGAAGTAAAAATTTTATTTTAATTATGAAAAACTGGTGGGTTATTAAATTGATTTGCTTTGCTGTAAGCAAAAGCTAAAACGAGATGAAAATAATAATAATAATAATAATAATAATAATAATAATAATAATAATGATAATGATAATAATAATAACTAACGAGACCTGTGGAAATTCTACAGAGAACTCATTCATATGTAATATATTGATGTTGGCATTCTGTAGATGTTCAGCGTAAATTGAGACGCTCTGATATTATTGTAGCTATTTTGTTAAAACTTCAAAAGTATTTATCCAAGCTAGCAGGGAGGCCCGGCATAGCCAAATAATAAAATACGCTCAAATATGATATTTTAATTCTTGCAGATTCCATATATTATTATGAAGTTAATGTTTTATCGATATTTATATATTATAAAATTAAGATTTCAAAAATAAAAATATATCTATGACTTGTGTTCATCAGCTTGAATCGAAACCGAATCCAAAACTTATGAAGAATTCTTGATACATTTATTTATAAAAAAGAAATTGATTACTAAGGTGCTATCAGCTAAAATCGAACCCAAAACCAAAACTTATGAAGAATTCTTGATAAAATTATTTTAAAAACAAAATACATTATTGGAGTGCCATTAGCTATAATCGAAACCGAAACCAAAACTTATAAGGAATTATTGGTAAAAATGTGTATAAAATAATTGGATGACTGAAGTGCCATCAGCTATAATCTAAACTGAAACCAAAATTATGAAGAATTCTTAGTAAAATTATTTATAAAAAAAAATTAAATGACTTATGGGCCATAAACTATAATCGAAACCGAAACTAAAACTTATGAATAATTCTTGGTAAACATATTTATTACAAGAAATGGAAGTACATAACAATTAAACGACCCAGATGTAAGCGTGACACTGAAAATAACGCACACCCTATCATATTAATATATAGATAGAACTACTACTACTACTACTACTACTACTACTACTGCTAATGATAATAATAATAATAATAATAATAATAATAATAATAATAATGTATAAGTTTACGTTCAGATGAAACAACGTTTTACTCACTGACCGTATTACATTTAAATAGTTCAAGTTATCGAAAATTAAACTAAATCTCCCTCAGTATTTTCTTTAATTTTCTATTTTTGAGTGATTATCAAGACTCCTAAGATGCGATCCCTCATGTCGAACATTATTTCTTGTTCTCGTGTAACACTCGACACTACTTGTTTTTTTTTACCGAATAAACGTTTTAAAATAAGTTAAACCACAAACAACTTAGGTAGAAAAATCGATTTTGCTCTTGTTTTAAAGACAGCAGTAAATAAGTATAAATATTAAAAAATCTTATGCGGTCTCAAATCTTTTTTTAACTGAATAAACGCTTAAAATAAGTTACACTGCTAAAAACTTAGCTAGCAAGAAGAAAACGAACAGCTAGGTAGTAAATCGATTTTTTTTCTTTTCTTAAAAGAACAGTAAAAAAAATAAAAATATTGAGGTGTAGCTTCTTTTAAAAACAATATCTCCTTCAAGAACGGTGATAAAATGATGTTTATTCAAAAATGGACCTAGTTTTCCTACATAGCAAAACAAAAGTTTTCAAAGAACGAGTTTTCCGTGGACGAGTCTATTCATTTTGATTTTGATGAACTCTTAGGAGTTTTTCATCTATATTTTTCGCTTGAGTCCAAAGATGAGCATCATAAAACATTATTTATTTCAGAAAAAGCCGACGACGGACACTGGCAATATACAGCTGGCGCCAAAAACCTGTCCAGCCACGGCCACCGAGAGTAAGAAGAAGGCCTGTTTACTAAAAAAATGCTAGCAGGCAATGTAGGTAAGATTTATCAGACTGTCAGTACTATATCAGGGCCATTCGAAAAAGAGCAATAAAACATTTTTAAAAAGAAAAAGGAACACAGTTCGATTAATACTGAAACTGAACTTTATTCAATATAAAATATAAATATCTGTAATCTGGAAGAAAGAGAGAGCCTGTTTCCTCTGTTTAACTGTAGGTGGCGTTACTGTCTCTCCACCCAGTTACGGAAGCACAAAATGTATATAATGGTACCCTTTAAATAAAAATAAATGTTTTTGTTATATTTTAATTTTTAACATGTTTTTTTTTTGTTGCAAACATATTTAAGTTTTATTTTCATTTTTTTCAAACATATTTACGTTTGTTTTTGTTTTTGCAAACATAATTAAGTTTTATTTTTTTCAAACATATTTACGTTTTTTTTTGTTTTTGCAAACATATTTAAGTTTTATTTTTTACAAACATATTTACGTTTTGTTGCTTGTTTATTTTCAAACATTTACGTTTTTGTTTTTGCAAACATATTTAAGTTTTATTTTTTTTCAAACATATTTATGTTTTTTTTTGTTTTTGCAAACATATTTAAGTTTTTTTTTTTTTCAAACATATTTACTTTTTTTTGTTTTGCAAACATATTTAAGTTGTATTTTTTTTCAAACATATTTACGTTTTTTTTGTGTGGGCTCTTTCTTTGATCACGCGCATATATATATAAATACTCGCGGAAAAGGTAAAATAAGTGCAGAAAAAATAAGAAAAAAGGGGAGGCGGTATACAATTTAATACTGATAAAAGTGAATTATGAATTTAGGAAACAAAGAATTAAATAACATATTAAACACCAACGATGAATAATTTTAAAAGTGAAAGCAAACGATAAATAATTTTTAGAATGAAAACAAACGATAAAATACAAAAAATTGAAATCAAACAAATAATTTAAATACAAACAAACAATAAAAGTTACTAGTGCAGAAATATTTTAAAATTTAATTTAGAGAAAAATCACAAGGTAACATTGACTTCTCCTTTATTACATCCTCATGCCGAAAATGATGGTCACATTCCTAAAAACATAATTAAAGAAAACATGCATACCATAATGTAAACTAAAATCTAAGAAAAGATAGTAAACAAACATTTACAATAATAATAATCACAGTGTAGTATCTGTTCTGATGCTACACTTCATTTGTTCTGTCCTCGGTCAGTGGGGGAGAAATCCTTCATGACTGATACAATATTTTTTTTTAATTTTTGTTCCTATCCAGAGTACCCCTTTTTAGGGAGTTAGATTTTCCCACGTTAAAAACCGACCTTGTGTTTAACTGTGCCCTGGTGGGGAGGCAAGTAAATAAATTTTTAAAACAATATTTTTGACAATTATTCTCATGTAAAAAGTATTTGTTTATTATTTTAAAAAGAAACAATCAATTTTAATATATAACACTCAGTCACGGCTAATTTCATTAATAGCCACGTGGTGAATAATTTTTAAACCGACTTAAAAAAAAAAGATATAGAAATTCAAAATAATTTGGAAATACTCAATGAAAGGTTTTATTTATTACTAAAAAGACATTTTGACAATTATTCTCATGTAAAAATCATTTGTTTATAATTTTCAAAACTAAAACAAAATTAAATGAAATTTTCAACCTTCTTGATAGACTTTTTAGCCTTATAGGAAAATAAACACGTTAAAATATCAACATAATATTTGCTGTATTAGCAATAAATAGTATTATTTCTTTAATTTATTTTAACAATGTTATCAAACGTTATGAAAGTACTTGAATACAGTTCTAATTAAATACACGTTTAATTATTAACAAATAACATTACTTACTTCACTATATTTGGTTGGAATAAAAATTTTCCCTTCTAATGGTACGTATCCAAATTGAGAAAATTTAGGAAAAGAAATTGTATGTACTTTTGGGCCTTTTGGATAACTTCCCCGGTAATTTGGAACAACGAAAGAATACATCAAGTTAACAAACTGAAAACCAGAGGAAACTGCTGCTGATAGCCTAGACCATATACCTTCAACTGAATCTGATAATGACGTCACGCTGTCATGTTCATCGGCCTTCTTTACTCTCGGTAGCCATGGTCCAGCCCATTTAACCTTTTAATAATCAAGTGAACTCCCTCGGATGGGGGTACCTAGACATTTAGCAAATAAATGCGAAAAGTTTACAAAGGGAATAAGCAAGTTATCTCTTGATAAATGACCAATAAATAAAATTAATTAAACTCCGTGAATCCATGTTAAATCTGTAAATGTGATTTAAAACACTACCATGGTCCCTCACAGTCCTATGTTGTAAATGAACAACTTCTAATAAAAAAAAACAACAATGTGTCGTTGTTTAATTTTTTTATTGTCCAAAAAATAAGAATCGGTTTGGAATCGGAAATTAGGCTATAATTTTTCCGATACCGATTCCGATACCCCAAAAAGTTCCGATTTTTCCAATTCCGGATTCCAATTGCGATTAATCGTCCCAACGCTAATTATTATATTGTACCTTGCACAAATTTGTATATCGTTTTCATTTAACGGGTTGAGATAAAAACTGAATCACTGTTGATTTCGAGTAAAGCTCAATGTATCTATTTTATAGGTGCAGAGTATATATAGTATAAAATTTTGTTGAACTTCAAAGACTTACATTTTTTCTTTTATATAACTCTTGTTTATTTCATCTTGGATCTTTTTATTACAGCTGTTTCGTTAATGGAATGACAATTTTGTTTTATGCTTTCATAAAAAAATTCTTTCTCATCAACTCGTCAGATGTGATTTCCATCCGATGTAACCAACAAAAAGTTAATTTTGTACATGAAAAACCTGGTGCATTCGTTTGGGGAAAAGAAATTCCATCCCCAATTTGTTACTGCTCGGCCATCTTGGGTACCGTGCAAACCAAATTTCTTGTTTTAAACCTTATTTTCGTATTTTTTATTTTTTGTTTTAGTCTTAATTTTCAGGGGTTCTTTTCTATTATTTCTTCTTTCCTATGTTTTTATCATTTTTATTACTACATTTTTGCGTATATCTTATATTCATTGTTTGATTTCGAATTATGATCGATTAGTTAAGCCCTTTGTTTCAAGGGGAGGTCACTCTCATAGAATATATTTTTATTACTAGAGTTACTTCCCTTACATCTTTTTCGTTACCTATATTATACTTTTTGGTTTTTGTTCATTTTCTCGTTTAATTGTTTCTTTTTTCCATTTTATTTATTTTTAATAGAATTTATCCAGTTTTTTTTATTATACTCATTATGTTCTATTTATGCTAACATTATTCTTACATAGTCGATTGATCTGTTTTTTATGTTACTCGCTCTACATTTCCGTTTATGTTGTTGATTTTAGTCTGGTCTAATGCGTGAAATTAAGTATCGATTTCTGATCAGATATCTGTGAATTAAATATTGTCGTCTGTTTAATAATTTTTCTTCTGATATTAGTATATGGTATGTGTGGAGGGATAGGATGGTCTGTTTGTGTTATAGACGATCCCATCCCCATTGTTAGTTGTATCAATTAAATGGTTGGGTGATTTGAAAAGCAAAAGGTCGCATAATGATTACGAAAAAATACCGATATATATATATTAGTGAAAGAATGTAGATTTATTTACATAAATATACATGGGGAATAATAAGGATATAGAAAGTAAGAATACGAGTTCGTTGATAAGGGAGTAACGTTACTGAGTGTTCCCAGTTCGAACCGAGTTAGTTCCACAAAAATCACTTTCACTTAGGCAACCTTTAGCACCACTTTAGATCTGGGGTGGGTCTTTCTAGAAAAAATTCTTACTAGAAAATTATCAATAAAATTAATGCCAATAATAGAATTTTTGGATCCATACGATATAATGATGATGATGATGATTTGAATAAAAGTTACGAACCTGACACCAGCCACCTGTATGGGAAGAACCCACAAACTTGAATAATTGTCAAAAAGAAGATAACGTACTGTACTTACAATAACCCTTATCCCTGAGTGGCTTCCGGGCCTTGATAAGTGGTGGCCACCTTGTAAAAAAAAATTTAATCTGTGATATTTTAATTTTCTTTTTCGTTTAAAATTTACACTGGTGTGATCAAGTCGAACCATGCCAATTCAGTAAAATGGTGATCACCGAATAAAACGCCTTTGGCGCATTGCTTGGGGTCGATCGGTAGAACTGCTGACTGTCAACGCGATGATTCTAGGTTCAATCCTCGGCTTGGGAGAGGTGCTAGTCTAGCGCCACTGATGAGTTGTGATACAACGAAACAGGACTGTATGTCGATGACTACATCTATAATATAAAGCTGAACGTCTGTGTGTGTGTCTGGTCACGAATAGGCTCCTATATGGTTGACTATTATAGAAAACTGATCACTTATAATGATAGAAGATGTATCGAGACACAGGAATGGGTATGTTTGATCTGGCATAATGATGATTCATTAAAATTGTGGGGTCTGCGTACGCGCCTGGTCCACAAAGTATGGAAATAAAAAATTTAAAAATTAACAATTTAAAAACGTTTACAAGTATTTTTGATATAGATGTACATAATAATACTTTGATAAGTATGTTTTAACTTAAATATGGAGGGTATAATAAAATTGTCGGGTCTGCGTTCGCGCCTGGCCTCCATAGAATGGAAATAGGCACAAACTTTAATAAAGACTTTTCATATCTATCTGCGTAAGTATACTTCGATAATTATGTTTCAGTTTGAAGAAATATGGTATAATAAAATTATGGGGTGTTCGTTCGCGCCTGACCTCCATAGAATGGAAATATGTCACAAAGTTTAACAAGGTTTTTTAATATAGATCCACAGAATATTGTGATAAGTGTTTCAGTGTGAACAGGTATGGTATAATAAATAATGGTGTTTATCTATTTTATTTTTATTTTCATCATATTTTGCTTTGGTTTTGATACCCCCAAATTCGAAGCTATCTCTTTACAACCCTTCCTTTTCATAACCTATCATAGTTTCATAAATCAGAGTCCGTTTTCTGTAGGCTTTGAACCCAGTCAACGACGGGTACTTTTGCTAGTATATATATATATATATATATATATATATATATATATATATATATATATATATATATATATATATTAAATTACATTTTCACCCAAAACAAGGCACAGTGCCACTTTGCTGTATGGGGCGACTATCAGGGACATAAGTTGCAGGGATACTATCTAGGGAGTTGAGCAGCAAAATGTCTGTTCACATTATAGTTGAACTTCTGCATGTCAGTACAGTTGGAGAAGCAGAAAACCAGAGAGACTTCCAAAGTCTAGCAGTTCTGGGGAAGAAATTATTAGAGTAGAAGGCTTTCTTACATCTAGGGATCTCTACTTGGTAGGGGTGGGATTTCGCTGCTTGTCGGGTTTGTCCATGGTATTTACGTCGAGGGGGTACAAGGGCTAGAAGTTTGTCGAAACATCCAGCATTAAAATACTTGTAAAACAAGCAGAGGGATGCAACATTTCGTCGATGGGACAGAAGCCGAAGGTTAGATGACAGTTCAGGACCTATCAGATTGGCGACTCTCTTTTGAACACTGTCCAGAAGCGAGAGACTACTAGCAGATGCACCAGCCCAAATATGACAACAATATTCCATACATGGGAGAATGGTGGCCATTTATTCATTTATTTATTTGCGGACTATTAACCTCGTCTTCATTCACAACTATGAAGTTGAGGATAACAGTCCGCAAATAAATAGTCATTAAAGATCTTCATTACTTACTTTTAATTTTTTTTTAATAAATTATTTTTTATTAATTATGTTAGCCTTGAAAAGAAACATTTCCATCACTGAATGGATATCCCCGGTTCCACCTCTCTGACGTTATCCATGCTGCAGACAGAATCTATTTAGATTATTTGTTTTCACGCATTATTTATGTCACATTTTAACGTTAAACAAAAGTTAGCACATGATTGGTTTCATTAACGCGTCTTTATACATATATGCACGCATATATGTATATACATATATGCACGCATAATGGTCATTTATTTCTTTATTCGTCATTTTTATGTGTTTACAATGACCCTCTCGTTGTTGTTGATCTTCTGTTTAACTTGAGACGAACCTACTCATGCAAGTGATCACAATGGAGACATGCTGAACTTTCAAAGATTTTATTAGAGAGAAAATAACTCATTGTGGAAGAAACCGCGTAAAATTATTTACTTACTTAATTTTCTTAACTTCGTCTTAAGCATGGACATTGAGAGATGCAGACTGGCAAAATCCCTGGGGCAATATTCGTTTAGATTATTTTTACATTGTTGAACGCATCTCGCTTATCTCGCTTCCCGACTCACGACTCAGACTCTCTGTTATATTCTTGAGTATCTGATGTCCTTTTTATTGTAATATCGTGTCCCTGCCATTTTTTACAAAGGAGTCACCACTTATCAAGGTCCGGAGACCACTCGAGAATAAAGGTTAATGAGTGTACAGTAGTCAAAAGGAACAGTTCGTAGTAATAATAGTAGTGGAAATTTGGTAAATTGGATTATGTAAGGGAATGGCTCATAAAGAATTTATTCCTGTTAGACTTGAAGACAACCATATTGTAGTCAGTTAGAAAGCAGGGCAATGGAACACAGGCGTGCAGTTCTAAGAAAGAAGCTTTGTTCATGGAATCTACTTTAGATTTAGGTACAGATGAAGAGGGGGGAATTATTAATAGTGGTTTCAGCTGGATGAGTGTTTTGTGGGTTAGGACTGGGGGACCATAGACTGGAGTTCAAACGAGCACTTGCCATGAAAATAACAATAAAGCAGAGACAGGCTCGCAATGTCTATCCTGTAGGAAAGAGGTTGCAAGAAATAGAAAAGCGAATCCCCTACTAAGCTACGAAGTCTATTTTGAACTCTATCAAGGCAAGATAAGCTGCTTCTAGCAGCTTCTACCCAAATGTGGCAACAGTACTCCGTACTTGGACGTACTTAGCTCTTAAACAGGTAGACAATTGCATTAGCAGTGAGATATCTACTGGAGAGGTAGAACGATCCCACCATTTTTCCAGCAGTCTTTGCAACGGATTTGATGTACGTGTTCCATCTCAGATCAGGAAGAAAGGTCAGACCCAGAAGCTTGTCAAAACATGGCGCTCCTCAAAACGAGAGCAATTCATTTCGATTGATGCCAGACCAGACGAGGATTAGAGCGTTGAAGATGGAAAGATAAAAGCTTGGTTTTAGATGCATTTAAATTAAGCAGTCACCTTTTTCCACATTGCACCACGTGCTTAAGATCAGAGGAGAGAGAATCAGAGAAAAGTTTGTCGTTGAAGTGTTACCATAGATGGTAGTGTCGTCAGCGTAAATGTCTACTAATGATCTTAGGATGTGATTTGGGAGATCATTTAAGAAGAGAGTTAGGATGGAACCCTGAGACATTTCAGCATTAATACTGTGAGCTTCTGATTTCTCCCCATCAACCACTACTCTTATGAGCCTATCAGAAAGAAACGATTTAATAATTGAAAAGATATTTCTAGCTATGCCGTAGCTGGAGATTTTTTGGAGTAGACCTTTATGCCATATCGTATCAAAGGCCTTTGATATATCAAGGGAAATTGCCCCAGAAAGGAAGCCTACGTTGGGAGATTCGCTAATCCTATTAGATATAACTGTTAACTTATCTGCTGTATATGTAGCAGAACGGCAATCATATTGCATATCACTGGGGAGATTATTTTTGCTTAGGTGATTGACTACTTCTCCATTTAATACAGATTCCAGGAACTTACTCATGATGCACAAGAGACTTATTGGTCTGTACTGAGAGGGAGATGACCAATTATCTGAATTTTTAAGTACGGGACATACTGATGAGGTGTTCCAGGGTGTTGAGAAGACAACGCTTAAACAGCTTTGTTAGTAAGGGAGCTAGTTCTGGCTGAAGCTTTTTCAGCACTATAATAGGAATGCCGTGTGGGACAATTGTTTTACTGGAATCGAGGTTTTGGTTAGCTTGGCAACATCACGCACATATATTTTTATGTCGCATAGCGTGTTTTCAGACACTAGAGAGAATGCAGGAAGTTGGCGGCTTTGATCGCATAGGGTAAAATTAACTGCAAGTTTTTTGGCAAAGAGCTTGGCTTTGTCCGATGCTGACGAGATTACCTCAGGTTCATTGATGATGGTTTTCTGTTCAAGACCCTGCTTGTTATTTGCCAAAATTGGTGGCCAGCTACTTTGGACTCGACGAATTGAGCATACAACTCTCTCACCTTCTTTATCATTCTTTTACACTAGTTGCGGGCAGTCTTGAAGGCGGCTTTATTCTATTACGTTGGAAGCAATGGAAATGGTGATTCCTTTGCGCAATGACAGCAGCACATTCTAGGGGGGGACCATGGCTGGCTGTTAGGTTTTTGCTGAAATTTTTAGAGGGTATGAATAGGTCTTAACCTACAATTAACCATTCCGTCAAGTCTGATACTAAGGACGACACATTCTTTTTAAACATGGAACGTACGGGTAGATCTGACATAAATGCACGAAAGCTATCCCAGTCAACCATAGAGTATTGATATATTGTACAATAGAGAGGTATGTCGGGGGATTTATTACATTTTGTTTTTATCAACGGAGACGACCGAGTAGTCGGGAGATCTCAGTGGGGACAGAACGGAAGATTAACATAGCCCAGGGTAAGTTGTGAGAAAAGGTCTAGGGAACTTGCATACTGACCACCATTTCTCGCGTGTTTTGTCTGGGGAGCTTCAGTTTTACACCACCTCCCCATACTCTAATATGTACTAATGTAACCCTTGTTCAAAATTCATACTAGTTAGCTCAATCGCTGCTTGTTTACTTTTCAAATCAACTGACAACTCACAGTATGTAAGAACATATTCGAATTCCAGAATTCTGACTATTAATCCAACAATGATAACACATGTATTTCACCAAAGTTTAAATAAAAATGTATTTAAAATCTAATTCCTAAAATATTTTATTGAAACCAAACAATTAGTTGATACTTGTCTGATTGTTAAGTATTTTAAGTCATTCGGTAGCAGTCATAAACACAATAATTTCTTTCCTCTCGCAGAGAGCAGCCCCTATGATGTGGTTTGGTCACATAGTGACCAATTAGTCTCCACGGCGTGTTAATTTCGACTAATCCTTAGATAATTACACAGCTATGACACGGAGAGCTTCCATGCACCAACGAAGAAAGATCTTCACTCCTGCCTTTGTCAACTGGACAACCGAGCAAAGCTATCTTCACTTGAAGATATATTGCGCTAAAGAAATACTTTTGGCAATTGAACTTGCTTTCTTCACTGTCTAAACTCCTATTAACCTACATCCAACGATGTAGACTACTTAAGTAAATACATATCGTTGTTGATTATAAAAAGCAATTTTCGTCACATGAGAAGCCAATCAAACTCCAGAGCGTATTAATTTCGACTAAACATTTGAAGGACTATATCCAGACCGTTTGGGATTTATAAAGCAGACAGAGAGAAAGAGCTTGCAGGCACTAATGAAGAAAAAACATCTCGTCTTTCGTCCCATTCAACTTGATACCGAGCAAGGCTATTCTCCAATAGAAGTTACTGCCCAAAGCCTTTTGCCAGCCAAACTTTATTGCTTCCTTCACATTAACACTGTTTTCACTTTTGGCAACCTACACCCAACAGTGTAGATTCGTGTGTTTTTATGGAAGACTTTGCACTTCTTACATTTTACGATTCTTTTATTACATAGTATTATAAGAGTTGGCCTTACAGTCAATACAAAGATAGTCTCCTGGAGATTTGAGATCCAGGAAAAAAAGGTTCCTTGCTAATTGTAAAGCGTTTTCCCCTCAATTTAATGTGGGGAGGAGGTGCAGTACATGCGAAATTTGTAATTTATGTAATGGTTACAAACAAAAAGACAATTGAAATTCATTTTCCATTTAGTCGCACATGTGTTGAGATTATTTTTTTCTCTTCCTATGTGGTAACCATGTTCGTGTCAGCAAATAAGATAAAAGGGAATGGTTGTTAAAAACAATATTTACATTAGTAACGCCAACTGGATACTAAAATTGATCTTAAAGACATATAAATAGACAAGCTGGGGCGGGGGTCCGGCTTTGCCCGGTCGTAAAATGCACTTCAATATAATTATAGTCTATTTCCGTTTTGCCACCAGGTTATTCTGACATGCACTGATGTGGCCCTTGCCAAAATTCATACTTGTTAACATAATTGCTACTTACTAGCGTAGGATCCCAATAGATGACCTTTGTTCTTCTTTTTGGTGATTTTATCTTCGTGTTTCCGGAAGCATATTTCATTTGAAAGACTAGTTTACAATTGAAAACTCGAAAACCGTTAAATAAGTACCATCGCTTACTTTTATTAACGTTGGTGGCTTTTATCCAATTAGAACCAGTCTGAAGAGTTAGTCACTAATCAGTTACAAAATCCGCTTTGGCGTTTTTCGTTTTCGCTCGCTATTCAATTGTTCCTGTATCAATTCGATTGTTTTGTTTCTTAACCAGCTTACTCACCCAAAAACAACTTTCAAGCCTTCACGTTGCACACTTTACCTCGTGACCAGTATCACTCCCATTTACCTTTACCACCGGGGAAATTTCTTTAAAGAAGAATTTACATCAAATCTGTTGCTAAAGGTGCTACAAAAAATGGTTGAATCTTTATACAGTTTTGGAGAATATCCGATGCAATCTAGTGTTGTACTTCTGATAGGCTTAAAGGAATGACGACTCTTTGATAAATGGAAATATGGAAATTCTATATTTTTAACTGATTACGAAGATTGTTTAAATGTCAGTTTCACAAATTGGATATGAAGACCTTGTCAGGCGGACGGGTCTCCTCGTTCATCAGACTTCAGTGCTATTGCTTTCTCTTTCTAGGGTATGCTGGACACTAAACAAAAAACACTTGACCCAAGGAACAAGACATGAATGTGTCAAAATTGAAGTCAATGCAGGTGTATTGCATCAAGTTCATGCAAGTTTTTTCGAAACACATCAATATTTGCATTTATTAAAAAAACGGTAAAAGTGCAGACTAGTTAACACCCGATAACTTGAAAACGTAAAAAATAACATATAATCATATCAAACGCACTAGAATGAAATTCCCTATCGAATTCGGTTAGTCTTAATGTATGGAAACGATGGAAATGAGATTTATGTTACTATTTAACAAATCGTTCCTTCCAGAACTTATGTTGAATTTCTGTTATGCTTAAAAAACTGACGACACACCGATAAACGAAAATATTATAATATATTTTTTTATTGTCGGCGGCGGTGAAGGAGTATGGGTTACTAAGGAATTGGGAGACACGCACAGAAATTTGACGGTTCAGTTTTCTCGGGTCCAAATCAATAATCAGCAGACGATATCCATATATTATCTAACAATTTGTGACCTCTACAAACACTCAACATGGGCGCAATACCCCAGGGCATTTTATTCGTCTACAATGTGGTTATGGTGGATGAGCGTTATCTACCCATGTTTATTCTATTTTTTTATATTTCAATATTTTTTTTATTAACATTTAAATCTATGCAGACGTATGGTATAGGAATACACTTCTGACGATCGGATAAAATGTTTAGATAAGATATTTAAATTTTTGTTGTAATTAATATATATATATATATATATATATATATATATATATATATATATATATATATATATATATATATATATATACAAGGATATTCAAACCTTGGAGTTAAATCCGAATTTAATATTGATCATAATTGCTCCTACACCGTAAATTGTAAACTTAGCAGTACTTGTGCCGTATATATGTTGTGTTTAAAATAACAACGACCTTCTGATACATCAAAATATAATGATATATCTTTATGACCGGTGGCGGTGAACGAGTGTGGGAGCATGAATAAGGAACATACACACACACGCGCGCGCGCGCACACACACACACATACACACACACAGCAATTCGACGAGGATTTTCTCGAGTTCAAATCGTCAACCAACTGACGATATCAATTTCGGGTTTTTATTATAATAACAATTTGTAACTGCTCTCAAACGTTCACTGTGAGACCTCATTGTCAATGTAACAACGCCTCGCCAGGGAGTCTATTCAGCGGTGGAATGTTTCCTTTTTCCATCAACTTGCATAACAATTATTTTATTTTCAACAATTAATTATATTTGCACTTTTCAGGCTAAGGATGTTCACGCAACTATTATTTTATTTCTGATAGTAGTAGTAGTAGTAGTAGTAGTAGTAGTAGTAGTAGTAGTATCGTATGGGTAAGACCTCTATGCCGCTATTTTTTTTAGCCAGTCTGAGAAATTGTTTCAGATAGATGGGCTGTCGCATAGCATCCTTCCAGTCGGGTGACTGGATAGTGTAAGATCAGGCTCTTGGGGGGGGGCTTCATTGCATTTTCAGCAGATTGAGTAGTCTATTTGTCTCAACCTGTGTTTGTTTACTGAAATCCTGCAGTGTGTTGTTCTGATCAGGTTTGCGGCTATCCACTGCTTCCTATTTTGTGAGGTAGGTGCAACGTTGGATCTTCTATGATGTTCCCTCCTTTGGGAGTATTGTTTCCCCATTCCTCGTTCCATGTCTCAACTGGGTCGAAAATTTTGATTTTTGAGTTGTTAAAAGGGCTTTCGGAACTTTAGTCTGGAGGTATCTGAAACATCTTTTAAAATTCGTTGGATTTGTAAATCCCTTCCTCTTCGATGTTTTGAATCCATTTTTTTAGTTGCCTCTTCCCGCCTTATGTGGGGTGGTGCGATTGAGCTTGCTACTGATAGCCATTGTGTTGTAGTCGACTTTAGACATCCTGAGGTAATACACATGGTTTCTTGAAGTTTTTTGTCCACTAATCTTTTGTGGTGGCTCCGAGACCATGTTGGGGGTGGAGTATTTTTCAACACTGTAGCAAAGTGTGACTGCTGTTGTTCTGAAGACTCTTTGAGAAGCTTTGCATCACGTTCCGGTTACTTTCTTTGGAAGGTTGTTTCTTTTGGCAATCTTATTTGCACATCCCCTAAGGTGCGTCTGATAGGATAGCCTTCTATCAAGATTGATTCTCAGTTACTTAGAGAATTGATCAGGGGTAGAGCTCCTTCCCCAGCTTTAACCTGGAGGGTTCCTCTGGCCTCATGGATGCTGAGATGAAAGACTGGTGTGCCGTCTTTTTTATGTTGATCCGTAGGTACTACTTATCCCCAGTTTGCGTCTTTTCCAGTTCCTCCCATCTGTCTGATTGATGAGCCAGTCATCTGCGTATCCCACCTTTACTGAAATAGTTGGGGGTATAGCGCTGATGTAGATGTTAAAGCGTGTTAGCGGGCTCCATTTTTATATTCCTGGTCTTGCTCTTATCAGAATGGTATGATAGTGTTTGATTCCCGTAATTTTTGCAAGTAAACGTAATGTCTTTCAGCAAGGGATGGTCTCAGCGAGTTTGAACAAGAGTTCTCCTGTCCAAACAGTATCGTACGCCGCAGAAAGGTCGATGAGGACTGCGCCGTTTTTCAGCCGGTTTTCGTAGTCCACCTCTATCTACAGGGTGGGACGATAAAAGTGTCGCCCTAAAGAAAATGACACTGCAGCTTTATTTTAAAACTTTTATTGAAAAAATCAAAGCAGGTAACTTGATTATGTAGTAGAGCTGACATTTATTCAATGTACCTGCCTTCAATCACCGCCTCGGTACTAGTCCGGAACTATGAGCATGCCTTTTGGGAGCTCGGCGAGCACTGTGCAGATGGCGGCGATCGGGCTGGCTTTGGTGTTGTGGGATGTCATGTTGGTGATGTTCTCGACCTATGACCAAATGAAGTAGTCCAGCAGGTTTAGGTCCAGGAGGAAGAGGGTCAGTGAGAGAAGGGCACATAGTCATTGTGCTCCTTCTGAAGCCAAGCTTGGATCTTTTGGACTCGTGGGCCGGCACTGAGTCCTGCTACCACACTCAGGGTCCTACGGCGGTCACCCATAAGAAGATCACCACACTCTTCAGCAAATCCAAGTAAACTTTGGTGTTGACTTTCAAGTCGACTTCGAAGATGTGAAGTGGCATGATGTGGCCCTCATTTGAAACTACACCAAAGACCATAACGGTGGGCGGAAACTTTGTTTTCATCACCTGGGCACGTCCCTGTTATTCGTAACAATCCAGCGATGCGTTTTGAGGGTTCTGGCAATGGTCCTGTTGTTATAACTTGGATCGGTAGAGAGAATGATTTGTACAGTGGCGCATCTCCGAACTCGCTCGGTGAACATTGTGTCAATTTCAGACATGATAGAAGGTTCCTATTTCTCTTGGGATTTATACACAACTGGCCAACTAATAGATTGCCTACACAAAAAAAAAGAAAAAAGAAAACCGTTTTTCATCAAACGGAAATGGAATCATGTAGTCTTTTCTAGGACAGAAATTCTTTTGTTCTACCCTGGTTTATGTTAGCGCGATAAGTTGCTCTGCAGTACTTCTCTTCTGCCTGAAACCTACTTGTTTTAATTGGATGTGTATGTCCAGGAAGGGAGTCCGTGAGGGTGATTCTCTCTAGAAGTTTGTAGAGGCAACATAGCAGGGAGATAGATCTATAGTTTGCTGAGTCATCAGCTGGTTTTCCGGGCTTGAGAATCGCTATTACTTTAGCTTGTCTCCACTGGGGTCGGGGTGGGGGGTAATCTGCTGTGTCAATGAAGTTTGTCATTGCATCAGCGAGTCGTTTTATGGTCATCAGTTCGAAGTGTGTGATCATATCGGGGAAGTGTGTGATCATATCGGGGAAGATCCCGTCGACACCATTTTATTTGTTGTTCATTGCTCCTTTCATTTTTGTGGGTTTTATGGGAGCAGTCAGGGTACGGTTCTCCGCTGGTGTCGTTCTTAGGGTTTCTCTAAGATCCTTCCTGATAGATCTCTCAAAGTTGTGGTCTGGGATGTGTTGCCTCCTGGACTTAATTTCTTGGACAACTTTGTCAGCTCCTAAAGGTGATGCTGATTTGGAGTTGAACTTTTCGGGATCTAGTTTTTGATCATCTGCCAGGCATGTCAGCCGGATTATTTTTGATAATCAGTTGTTAATTTTTTTCTTCAAGCCAGGTGTGTGCCTCTACTTCACAATTGTTTTGTTTTCGATAAGAAATCACATTGTGTTGTTTCATGCCAACCAGATGTGTGTCTTCACCAAACGATTATTTTAATTTTAGCTATCAATCATATCATATTGTTTTCTTCCGACCAGGTGCGTGTCCATGCCAAGTGCATCCACTTTTGTCGAATTACTTTTCTAAAGTAAGCCTAATATTTAGCACCTCTACCTGTATATTTGGAATATACGTTTTAAAGACGTAGTGGACTCCACTTACATAGGAATCGATGCTGTATTATTAAAAAAAACAAGTAATATTGCATCAAGTAAATATAAATATATAAGTGTTAGATACATTTTGGAATATCGCGTTCACATCTGAAGAAGTATCCCTTAGAGCACTCTTTATTGCTTTGACAGAGTATAAAGTCGACTACGTAATCTAGTGAGTGTTGAGCTCTTCTGTTCTTTATAACCTCCTTTTTTTACAATCGTCCCCTACTCTATCGTAATTTCTATGAAAGGTGCTCGACTGAGCTCCAACCTTTGGTTCCTCATTGTAAGACGTTCACAACAGCATCTTGTCTAGCTAAAAAAAAGCATTCTCTTCTTTTCCCCAGCTTTGATTTTATATTTTAGGTCTCCTGAAGAATATTCGACGAAGAATCGAAAATGCTAGTGATACGTGTGGAACTGGTATTAGATAATTTTCTTTAGCTTTACACAAAAAAGACTATTATAATAATCGAAAGGGATATAATCAAGAAGAAATCATGGATTGCAATCTGAAAATTGCTTCTAATCGTCTAAAAATACAATGTGCGTCAAGCTGGATTTGGTCGAGAACGAAAAGACTTCAGCATGAACAGATGTTATATTTTCTCATTGTTTATCTGTTGTGTGTGTGTGTGTGTGTGTGTGTGTGTGTGTGTGTGTGTGTGTGTGTGTGTGTGTGTGTGTGTGTGTGCGTGTGTGTGTGTGTGTGTGTGTGTGTGTGTATTTAATACCCTACCCGTTGGCAAACGCTTCTTGGTAGCATCAGGAGTGGCAATCCCTCCTTGAGCTACCGAAACTGTGATATCACCCTGGTTGGCGGCTGATGAGGGTAGGGTATCGCACATGCTTTTACATGTGGCATGATAAAATTTGTTATGTTAAACAATGTTCGTTTATTTGCAAAAATATGTGTACTGTGTTGCAAAACATTCGTAAGATATTGCAAAATTATTCGTATGATATTCCAAAATTATTCGTACAATATTGCAAAATTATTCACAAAATATTGACAAAATTATCCATATAATATTATAAAATTATCCGCACAATATTGCAAAACAATTCGTACGATATAGCAAAACTATTCGTACGATATTGAAAACTATTCGTACGATATTGCAAAACTGTTCGTAGAGTATTGCAAAACTCTTTGTACAATATTGCAAAACTATTTGTACGATATTGCAAAACTATTTGTATGATATTGCAAAACTATTTGTACGATATTGCAAAACTATTCGTACGATATTGCAAAACTATTCGTACGATATTGCAAAACTATTCGTACGATATTGCAAAACTATTTGTACGATATTGCAAAACTATTCTTACGATATTGCAAAACTATTTGTACGATATTGCAAAGCTATTCGTATGATATTGCAAAACTATTCGTACGATATTGCAAACTATTTGTACGATATTGCAAAACTATTCGTACAGTATTGTAAAACTATTCGTACAATATTGCAAACTATTCATTCAATGGTGCAAAATTATTCGTACAATATTTCAAAATTATTCGTACAATATTGCAAAACTATTCGTACGATATTGCAAAACTATTCGTACGATATTGCAAAATTATTTGTTCGATATTGCAAACTATTCGTACAATATTGCAAACTTATTGCAAACTTATTCGTACGATATTGCAAACTTATTGCAAAATTATTCGTACGATATTACAAAATTATTCGTATGATATTGCAAAATTATTCGTATGATATTGCAAAATTATTCGTACGATATTGCAAAATTATTCGTATGATATTGCAAAACTATTCGTACGATATTGCAAAATTATTCGTATAATATTGCAAAACTATTCGTACGATATTGCAAAATTATTTGTATGATATTGCAAAACTATTCGTATGATATTGCAAAATTATTCGTACGATATTGCAAAATTATTTGTATGATATTGCAAAACTATCCGTACGATATTGCAAAATTATTCGTACGATATTGCAAAACTATTCGTATGATATTGCAAAATTATTTGTATGATATTGCAAAACTATTCGTATGATATTGCACAATTATTTGTATGATATTGCAAAACTATTCGTATGATATTGCAAAATTATTTGTATGATATTGCAAAACTATTTGTACGAAAAAGGAAGATATTGTGCTGTAAATATAAATATTTTAACTTTTTTTTAATATATGCATATGATGTTTTACAGTTTGTTTAAGGAACTTTCAAAACTAAACGTTTGAAGTTTTCATAATTTGGTTAATTAGAGACGTTCTCTTTTTCTTATAGATATACTAGCATTGCCTGTGCTTTAAAAACACTAAATAGAAATTGTTAAATCGTGTTAAGTTATATTTATTTGCAAAAACAAATGATAGATTTTGAATGCATAGTTTACCATGGTGGTAGAAAAAATGAAATTACACATTAAAAAGAAATTACATTAATTATTTAGTTAATATCCACTATCTGCGCGATCCAGGAAAAGTTCAATGTATATTTCAGAGTGTCCGGGTAACGTTACACTTACAAACAAACAAAGGAAAGAAATAAATAAAAATCCGGGTCGGCATTTTTTAATTTTTTATCAAAACTTTTTATTGCCTTTACTTAATATTTTATTTTAATATTTTAATGGGATTTTCCGTAACCACAACAAAGGTAGATGTTTCTCGCATGCCTTTCTAGCTAAGGATTCCCCTTCCTTCCTTCCCTTAAAAAAATGCCCCATTGCCAAAAGTGTGCTTATTCATAAAGTCTGAAGAAATGCTGGTTTGAAAATTTTCAAACGACATAATGCTTGAAATTGTCGAACTGGACATGGAAACAATTGTAACGTAAATTGAAATACACTTTTTGTTGCCACCACCACCTTGTTTTGAAGTCTTGTTTTTGCTTACACAGTATATTAATGCTCAATTATACAATTTGATAATTTTGTTGCTTACTCTTTAAGTCAACCATTTTTGGCTTAAAACTCATTGGTATATAGAAATTTACTGAATTTCACGAACTCAGTATAATTGCATATAAGTCTATATATATATATATATATATATATATATATATATATATATATATATATATATATATATATATATTGGAGTTACAGAATTTAATTATGATTATATAAAGACAAATTTTGTTTTCAACATGATGAAATTAATCGGTTTCGAATCTTGCTCAACAGAGCTTAATCGATCTTAATCGGGATTAATAATTACAATTAAAAATACTATGAAAAATGGAAAATATGGCGGAAGAGAAAAACGGGAAAAGAACCAAATAACAATCACACGAGATTTACTTTTTGTTTACAAAGAGAAAGTCCCAAAGACTTAATATAAATAGATTCTATGATTTTCGAATGGAAAGGCGCGTGCGACTTGCTCCAAACGAAGAACGAATCGACACTAAACTTAGAGGTATAAGAACGGCTATTTATAAGATGCTCGCAGATGGCTCATAGGTATTATTCAAAACAGCAGATGGTAAATTTGTATATTGCATTTTTGATCCAGATGTTCAATCTTTTGCGACGTCCAGCCGACGTAGTGGGAACCGCAATTACATTTGAATAAATAAACAATAGAATTATTATGGTGGCAGCAAAATATCTTTTCGAACTGAGTCTAGTGGGGAAAAACAATATGAGGATTCGATGTAAAATAACACTGTTGAACAGTCAGCGAGATTTGCTTGGCAAATCTCTCACTTGTTTTACTCAGCCAAGGAAAATGAAGGTAAATAGAAATTCTGTCTACTAAAATTTTGTTTAATTTTGTAAAAAGTTACAAACTGTATTTTCTAGTGTAGATTCCACCACGTTTAAAGGGCAGCCATTGTTGCAGAGGGTTTTAACTGATGAATTTAATTTCATCATGCAAGTTGGTATTTGAATAAATCATTAGTATCCTATGAATTAAATTGAATTTTTCTTTTGTGTGACAGAAAGAATCCCAACGTTGTAATAGTTCCCTCGTCTGATATCCTGAGATTGAAGTCTAAAAGTCACGAGAATTCATCATTAACAGAGCGTTCAATTGTAAATTGTATTTGTGGGGCATTGGGAGAAAATATGTTGTAGATGTTTATGGCTTCCTCACGTGATGCTGTTATAATAAGAACGCCGTGGACGTGTCTTGATCGGAATAAAACTGAGCGGCAAGTGTTTTGGCTTGCCGCTCTTATCTGCCAATGTATGAGATCGCCACCAATCCCGAGAGAAATGAATATATATATATATATATATATATATATATATATATATATATATATATATATATATATATATATATATATATCATTCAAGCTCTACTGTGTTTGAATATATGGTTAAGTGACAGTTTTAGTCATTTAAAACTGCTTTAAAACTTCACCGCTCACTCATTTTTCAACCAAATTTCAAACAATTATTACAGTTTATAATACACCCTCCCAGCTACATTGTGAATTTTTTTATTTTTCAATTTTCGTTCAGTAAAAAAAAAATTATGATTAATTAACTGGTGTTCAAAATAGTAAAAAAAAACGTAAAGCGGTGGGCATCGTTTTTTATGATTGGTTTCCATAGCAACCATGTTGTTTCAGCGACTATTGTTGCTACTAATTGACCGCTCTCGCGAAAAGAGAAGTAATAAGTCAAACAGAAAGAATGAAAAAATGAAGTGCTATAATTGGGGGAATTTTATTGAAGGCAGACGAGTCCCGTGCATCGTTATTACGTATGTGTATGTTATGTCTATGGGGGCAAGAAAATAAGACTGAAATTAAACAAAGACCAAGTGAGTTTACCGAAAGCCTGGAAAAATCATGGATTACAATAGAAAAATGCAAGCATGAAAAGTAATATGGGAAAAAGGACAAGATATTCCAGTAAAAAATATAATAAATTTATAACTTAAAATAATGCAGACTTGATAATTTTTTAAATTCAATTTAACATTATATAATCAATTCTTATTTTAGGTTATAAATTTATTATATTTTTTACTAGAATATTTTGTCCTTTACTTTTCCATGTTTAAGCTTAACCATATTACTTTTCATGCTCGCATATATATATATATATATATATATATATATATATATATATATATATATATATATATATATATATATATATTGGAAGGAGTCTAGGCGGATCGATCAATGTTTCGTTGTTTCCATGTCGTCATCAGGTCTCCAAAAGTATCTTACAGTAAGAAAATAATGGAAATATTGAAACATTAATCTAGCCACGTAGACTTCTTACAATGCCTATATAATTTTATTTATTTATAAGCTCTTCGTGCGTATTGAAAACCTTTGAAAAATATTGGTTTTTACTGTATGTAAACAATATACTTGAATTTAATTAATTAATTAATATATATATATGGAAAAGTAAAGAACTACTTGTTAAAACTGGAAACGAAATGGACAAGATATTCTAGTAAAAAATATAATAAATTTATAACTTAAAATATTGCAACATTCAGAATTGATTATATAATGTTATAAATTGAATTTAAAAAAATCTTAATGCTGCAATATTTTAAGTTATAAATTTATTATATTTTTATAAAATAGCTGAGGTGGTTTATAAACTATAAAAATTGTTTAAAATTTGGTTGAAAAATGAGTGAGTGGTGAAGCTTTTAAGCAGTTCTAAGTGATTAAAACTGCCACTTAACCATATATTCAAATACTACTGTGTTTAAATGATAATAAAATAAATAAAAATACGTCCCATAAAATTAAGTGGCGATTCATATATATATATATATATATATATATATATATATATATATATATATATATATATATATATATATATATACCATTGTAGTTCTCAAGAAGTTTTCTCAAGTGATTTTGTAGTACATTAAATACACGTTAAATTATTTATAAATTAAAACATTTTTCAAGAGTATTTCTACCATAGAAAAAAATGGAATCCTCATTTTTATGTAATTCATCTCCAATATATTTATATAACCCTTTCTCCCTCGCAGGGGTCGCGCGCGCACGGTGAAAAACGACGCGCACTAACCCTAAGGACGGTTGGCTATATTTTCGCTCCTTCGAGCCTCGGACCCCGCACAAGCATCCGTCTCTCTCCCTCTCTCCTTCCCAACCGACCCCCTCTCGATTCAATTCCGAGAATTAGTTATCTGTCTAGGCATTTAACCAATTTGTTCCCTTAAAATTAGAATGACTAATTCAATTGTTTTCGGGGTTTGTTCTTTCTCTCTCATCACCTCCAACTTGTTGGTTTAAGTGAATCATGTTATCATTTACACTCAGATCGTCGACTTTACTCGTCGACCCTTCCCAGACCTCCTTGCGTTTTCCTCGCCAACCCGACATCTGGCTTATCTTTAATCTGGCCCTTTTGAACTCCAAATAATTTACTTGTCACCCGATGACAATTCGTTGGTTTCTCACGAGATGGGACTGAGACCTCTCGCCCAGCTCCATCCCACTCACCCTCAACCTAGGAAGCAAGGTTATCTGGTGTCGCCCGGCTTCGTTACATTTATTTCAATAACTGAAAGGACAAAAACACATGTTAACTTACTCGATCCATTGTTTTTTGTGACGTCATAGGAAATAATCCGTGCTTGTCAATTTGACGACAGCGCGAAATTACGTTTCTACGATTTCTTGTTTGTTTTATTTTAATATCTCTCCACTATCTAGACACTAGTCGTTCCCTATAGATTCTAAAATAGCAGAGCCGTTTTTTCCTTTTTTTTTACTTCCACACCAATGTACATTATGTATCTGGGAGTGTTCTTAGATAAGTTTTGTATCAGAATGCCTCCGATAAGTATCAAAAATCGGTAATCGAATAATACGATTATGAAGAAACCGTTGATGGAGACCAAGTTAACACCCTTGTACATCTTATCATCCTAAATGCATTTTAGGCCTGGCGTATAAAATCAACAATACGTTCTTTGATAATGCAGGGGCACGTTCGGAGTGAATGTTCCTGTGTAAAACACAATTGAATCATGATACATAACTTTTGCATTGTGAACTTTAATTGAAGGCATTATATAAAATAATTTTATAAAATCAAAAGTTGGCTCTCTACAGTGCAATATAGACTACAATGTATTGTGAAGTTTCTTGTCGGTGCACCACAGTTGGTCCCCGACTAGAGCAGGCAATCAATCGATTTGATTGAAACATGAGTTATTTCACAGATTTCTATGACAAGAAAAGTATGAATCGTTGATCCTCATTCAATCCCGGGCAACGTCTTGTCTCCCTGCTAAATTTCAAATATTGCAACTACAGTATAGTAGCGAAATTCGAATTTTTTTATATTGAATTTCAAATCAAACCAATGGTCTCTACTTAATTGGCATGTTAGACAACAAGTAATGGCTCGAGTAAGTTAAATGAAAGTAAAATAATATTATTATTGCTTTCAATAATAATAATGTTACATGACAAAAGGGCTGTCCCCTTTTCATGTAAGTAAAAAATAGGGAATTAGTTGAATGTAAATATGAAATAGGATAGTCAAGGATTCGAACTTGCGAAGCTAGATTTGGAATTGAAAATTCCAATCACAAGTTAAAATAAATACAGAATGTTATTGAAATAAGGAATTGCAATTGTTTAGCTTACATATCTGTATATGGAAAAGGAATGTAATAATGAAATAAGGAATTTAATCGTTCATTGAAATTGTAAACATATTTTGTAAAAATGTTATTTGAAAAATAGGTTACTGAACTCGGGATCATGTCAAGTTTGGCAACGTGACGCATGTCAACCAAGGTGCTTTATGAGCACATGTTTAATCATGCTATGACGTGACGAGTTCTCAATATAGGTAGAGTTTTTAGATGCAGTCTGGGAGTCTGGGAGAAGAGTCGCAGAGAAGCAGAGAGGTTCAGACCGATTCTCCGTTAGAATCAAGACACCCTCTAGAAGTGAGAGGGTTTTAGAAATAACCATGTAAAGAAACTTTGAATTCCTCAAGCGAAATCATGGACCGGTCATGAAAAAAAGGACGTCATCATTTTTATCATCGTTTTTATTTTTAGTCAATAATTTTCCAATTTTATATATGAGATACCTGCCAAATAGTATGCTTCTTTCAAAAAGTACAATGAAAATCAAACCTAAACGACTTGATTTTGAATAAAAAAAACAAAACAAAAAAAAACAAATGATTGTTAATCCATATATAAAATCTGTGATACTTGTTTGCTTTCTTGCTTGCTTGTATCTTGCCCTCGACGATTGGCAATTCTATTCTTTTAAAAAAGAGATAACAGGTAAATAATATATACATATATATGTGTGTGTGTGTGTGTGTGTGTGTGTGTGTGTGTGCGTGCGTGCGTGTGTGCGTGTGTGTGTATAGAGTGAGAGAGAGAGAAATAACAAGGAACAAACCGTGTTATGTGTTCATCAACGTTTCGTCTTTATTTCGCGACTTCCTTTGGATGAATGAGATTAACAAACAAAAACACCAGTACAAATATTTGAAAATGTTTCATATGCAAAGTGTTACGCTGCTCTATTTCAGAAACGGAAAAAAAACTTTGGAAATTCAAAAAAGGAATATAAATAAACATTTCCAAAACAAACCATTTTCCAATGGAGGCATATTCTTTGCCAAAATTGCCATCATAGATACGTTGGTGAAATTCAGCAGAAGTTAGAAAAAAAGGCTCAGTGAACATAAAAGAGATATAAAAAATAGCAATTCCCTAAGTGCATTATTCTCTCATTCATTGCAGCATAATCACACCTTTCACTTTAAACAAGTAAAAATAGTTAAATTTATTGCAAATAAACCGCACTGGAGACTTCTTGAATCAGCGGTTATCGCAAATTCAAGCATGATTAAACAACGTGCAGGTTTCTATAATGCAGCACCATTAATAAGTAAACTTTTAATTAAAAGAACATAATTTAATTGAAGGCAAAGGTTAACCTTCTCACACCATAGAACCCCCCCTGTAATAATTAATACATATAATCTCAATCAATAAATTACATAACAAAGACACACTCATTTCATTTCTGCTACACACGTATATTTTTAACAGACATATTCTTTCCAGAAAGAATATTAACTGCGTTCATATCTTTTAAAAACATATTAACGACTATATGACGTTATTAAAAATCTCCCTCTCTAACAACCCAAGATCCCCCCCTTTTTGAATTTCCAACGTCTTTTTCCGTTTCTGAAAT
This sequence comes from Euprymna scolopes, assembly GCF_053919585.1. Lineage (NCBI taxonomy): Eukaryota > Metazoa > Mollusca > Cephalopoda > Sepiida > Sepiolidae > Euprymna > Euprymna scolopes. Next base: position 85,177,806 of record NC_136500.1, read on the forward strand.
AGAATAGCGTAACACTTTGCACATGAAACCTTTTCAAATATTTGTACTGGTGTATTTATTTGTTAATCTCATTCATCCAGAGGAAGTCGCGAAATAAAGACGAAACGTTGATGAACAAATAACAATGTTTCTTCCTTTTTATTTCTCTATTTTGTCGAAATACTATTTCCATTATTCTCATCACACACACACACACACACACACACACACACACACACACACACACACACACACACACATATATATATATATATATATTAGTTTTAATCTCACTACTATATATTAAGTTTTAATATAATAATCGATAGAGAATTTTCTTTATAATAATAAATACGTAATCGGCATCTATTAAAATATATTTAAGCATATCTTACGATCGGACAACGCCGGGCCACCTGCTAGTATAAAAATAAAACTATAATTTCGAAATTACGGTTATGGCTAAAATTGTCTGCTATTTTTGACTTCCGGTTTCTGTTGTGCATTTGATTGGATAATTAGAGTTAATCAAGATGACAAAAAAGCTATGGAGAAAGGGAGGATTTTTACGCTACCTGGGAGACAGGACCATGTTTTACTTGTTACCGTCGTCTCGTCTGCAAAACACAAACCGGAAGTCAAATAGAGCAGACAGCCTTGACTATAACTGGGTTGATATTCATGTTATACCCACATATTTCCGAATTAAGAAGGATCCCACAAGCTTCGTGCTCAGTGTTTAATTTCGCCATCATTTTATCTTATCACGTGACTTTGGTTTAAAGATGGCGATTACAAACCACCCCATAATAGGTTCTTTAAAGCCGACCATATTTAAAAAATTGTATTTTTATCTTTACCTTCTAATAATATGTTAATTAAACAACTTTGTGGCTCTTTTATTCCTTTTTAATCCTTTATTTTCGCCATTGCTTGCATAAGTAATAGTTCGCGTTGCTTTCTTTCTTTCAGTGAAAATACGTTTTGTTTTCTGGTTCTCCCAACAAAAAAGGTTCTTTCTGCAATTTGTGTTCTTTCGCGTGGATATCCAGTTTCCTCGTTTAACAAAATCATTATCTTTTCTAAATATATTGTAGATTTCGGCTGCTGATGAGAATTACATTTGCTTTTTTACTTGGGTGTCATCACTAGAGCTATGACAACAGCATATTCTTTACTTTGATTCTCGAGTGTGTATCCATTGATATCGTACATGCTTTTATGTAGAGTGATGTGGTTCTCGATTGATTAACTGTGTCTAACTGTGTCGGATATATACTTTAGACTCAAAACAATGAATATGCTGTTGTCATAGCCCTAGTCATCACTTATCAAGACCAAGAAGCCACTTTGGAACAAGAGTTAAGTAGTGTTAGGTAGACAGTGAGACAACGCCATGAAGATCAGTAATTGTGGAACTTGGGTAGAGCTTGATTTATTTTAGAGGACGGCTTAACAAGAACTTATTTACATTAGACCTGAAAACGAACATGTTATAGTCATCTGGTAAGCAGCCCCAGGGTATTTTTTCACAGACGGATAGCTCTAAGAAAAAAAACTCTACTCATGGAATTTTTGTTTAGTTTTAGGCATAGATAGAGAGTGAGGGAAACGGTTGACGGTTGTAGCTAATATGAGTAGCAGTTCAATCCCAGCTTTCACCGGTGACCTCTGGGGTTGATCGAGGCGCATTTCGCCGTTCATGATGTTACGTCTGAAGTTAAACATCTTCATATTTTATCGATCACATTCCTGGCTTCGTTAACTCCGATTGTGAATAATCTTATTACTGATCTTCAGCAAGGCGCCTTACATGAAAGCGTCAAGTTGTGAGGTTCTTAGACGCACTTCATTATCAGCGGAGAGTCGAATTCAGATATTTTCTTAATGTATAAAAAAGGCTGGCTAAAGAAGTTCCACTTAAGGTAATTATTCATATCTCTTGCTGCCCAGCGTCCAGGTCATACTAGCGCCTATCACGGAAACTGTAGAGCAGTAAGCGTTCTTGACGGACAAGATTATTAGATTTAGAGGGAGATCTCCGATAATGGCGAATACTTACAGTGTATGAGAAATCTATCACTTGCCGCTACGTCGGCACCGCACAAGCAGACAAACAGAAGATGATGCAGCAACTTAGAGGTGGAAGTTTGGAGGTTGTCCTGTTCTCATCTATAGTGCTCGTTTCCCAAAGTTTTTTTTTATCACAAACTCATCGGTGATTGGGTCCGTCATGGCGTCAATCCTCGTAATTTTCGTTTCCCACAACTGTGAGAAGTTAGCACTTGAAACGATTTTGTTTCCGAATATCATTTATCGGTTGATACGAGTGTCGCATGTAATATTTGTCTCTTAAGTTATTTAAAGACAAATTGCCAGCCTCTCCTATCGTACTCCCGGCTGAGAATCACTATCCCATACTCATGTTTGGTCAAATTAATCAGTCATTAGACCTTTGACTATGTAAAGACTTTACATGGATGTTCATTGTTGAAGGCATTTCGTACTCTATCATATGTGCAAGTTTTCTCCAAAATTTTAACTTACAAAAACTCGCTATGAAAGCTTCATACCATTCAGTAGACCTGTATTTCTTATTACCTCTACTGAAACCCCTCTGTCCTTTTCGCACACGTAGTGTCACTGGGCGTTATCATATCTCTATTATCCAACATTTCGCTTCGATTTTGTACAGCTAGGTTTTTTTCTTTTTACAAAACTTGAACCTGGTCAAGGCTTATCATGAAATTCCGGCTAATCCAGCGGATATTCCGAAGATGGTCGTAACTTCACCTTTTTAAGATTTCTAATTTTTAACCATGCTGTTCGGTTTACATAATGAAGCTAGTACTTTTTTCATTGTAGTACCTGACTTAGATTTCATTTAAATTATATTGACGATATTTTTAGTACTGAGCCTCATGGCCGGGAAACATTTGGTACATCTTCGTATTCCTTTTGAATGTTTGTAGTGGTACCGTGTCAAAATAAATACTGTTTAATTTATATTTGGTGGTACTCTTGTCGTTTGGGGCCATGTCATTAGCTTAAAAGGGAATTTTACTCCTTCCTGAAAAAGTTAAGGCTCCACAGGACATACGGTCATCAACTTCGCTTCGCCTACTATGACATTTTTGGGGTCTATTGGATTAGTATAGAGGCTTCACCCCAAACGGCACGGATTGTTCTTTTTTTTTTTTTTTTCATTTAATTGAACTTTCCGATGTATATCCATGCGGTCTTGCTTTTGGATAATTTTCAGCAAAATCTAATGATCGGAAAAAATTGTCCCGAAAAATGCTATTTTTGACTATTTTTACCCCTATTGAGCCTCCCCCCCCCTGGTGATGCAACCAGATTTTTTATAAAAAATCCGAGAATGTTACATTTCCTCTTTTGGGTAGTTGTAACTTCATGCAAAATTTCAGAAAAAATGTAATGAGTAGTTATTGATAATTTTTGGAACGAACGGACAAGAGTGAATTCTAAGGTCCCAATCTGACTAAGTCGGTAGACCAATAATACTTGTAATCAAAATGTAGTGATCGTTGCTTCTAAATCTAATTTATTCTCTAATATCTACATATTAACTGGCGTCGACTGTTCTTTTCTCGTTAGCTTAAAGCCATTCATTTGAATTATATTATCGTTAAAAACTGTGGCGCGTGTCCTAATCGAGGATTTCATTTCACGCCGTGCCTCTGCACCAATTACCACTGATCGTAATAGGCTGTACGAATCTGATTTATGCAAAGAAATTTCCACAGTTCTAAGTATAAAACTCACACGAACCACTAGTTAGCATCCATTTCCAATGGCAAGATTTAGCGCTTTCGCTCTCAATTGAAAACCGTTTGACGTGCAGCTCTAAATCTTCAACGATAGATTGAATATGTACATATTGTTCGCCTTGGTTGCCGCGCTTCTATCAATGAGGCTTTATGATATCCCCCAGCCGAACTGGTTTAAAGAATTCCATTATCACTACCTGACCAAATGTCCATCCCTTAGGATTCCTCTGTAATGGGTACGGCTCAATACACAGACTCATATGCTATTTGAACTGTTTTTCGCTGACGAACACTCGGTAAAAAATCATTAAATCAGCAGCTCTTGTTCTATCGTTATTTTCATGGTAGTGCTTGACTGAACTCCAATCTATGGTTTCCCCCCTAGCCAAACTTTCGCAAAAAGCACTGGACTAGCTAAAACCACTATAAACGATTTCCACCACTCTTTTGTGTCTAAATCTCAACGCAGATTTCAAGAACAAAACTTCTTTTCCAGAACTATCCACCTATGGAACAGTGTTCTGCAGGCCTGCTTCCTGGTTGAATACAACATGGTAGCGTTCAAGTCCAATGTAAACAAATTCTTGTTGAGCCGTCCCTCTAAATAATCAAATTCTACCCAGTTTACACCATTAACGATTAATACACTACCAACTTACATTTATTAAACCTTATCCTCGAGTGTCTTTCAGGCTATGATAAGTGGTTACTCAAGTAAACAAAAGGCCTCTAAATATATTATTGACTCCTGCGTTTCTCTGGAAAAAATTTTTAAAGCTCAACTCAATGCCTCCGTTCAGTCTCGAAAGACAAAGGTTACCGCCTGTAGGGGCAGATGCGCGTGTAATTGTGAGGCAAGGATTGCGCAATCTCCAATCTCACCTTTCCTGAATCGGCATTACTTGAGTCCAGTAGCAAGGGGACGTTCAGGACGACTGGAAACAATACCGAGATAAGCGGAGAGCACATACAGTACCTGAAAGTCCCTAATGGTCACCCATTTAGTACTGACCAGGTTCAACGTTGCTTAACTTTGATAATCCAACTGGGACCGGTGTGTCAACGTGATTATGCCGTACAAAAGCCCAATTCAAACCACCTTATACCGGTTAACCCTAACTCGAACGGCGTTCGGTATAGTGTACAAGCACGAACAGATAAATATTTTACTACAGGCATTGGTATACAAATGATACTGTATTGGCTGATGGGTTGAAATTAGTTTTTGGATGATTCATCGGAATGGAAATCAGGAGTCGGAAAAATCGGAACTTTTTGGGATATTAGAATCGGTAATTGAATCGGAAAAAAATGTCTTTTTTCCAATGCTAAAACCGATCCTTTAAATTTTTTTTTTGTTTGTTTCTTTCTTTCTTTGATTTTTTTTTTTTTTTTTAGTTACAAAGCTTTTTTTACATTGAAAGTCACCACTTATCAAGGCCCGGAGGCTACTCGAGGATAGGGGTTATTGCGTGTACAGTAATCAATGGGATAATATCGTAGTAATCGTTAGTAATGGAGATCTGATAAAGTGTCTTACTTAAGGGGGCGGTTCATCAGGAACTTGTTTATGTTGGACTTGAAGACATCAAAGTTGTAGTCAGGTGGGAAACAGGCGTGCACTTCTAAGAAAGAAGCTTTGTTCATGGAATCAACGTTTTGGTTTTGGCACAGATAAAGAGTGAGGAAAATTACTGACAGTGGCTTCAGCTAGACGGGTGTTTCTCGTGAAAGATTGGCGAGCGGGGACCAGAGATTGGAGCTCAGACGAGCACTTTCCATAGTTCCATTGATGGTATTAATGATAGAATGATATTTATCATTATTTATTGCTATTGATATAGCAGACTACCAATAAAACTATAGTCTAGAGATCATCCCTCCCATCAGTGTATTTTTTTTAACGTTTGCCAACATATATGCACATATTACATGCGTTTTACAGTAATCCAAAAAATTTTTAAAAAAAAGAAAAAGAACCCAAAAATCTATATTTAAATATTTAGAGATTTTAAAAGAATCCGGATCAAAATCGACAATTGTATCGGAATCGGGAATTTAGAACAGAAGTGGTAATTGTAACGGAAGCAGAAATTCAGAACAGAATCGGTAATTGTGTTAGAATCTGGAATTTAATAGGGAATCGGTAATTTTATGTGAATACATAGAACAAAATTGGTAATTCTATAAAAATCGGGAATTTAGAATAAAATTATTATTGTATCGGAATCGGGGGAAAAATATTGGAATCGTCCCATCACAAGTTGAAATTAACCTTTTTGTTTCCACGTATGCATATTTAATCTATCTGAGCCTACTGAAACTAAACTTCCAGATACATTCAAACATTGTACTTCGGCACACATCACTATTACATGCTATAGCGGATATTCATTGGTTTATAATAGATTACTAGCAGGTCTCTTAAATATATGATTTATTTATGCGGATTGCGTATTTATCATTATAGAGTAAATACTCTCTTGATTATTATATTGTATAAAATATATAATAGTAATTTCAAAAGTTAAAAAAAAAAAAAACAGGCCTTGGACAAGATTTTATATATCTAACTAGCAGGTGCGGGGGCACAACTTTGGCCGGAAATGAATGAGGATCAACGAATGTTTTACCCACCCATATTTTATTGTCCTCAAAATCGTTAAAATCGACCATATTTACAATCTTCCCCGCAATTACTTAGTCCACAATACATTATAGCCTACATTGCACTGTAGAGAATCTATTGTTGAGTTTATAAAATTATTTTTATATAACAGCTTGAATTAAAACTTAAAATACAAATATCAGGTGTCATGATTAGGGCTATGAAACCAGCATATTATTTTCATTGTTTTGGCTCTCGGGTGTGTATCTGTTGATATCTTATATGCTTTTACATAGAGTGATGTGGTTCTCGGTTGATTAACTGTGTCTAACTGTGTCGGATATATAGTCGAGAGTCAAAACAATGAAAAGAATATGCTGTTGTAATAGCCCTAGTCATGATTCAACAGAAACATTTATTTTGAGCACGTCATATCAAAGAACTTACAGCTGATTTTTTTATGCCTGGCCTTACTGCTTGTTCGGTGATGTCTTGAATTAAAGTTTAAAATGCAGAAGTCATGTATCATGGTTAAATTGTGCTCTAAACAGAAACATTCATTTCGAACGCATCTCTGTCATATTAAAGAGCCTACTGTTCATTTTTAATGCCGAGCCTTTCTGCTTGCGCGGTAATAAAACTTCTCAGATACACTTGTGATGTTAGGCTTTATAAGGCGTTAGCTTTAGTCAAAATCGATTGTTTGTTGTTTTATCGGATTTTTTCGATAATCGATACTTATCGAAGACATTCCGATGTAAAATCTATATGAAATCACGGCCAGGCACATGAAGTACATTTGTGTGAAATTAAAAAAAAAATCGGCCAGGTGTTTAGGAGTGCATAGGGACCCCCCTCTCTCTCTCACTCACACACACACACACACACATACACACAGTTCCTTTTATATAATAGTAGATACTGATGCTTTAGACTGAGAATGTAATATTAGCTACTTAAATGTGACTTTCCTCTACTTGTTTGCTTCTTTTGTTCAGCAAGGAAACTGAACAATCATTATCCCTCTTACTGCAATGTGCATGTTTGTTAAAATTTCTTCTTTTTAAGCCGCTACCATCAATAAAGCATATCTGCTGTTTTCGTACCCCAACAAAAGGAGAGTGGACCTGTAAATTCAACCTTGTCCATTCGTCCGTTCGTCTGTCCGCACTTTTGTCAATAATTACGCCTTGGTTTTTTTTTTTTTAATTCTGCACAAACATTAGACATGATATGAGTAAAAAAGTAAAAGAACGGATTTTCCGGGAAAACTCCGGTTGCCTGCTCCCCAGGTATGTCTTTCGGGTTAAAATGGCTAAAATAGGCACTTTTGTGCTTATTAAAAAAAAAAAAAAAATTTATGTCTTGAATTTTTATAAAATTTTCTGAAAAATTGTAACTAACTAATTTCTATATAATTTTGTTTGTCTATACTTCGCGATAAATCTTGGATGTGCCCCAGGGCTCTTTTAGAGCTAATACAAGCACTTCTTTTTTGGGACTATTTTACCATATTTGTCTAACATTTTCTGTGTACGTCTATTTAAGTTTTGCATGGTGCTGAACTCAAATTTGAATATTTTAAGGGCTTGGAGGCCTTTGGAGCTAAGTGGGGGAGGGGCAAATGATGGATTTAGTCATTTCTTTTTTTTTGCATGGTGCAGAACTCAAATTTACATGTGTTATGGCTTAAAACTACACCGTTTGTTCATTTTCACGGATTTGACGCCCCTGGGGACTTCTTGGGCTAAATGGGGGGCAAATGCTGAACTTAGTCATTTTTTATGCCTCGTTCACTGTGCACGCATGGGGGACTATGCATGCTTCACTTGTTTTTTATTTATATCGGCTATGAGACTAATAAGTATTAGTTATACGTTTGTAGCGACTCGCTATAAATATTAAGTAATTGTACAAGCAATGTTTCAGTAGCGCGTACAGTTGCTGTATACACCCACGCAATTTTCGCGATCGTAAAAACTAAAACTCGTCTTGTTTCGCCGACGTAGTTGGAAGCAACAGACGTCACAGGGATGTTGTGTTTTCAACCAATCGCATTGAAAGAAAATAGAATTTAAAAAATATTTTCCCTAACAGTTCTCTGGGAGCCGGTCTGTCCACTATAAAATGGGGGGGGGGGCAAACGCACCAAAAGCAGTCAGTCGACCTTTGATCAGCATGCCGTAGACATCAACGTCAATCTCCGTCCACGTGGACGTTAAACGCGTGCACTCACCTAAATTCTCCACATGCAAGTACCAAAGCAGCGAGAATTAACATTTACCCTTTTTATTTCATTTGGCCTCAGTCAGAGCAAGATTTCTCTCTCTCTCTTTACTTTGCTTTACTCATTTAATCCAAAACCTATCAGACTAAATACAAATATATCTATATAGAGTTCTTGCGACCATACAAGAAGTTACAAACATTAACTTTATTGCCAAAATATTCCTTTCCTGAACATTTTAGCTTTATCACTTTCATGACTCTCATACTAAACCAGCACACGCACACATAAAAATATGTCAACACAATAAGGTAATTCGCCTTTCTTATATTGTTAAACTAGCGGGGGTACCCGGCGTTGCCCGAGTGTTTGTTTCCGGGACGGGGGGGTGGAGTTTTAAAAAATGTTATGGTAGGTAAGTAGGAAGGATCAAACCCTGAGTCATGAGTAAAAGTAGGAAAATAAAGTGTGAAAAAAAAACAACAAAAAAAAACATCTGCAACGTTAACAGTTCGGCCACCAAGAAAAGTCCATTCCAGTTGTTTAGGAAAAAAAAACAAAAACAAAAAAAAACGACTACGGTAGGTCGGCGCGAACGTGAAAATATAATGTGAATTGTCCAGCACGCTAACCACTACGCCACAGAGCACTGCATCTTAGTTTAGTGATTTTAAATAACTTCACATGAAAGAACTACGAAGCTAAACCGGTGTTCTCTTCTCAACTGCTCCTTGTGAACGATCCCCAAACGGTGTTAAGTGGTGGCAGGGGGAGGATGAATTTATTAGAGAGAAAATATTTTACCACTTCCATTGATCTTAACCGATTTTGGCCGTGACTTCTCAGCAGAAAAAGTATAGAAATCTAAGATTATCGAGGAATTTGAGAAATAATAAGCCTATAACACACCTCAGATATTGTTCTGCCGTTTGTGCATATTATATTTGCATGAAATATCTTGATTTTTAATCCTATTAAGGTCAAAATCAAACGGGAAAAATGAGTTCATTTTATTTATATAGAAGAAGAGAAAGAGAAGAGATAAAAAGTCATATTGAACTTTTAAAATTTGCCTTTGTCTTTATGCCATTTCTGACAACCTTTTTTTTTGTTGAGGATTGGGAAACGTTTACCTATGCTCACATCACGACCGTGATACCAGGCATCGGCGAATGTCGTTTGCACATTTTTTTTCTTTTGCGTAAGCTCATTCTTCCACACGGGCTAATGCATTATCCAATCGTAACACTTTATGTAAGGGTATTCTGCTGCACTGTTTGTACACTGTTTTCCCACTTCTCGTCAGGCTGATAGTTAACGTCAAATTGAACAGACGTACAATGTTCACGTTTCAGGTGAATCAATGACTTGACGTTTACGGGACAAGTGGATACAAGAACCAACCAGGACAAAGTAATCGCACAAGCCCGATTCCGCACATTTCTTAATTTATTACTTAAACCTTTTAATGGTTTTTTTGCTGTTGGTTGGCGACGCGTTGTTCGAATAAAACTGATTGAAAATATACATGAACAGGTTCTATATTATATTTCGCTTTGTCTGTCTGTTTGTCTGTTTAACTTTTGCTCGGGTGCTGCTGGCCAGATCTGGCAAAGATTTTGTATGGATCTGTGTATGATAAGGTGTAGCTAACTAAGTATTATGGTATCTGCTGGATGCACAGCTAGATATTAATAGGGATTAGTTTTTAATGCAAAAACTGAGACAAATTTAACCATATTCAACCATCAATTTGGCATAAAATACTTTAAGTCAACGCGCCGTAACTTTTGCTCCTTTTTAACGGGCAAAAAATAGAGTGTATTTATAATCGAGTTAATGTGTCATCCTACCAAGCAGGTTTTGTTTTGTTTTGTTTTACGGCATATCAACCCTTTTTAGGAGTAAAAAAAGCTTTTGTATATTCAAAGACTTATTCATGGTGTTTGGTTTGGTTTGGTTTGGTTGTTTTGTAGCGGAAAATTGTTGCTTTTGTTTTTGACTTTGTAGAACATGATTGTGTTTTGCAAAACAACAAAGGGGGGGGGAATATTTAAGTCAGTTAGCCAATATTCTTACACAACCTGATCTGGTAGCACCAGACTTACTAATTAGCTTCTGCTAAAACAACGTTAACATTTACATTCTATACCTTTTTAGTAAAACACAGAGAGATGAAGAAAAGCAAGATACAATTTTTTTTCTCTGTCAGCTAATTTGATCTCCTGCGTTAGGAGGTCAAAAAAGAAGTTTCCGCTGAATGATTTGTAAAAAGAAAAAAAGAAAAAAAAGGTACGATTGTTCGTGTTTTTATCGATACGAATTTTCACTTTTTTAATTTGTTGGTTTTCTTCTATTTGTGTCTACTCTAGAACAGTACAACAACAAAATAGACGACGCTTTAATGTTGCTAAAAGAGGTGTTAAATATCAATGCTTGAATTTCAAAATGTCAGTGAAAACAACTTTGTAAACAATCTATTCTATAGTAACAATGATTGTATGAATCACATTACGTCTTACATTGCTTCCTTTTTTTTACTTCTGCCAATGACGTTAAGTTTTCAGTCGAGTTTGTTAGTACATGTATTTCTGTACAGTCTAAAGTCTACATCGCTTGAACAAGCGTCACCAAACTTGGTCAAAATATCAACCATAATCTCTCTTAGAGTTGATATAATTTTGGGATACTTAGATCAAAGATCAAGCTCACGGATAAGGTAATAAATTTTGGCGATAACCGGTTCTGTTCATCGTGGAGAATCACAACTTGGCCCATATTGTAGCCATTAAATCCTTGCATCATATATATGTAATTTTGACAGAACTTCAACTTCCGATTTTTTTTTTCGAATTTGATGCATTGATCTGATGCTCTCTGATAACAGAGATCCTCATGCAAAATTTCATCTGATAATGTCGAGAATATTTTCATACAATATGATGAAATAAGTCCAGATAGCTCTTTGGTTCGTCCTTAAGTTGTCAGGCAGAAATATGTAATATAAAGAATTATTTATGTTCGATTTCATGTGTGCTAATGTTTGTGGGAGTAATATCATTGAATGAACGATTCATTTACTACACAAATCTAGGAATCAAGAAATAAATACAACAGAGTAAAAAAAAACATGACACTGGTATAGGATTCTAATCTGTACCTCAGAAGAGGAACCGTCTAACGTGGATGTCGTCTTAAGCCGTTTGACTAACGAGATGAACATCTAGTGAAAGCAGAAAATTGTACAAATAACTCATCTTCGAAGCTATGTGGTTTCAGAAATATATTAGACCAATCGGTTACAGATGCTTATTTAAAGTCGTAAATTACTAGTTACAGATGCTTATTTAAAGTCGTAAATTACTAGCCGTTAAAAAACTAAGCAGTAAAAACACAGTCTTAAAAACACCAAGACTAACACAAAGACTAACTGAATAGTCCTAGAGTGGATGAAACGCGGAATATTCAGTGTAGCTTAATCGCCATATATATTTTATAAATTACTATATATATATATATATATATATATATATATATATATATATATATATATGTGTGTGTGAATAAAAAGGAAAAACCTAAAAGAGTAAAAAACAAAATTAAATCAACGTTTCGTCCCCATTTCAAGGGACATCATCAGGATTTCTAGGCGAGGATGTACAGGAAGACGATCATATCTGTACATCCTCGCCTAGAAATCCTGATGATGTCCCTTGAAATGGGGACGAAACGTTGATTTAATTTTGTTTTTTACTCTTTTAGGTTTTTCCTTTTTATTCACATAACGTCTAAAGCATCATTTATATCTTGCTTTATTTTATTCATATATATATATATAGGCACACACAGTAGCGTCCAAAAGTTAAGGATCGAAGTTAATCGATCATTTTTGTTTAATGGCTTCTAACTTTATCTATGAAAAAGAAAAAAAAATTGGTGAATTTTCCAATGTTTAATAATGGTAGTTAAAGAAAAAAAATTTTTTTTAATTTTTGATTTTAATACATATTAGTTTTTTTTTTACATATAAATAAACTTAATTAAACTACAGGCGTCCAAAAGTTTAGGAACGCAGAAAATTAATACAACCGTTAACAATTTTATTAACAACAACAAAATGTCGACTCCGAATATTCGAAAAAGGCTATCTGTACAAGAAAAACAGCTTATTTGTGACCATTATGATGAAAAAAAGTCCATAGGGGAGATTGCTAAAATATTGAAAAGGTCTAAAAGCGTTGGTTTTCGGATTATTGAAAATAGAAAAAAAGGTTTACCATTGACTGAAAAGAAAAAATCGGGCCGACACCGAATAACAACTAAAAGGGAGGATAGAAAAATCACTCGATCATCTCGTTCTGATCGCTTTAAAACTGCGGCTTCGATATCCCGGGATTTTACATCCGAAACTGGACACAAGATTTCCCGACAAACGATCTCACGAAGATTAAACGAAGTTGGATTATTTTCAAGAAGTCCATGCTCAAAGCCTTTAATTTGTATTAAGAATAAAAAGGCCAGATTGTTATTCGCCGAAAAACATTTGTTTTGGGAAGAAAAAAAATGGGAAAAGGTTCATTTTACTGATGAATCTAAATTTAATCTTTTCGGATCAGACAAAAGACCACATGTCAGAAGAAAAAATGGAGAAAGACTGTCCCCTAAGGTTGTTAAAATTACAGTAAAATTTGGAGGCGCCAGTATAATAGTATGGGGCATGATATCTTTAAAAGGAACTGGTCCCCTTGTGGGAATTCATGGAAAAGTTAATGCCCGAATGTACAGAGAATTGATTAGAGAACATGTAGTACCTAATCTTTCTAATTCTGATATCTTTATGCAAGACAACGCAACGTGCCATAAAGCAAAAATAGTTTTAGAAGAGCTAAATAGATCCAATATTTGCGTTATGGATCGGCCAGCTCAGAACCCAGACCTGAATCCAATTGAAAATGTATGGAAAATTATTGGTGATAAGATCACAGAAAAAAACCCAAAAAATCTTGATGATTTATGGGAATGTATAAAAACATCCTGGAATAATATTTCATCTATAACATGTGAACGATTGGTTCTGTCTTGCAGCAAAAGATGCCATAGTGTGATTGAAAACAAGGGGCTTTTCACTAAATACTGAAAGGATTCTTTATTTTTTCATAATGAATTTCCCTCGTTCCTTAACTTTTGGACGCCTGTAATTTAATTAAATTTATTTATATGTAAAAAAAACTAATATGTATTAAAATCAAAAATTAAAAATAATTTTTTCTTTAACTACCATTATTAAACATTGGAAAATTCACCCAAAAAATGTTTTTTCTTTTTCATAGATAAAGTTAGAAGCCATTTAAAAAAAATGATCGATCGTTCATTAACTTTTGGACGCTACTGTATATATATTTAAATAAATGTTTAGAGGTACAGAATTTAAATAAAGTTTTAAATATAATAGGCGGAAGTCTCTCGAGAGCTTTTTCAGCTATCATCTCATCAGGAGAAAATCGATAGCGTAAAATAATAATACTATGTCGAAAGTAAAGAGTTCTGATGGGGAACTATTGAATGTGCCAAAAATTACGGGGACACTAAAATAAATTTTATTAACGTTTAAAAAACGATTAAAATAATGGCACTACGAGGGGGAAAAACGTGAGAAAAGATCCACAGTTCTCCAAAGAGAAACAATGTGTTAGATGTTTCTTTCTGTCGGTACAAAAAAGGTTTCCGCACCGCAATAGAGACAGACTCCAAAATCTTTAAATGGTTTCTGGAGTCCGCTCTATGTAGCACCTCAAACCATTCAATTTGATATCTATCGGCATAGCACAGGTTGTCAACCAAATGCTGGCCAATAGCAGAGTCCAATGCTGCAGAAGGAGGGAGACTACCAGACCCCATCCTCCCTTGTCTGATCTTCGATGGCACATGCTGGTTTATACGAGCCAAAAGATGCAAGGATGTTCGCCCAACATAACCAGCATCGCACTGGCATTTAAATTGATATACAATATTGCTATTTTGGATGTAAGGCAAACTATCCTTGCGAAAAGAAGGAAATGCAGGTCTCGTAGTATATACCAAACGCAAGGACACAGAATAAAAGCAGTCATAAATATTTCTGCGAATCTGTTTGGAAAGTCTGTTACTCTTTTCCCCAATCCACCGTAATTTTTAATAAACCGGGCATTTCAAAGGTCCAAATTTTTTAGGGGATTTAAAATCCGCAACCTTTTTGAAAATACAGTCATCAATAAGGTCAACAGGATAACCATTATTGATGAATATTTTCCTGATCTTATCGATTTCGGCGTCTAATCTGTTAGGAGAACAAATCATGAGGGCTCTATGTACCAAAGTGTTAATTATGCCGACCTTACGTGATTTTGGTACAAAAGACAACCAGTTCACATATAGGCCAGTAAATGTCGGCTTCCTATCAATTGTAGTGAGAAAGTCCCCCCCTTGAATGTTCGACAAGAACATCTAAGAAGGGAAGCAAATTGTCCTTCTCACTTTCCATAGTGAACTTTAGAGCCCCATGCAAAGAATTCAACCTATCAAAAAATATCGACGCTTCATTTTGCGATGGAAAAACAGCAAAAGTGTCGTCAACATATCTGAAATATGCAGTGGGTTTTGTTATAAGATTAAACAAAACAGATTCATTGTACCCGACGAAAATATCCGCTAAAGTTGGGACCAACGGATTCCCCATTGAAACCCCGTCAACCTGACAGTACATAATATCACAAAAACTAAAATCCACGGATTTTGTGCACATTAAAATGAGCTCAATAAGAATTTCTTTAGAAAAACGTGGAGCAGTCAGGCGACCATCGTAAAGCGCGTCGGTACATATACGTATAGTCTCATCCAACGGTATGTTGGTAAAGAGACTAGAGACATCAAATGAGCACATAAAAGACGTCTTTGCATTAGAATCCAACCCACGTATATAATCAACAAACTGAAAAGAATCAGGGATACAGTGCGTGGTATATAACTCGCGCACAGGTTGCAGAATTTCCACAAGCCACTGAGCCAAAGAATGTTGTGCCGAACCAACCATTGATAAAATAGGTCTCAGTGGAACACCTTGCTTGTGTATTTTGGGGAGACCATACATTCTAGGACGTTGTGAACCAGAGGGTCTAATCCTGTCATAGACGTCCTTGCAAAAAACTTTCTTTTTAAATAATGTAAATAGACGTCTTTGTATTTTTGCCTCGTTCTTGCAAGTATTATCCGTCAACTCGACAGGACCGAGTTTACGGAATTTCTAAACATCATTGAGAATAACTGCCATTTTGTCAACGTAATCCGATTTGTCCAAAATCACCACTCCTGCACCTTTGTCTGGTTTGCACATATAAATATTGTGATTGGATTTTAACGCTTTCATAGTTTTAAATTGCGTTATGTTCCAGGCAAAGTCGCTATAATCAACAGGTGTGTTACTGTATCGGTGAGCTAAGGCAACTAAACTAGATTTCATCTCAGAAATTGTTTCCGTGGAAATAGGGACATTATGTCTCAGTTGAGAGAACAAAACTTCAAAGGCAGAAAGTGTTCGCTCTTTATTTATACTGGTTGGGGGAATACAAAAATCCAATCCCTTAGACAGAACTCTATTTTCAATTTCTGTAAGTTCCGTTTTCGAAAAATTGAAAATATGTTTGCTTCCATTAATGGGTTCACACCCATATCTTCTACGAACTAGAAGAGCAAGATGTTTATTATTGTCTTTGGAAGCACGTTGCTTAGCAAATTGATCAACGATGGATAAATACTTGCAAAAGCGGAAAAAGTCAGAAAAAGACAGGAAATCCTTAACTACAGACCAGAGGTATTGACGATTGCTAATATACATCTCTAGCTTCTCCGTCAACTTATTAATCTTGTCTCGTATAAACGCCCGCTCCATAGACAAACTAGACAAAATATATATATGACCAATTGCATCTCAGGCTTTGTAATAGAGTTTTCCATCACTTAGGTAGGCTGTCAACCAGACTTAAGAGCCACTACCTGCCCATGAAGTGAGATATTGCGCGCAAAACACCAACCTGGGATTTCAAACTCCGCACTATATATATGTGTGTACACACACACACACACATATATATATATATATATATATATATATATATATATATATATACATACACACACATACACATATATACACATGCATATAAGTGCATGTGGAGCTAGTTGGCCGTTGACCCTAGGAGGGTTCATCCGTCCTTTGTAAGGTCTTGTTTTTTATTCTTTTAGGAGACTAGCCACCATCCTCACCAGGCAAGCTAGTGGAGGAACCAGTTTAGTCGCCGGTTACCCGACCATGCAGCAGGTAGTACTGGGTTACATGGTACCAGTAGCACATTACGTGATCTGACATATTTGACGTGACTGGCTATCCAATTGTGCGGTCGAAACAGAAACTCAATTCGAAATACAAAGCATGCGTTCAATTTTGGAACGTGGAATGTAAGAACATTGCTTGATAGTGATGATTCTTTCGAGACGAAGACGGCGCTAATTGCAAAAGTACTGAAACAATACAACATTGACATTGCTGTCTTGTCTGAGACACATCTTTGGGGATCAGGTGAATTGAAAGAAATTGACCAAGGTTACACGTTCTTTTGGTCAGGTCGGAAAGAGGGGGAGAGGCATAGTTCCAGTGTTGGCTTTGCAATAAAATCAAATATTGCTGACTCTCTGAAGGCTCTTCCTCGAGGCGGTGACGATCGTTTAATGACCTTTAGAATGAGACTCACAGCTGGAACTGGACTGACACTGGTAAGTTGCTATGCACCAACTTTAAATGCAGAAGAGGTAGAAGCCACAAACTTCTACGAAAAGCTTGGTGACATAGTAAGAAACGTAAGCTTTCATGACAAGATCTTACTGATGGGAGATTTCAATGCCCGGGTAGGAGACATGGGGAAATGTGATTGGGGCTCATGGTATGGGGAAAATAAATGACAATGGAATTCGCTTGTTGTCATTTTGTAGTGAACATGGGCTCTTCATCACAAATACTATGTTTCAGCAGCCAAATCGTTGTAAACGCACATGGATGCACCCAAGGTCCAAGCATTGGCGTCTTATTGACCTTGTTATAACCCGGAAAAGAAACAGGAGAGATATTCTTTTGAGTCGTCCATTTCATGACCCATGTTGGCTGTCGGATCACACCCTGATTCGATACAAGACATCACTGAAACTACGACCTAAGGGCATAAGGCATACAATTAAGATGCCAAAGCCATTGAATATCAAAGAACTGAACACTGAAAAAAAAGAAGAATTATCTTCTAAGTTAGATGCGAAGTTAAACGAAATTGTGATAAACAATGATATTGAAGAGTCCTGGAAGAAATTGCGGGATGCCATCTATGAATGTTCAAGCGAATTACTAGGACTTTCCAAGAGGGAGCATCAGGATTGGTTCGACGAAAATGACATTGAAATTCAGGGTATTTTAGACCGGATGCACTCTTCGCACAGGGCCTGGATATCAGACACCCTGTATTTGATTCTTACATAGGTAGAGGATCGCGTCAGAAGTGAGATTCGTTCTGGAGCAGTAGAATGATCCAACCATTTTTTCCAGTAAACTTAACAATGGATTTGAAGTAAGTCTTCCATTTCAGGTCTGGGAGAACAATATATTATCCCCTCTCTCCTATGTAACAGACGTTCGTAGAAAATCCGTATTTCTTTCTACCCATTGACATGCAAATTAACTGTACGTTCAAATAACCCCGAGTAAAAAAGAAGAAGAATGCTTTCTCCAATGAAATAAAATACTGGCTTTTTATGTGCTCAAATTCGACCGACTTAATCTGCATATGTCACCGGGTTTCGAGTTCCAGTGTCAGTGACTTTTTGCAATACGCACGCGCCAACCTTGGGCGCCTGTTTTCATGACCGTTGTCACAGTCCGTTAAACATTCGTGGATACGTTTGCTAGTACATATATTAACTAAACATTTTTTTTTTTTTTTTTTACATGTTGGTCTCGCATAGAGTCGTAAACAGGATATAAACTTGGCTAGGCGGTCACGAATAGGTTATAAAAGTGACCATTTAGGAAATAAGTACGGTTTTGTAAAAATACGAAGCTATAGAATTTAGTCGGAAGTACCGCCAGGCGGGCGGTTGATAAGGTAGCGATTGTAATTTCTCAGAGAGTTCAGATGAAAGCGACCGGACTAGTAAGACGTGTTTTAAGATGTTCTAACAAGAGGTAATAACAAGTAATATTTTTTTAAATTGTATTTTGTCCACCTTCTGCCAACCCTGTTAATTTTCAGGGGAAGGAGTTCCAATTTTTCTCCCTAAATATTTAGTCCTAACATCGCTATCAATTGACACCGCGTATAATTCTACTTTTTCCTACGACAATTCAGTTACTGGTTTTTACTAGGGCTCTGACAAGAGAATATTCTTTTCATTATTTGGACTCTAGAGTATATCTGTTTATATCTTATATGTTTTTAGATCGATTGATTACTGTATCTAACTGTGTCGTGTATATACTCGAGAGTCTAAACAATGAAAAGAATATTCTCTTGTCATAGTCCTGGTTATTACATGCATAGACATAACATATTCTTCCATTTCATATATTCAACTTAAAATTCTACCATTCCCGATTACTATTCTCGATTTAATAAACAAACGGTTACTATGAATGAAATATGGCGAAATTACCAGACATATTATTCTTGCTCTTCCTATTTACTTGCATCCACACAATGACAGTTAGACACACGGTCGTTTTTTTTTTTAATTTGAACAAAAACAAATTAAACACACGGCGTTTACATTTGTGATTTTCTGTTAATGTAGCCCTTTTCCACTCTCATAAAATCCTTAAAAAATTACTATTATAGGTGGTCAGACGTGCTGAAATCGAAAATAATGTTTAAAATTCTAGGAAACTAATATTTTCTAGTTTTAGTTTCAAAAACTGGGAGATTGTTTTCCTATATTAATTTAAAGTACAATAAGCACTCACTTTATGATCATTTTTTTTTTTTTTTGGAGAGGATGTTTTTAAGGGGGGGGATGGCAAAAAACTATTACCTGTAATTAGACATTAATGTATTCATATTTTTCCACGTCCAAAGCATTACGTACGTTTATTGAGTATCCATTTTATGCCAGCTTTTCCTTTAGTAGGAAGGGAGGTTTGTTTATTTCTTTAAAGGGGGGGGGTGAAAATGCCAATGTTTCTCGATATTTCTTGTCATTAAACACACTACGTGTTCATTGTTGATGTTCCTATTTACTTTCCTCCCCACGAGGACTGAGTTAGACACTAGGTCGTTTATTTTAATATTTGGTGAACAAAAACAAATTAAAAACATCACGTTTACATTTCTGATTTTCCGGTATTGTTGCCCCTTTCCACCCTCATAAAATCCTTAAAAATACTACAATTACAGGTTTTAAAGAGCGCTGAAATCGAAAATAACGTTTAAAATTCCATGTAACAAATAGTTTCTACGATATGAAGAAATTAGTTTCAAAAGTGGGGGATCACTTTTCTATATTAATTTAAAGTGCAATGGGCACCCATTTTATGACCACTTTTTGTTGGAGGGGTGTTTATTTTTTTACGAGGTGGTCTTTATTTGGTAAAAATCAAAAACGCTAGCTCCCGATTACTTGCGTTTTTTTTTTATAATTATTATGCCGAAAAGAAAAATACTTAAACGATTTCCGCACTATATTTCTTTTCTTAAAATTCTGTTTTTTTTTTTGGGGGGGGGGGGTTCAGAACAAATCATATTAAAAAAAACGCTTTTATTTTTTTGAAGATATACACTTCAGTATATAAATATATATGAAATACGTTCGTGCATAACCGCGGTACATTCATTTTGGTCACGGGCGCTAGTGCCTGCAATTATAAGAGACAGGCAGTGACTCCAATTAACAACCGTACGATATTGTTTTTTTTTTTTGTTTTTATTGTTTAAAAGGTTGGTGTCATACTTCCAGACAACGCCGGTACACGGGTCCTGCTAGTTATTAATATATTATTTTATTTACATCCTCTCCGTGATGCTAGACACGAGCTCATATGGGTTTGATGAAAGTGTTTCTGTGAAACGAACTGGATTGGAACTTGCCACGCCCATGTTTACTGTCCATGTTGTTCATCACTTAGCCAATATTACCCCCCTCTCTCCAATATTTCAATGTTATTGCTCACGGTATTTTTATATTATACTAGCAAAGATATCCGCGCATCGCACAGGACTTTTCTCCACACTTAGGTACGCGATTTGTGGGCATATTTCCATTAAGTGTATGTTGTAAGAGGGAAGTAAATTTTAACTCGATGCTTAAATCTTATCTAACACATTGAATACTAAAAACGTACCACAATCAGATATCAGTTTTTCATCGTATCTTTTTATAGAACTTTTTATTGAAGAGCCTCGTAGTAAACTACATTTCTGCTTCTTGGATTTGGAGCCAGAATGTAAAGTTTTTCTGAACTTCCTGTCCGGCTGATGGAGATGTAGAACATACCGTGACTAAAGCAGTCTGATGTCAGGTCTACGCCAATGGTTTTAAACGTTTGACCTTGTCTTTTATTTATGCTCATTGCAAAACACACCGTCACAGGAAACATTTACAGATAGTATAATTACAACAATGCCCCAACATCCCCCCGTTCGCCGTCGACATCCCCCCGCCCTAATATAAACAAAATGTTTTTTTTGGGGGGGGTCAACGTGTGGGTGCTCATGTTAGGTTAAATTATCATAGAAAAGTGATTCCCCACTTTATTGAAACTAACATTTCCTCAAAAAGTCCTAGGGTCCAGGAGTTCATACCATTCAAACGGTAAATTTGCGACGGGTTTGATTATCAGATTTGGTGTCAGAAGAAAAAATCGGTTTGTGTCAAAAAACGAAAATAAATGTCTTTTTTTTTATCATAAAAATAATTATTTGTCTATTCATGAGAAAAAGAAAGGAGGCCTGGGTCATTTTTTGGCTTGTTTGGCTCTTTTTGGTGTTTTTTTTTTTTTTTTTAGTAAATGCACGGGCGGCCATCTTGCTTGCCAAACTGTAGTGATTACGTTGGATGCTAAATGTCTTCAAATATGAATAACTACTCGTTTGCGCAAGAAATAAATGCAATATTCAGCATTCCCCAAACCCTATAAAAGTCGACAATTCAAAAGTGAATGCCGAGGGGTCGGTAAACGTAAAAAATACCGATTTATGGTAATGATTATACCATAGCAATGTATGTGATATCATATATAGTAAAAAAAATTATATTTTATATTAACTCTATATAATTATAAAACTCAAATGGCCCTATAACGAGTATTGTAACCCAACACCCGGTTTACGACTTCCGGTTGCGTATGCGTACATAAACATAAACCCATAACAGCGTAAACAAATAAACATAAATCGCTACTTTTGCAGAATTTGACCTGCGCACTAAAATATTAACGCTATTATTTAGAAATTATTATTTAACATGGGAAGGGTGGGGATGTTTTGCACCCATTCTGTATTACAACTATACTGTCACAATTTTCTTACCAATAAATCAACTTTAACCTGTTGACAACGTATTGTTTTGCTGTGTACGTTTTCAGCGTCCAAATTGTTTTTTTCTCGCGTTTAAATTATCCAAATGAAAAATTGTTAATACTTTCTGCATTTTTTTTTACATCGTTCATTTCCGTATTACGTTTAAGTTATTATAACGCAATTTTCTTACAAATAAATCTACATTACCCCGTCGATAACCATAAGAGCATTTTACAACGTATTGTTTTACTGTGTACGTTTTCAGCGTCCCAATTGTTTTGTTTTTTTCGCGTTTAAATTAAAAGATATATCAAAATTTGAATTTAACTTTCAGTATTATGCTATCTGTTCAGTGCACATTTACCTATAAGTATGGCAAACAAACCACTTATAGTTCAATGGCTGTAATTTTTTTTTATCAAAAATGAACAATTATAAACAGAACGATGAAGTATATCGGCGTAAAACTACTAAATATAGTGAGAAACCCCCGGATAACTCAACACTAACAAATAAAAAAGTTTGTACTCATGCAGAGAGTGTGTAACCCCCCACTCTCTCACCTTCACCCGCCTGTTGCGGACGATCGTCGACCTCCGAACCCTTCTACTGCCGGTGATAATTCTTTGCCGTCTAAGTTACGGGTATGAGGTGGTGACTGAATTATCGGTGGATCGTCTAGTTATACGTCCTGGGCCTACTTTGTTGTGTACCCTCTTAACGACGAACATCGTCGAAAGAGGGCCGTGGATTTGTGGTGTAGTTTAAAGAAAAACAGGACAAACGATTATACACACCATATATTCAAATGAAACAGTAGAGTTCTTATCACTCTTTCAGAACTTTGAAGGAAGCGATGTGTTAGCGTTCTACAATGTCGAAGGCGTCAGCTTTCAAACTTATTGAGTGTTGGTCTCTGGGGGTCTGGGTGGATGCGCATGCCTCAAAAGCTCCTCGGCTCTATGCATCTATCTTTTCATCTGAGAGTCTGTCGCTCTGGCATTCTCGGCTTCTTCACCCCTGCCTCTTACCGGCAGTCTCTCTCTCTTCTTCACCCCTGCCCTTCCCGGCAGTCTCTGTCGGCTTCTTCGCCCCTGCCCTTCCCGGCAGTCTCTGTCGGCTTCTTCACCCCTGCCCTTCCCGGCAGTCTCTGTCGCTTTATCTCTCTATCTTGGATATATATAACAGCCTTCAAGTTTGACCTCTGAATCCGACGCAGATATGATTTCACTGACAGATATATATTCAATTGTCAATTCATGAGTTGATTTCGTCATTCGTAAAAATAACACAATCGCTTCCCTCAAATATCCGATTGAGTTTCAAACAAACAGTTATTAATCTTCAACATACACAGAGTTCTCAGGTTCTTGAATAAACAACTGGAAACCAAGTGGTTTTGTCTTACTTTCTAACGGGGGGGGGGAGACATAAAAATGGGGACAACTTATATACTATATTGTATACAAATATACTAAATTTGTACTGTAGTTGATTCAGAGTCATTAGTAGGGCTTGTGACAACATTTTCTTTTTTATATTGTTTTACAGAGTATATATCTAAAACAGTTACACATAGTTGTCACCCCCTTATTTCGTTACAAGTGATCCAGACGTAATTCAGCACACGCCCGGCTTTCTCCGTAACATGACGTCAACAGCCGGAATAAAACGAGCGTCGCCGAGAAAATTAAGCCGTCTGACGAAACATAAAGCTGAACCAATGACAATGTAGAGCGATGGTTTTCAACGCGACGTGCGTCCGCGCGAGTTGAAAATTCAAAGCAGCAGACGACAATTTGGAAGAGGAACAAAAGAAAATAAATTAGTAAAAAAAGAAACACCATTTCGTACTTTAACGTCAGAAAAAAAAAAAAAAGAACATGAATTTTACAGCCTTAAGTGAGCAGTTGGAACCAAACACCTACTCGAGTCCTCGACTTTTGTCAAGAAAAAAAAATTACTGGCACGGACGAAAACTTGTGCATCATGTGGACAAGGAAAGGTAAGCGATGGCTATGCCTGGAGGTGTCAGGCTACCACGTCCGGACTGGTACCTTTTTTTTTGCCAAGTCTAGGCCTACAATTGCCATTGTGGACGTTTGAGCGAGCAACACAGAAAGACCTCCAGCGCGAATGTGGAATACGATTTACGCACACACACCATTAATAAAACAACGGTCCGAGAAAACAACAACAATATCTGTTTTAATATGAAAAAAAAAAGAAAAAAAATCTATCTCACCCAGTTTTGTTTCAATTTTTCTAGTTTTCAGGTTTTTCCTTGAGAAAAAATAAATAAATAAAAATAAAAATAAAAATAACACCCCAAAAGACGAAGACAAAGATTTTTTTTTTCAATTTTCTTGAAAAAAAAAACAAAACTTTTCAATAAAAAGTTGTTTATTTTGACTTACCTTTGAATCTTTTCTCGAACAAAAAAATCGGCCAATGTCAAGTTTCTTTCCAACTCCTCAAAAAACATTTTTAATGGTTTTCGGTGATGCTGAAAACGAATATCACATTTAAATTTGGGGCAGATTAGTAGTTTTCATGATATGAAGAAATTTTTTGTAAAAAGTGGGGGATCACTTTCCTAGATAAATTTAATGTAAAATGAGCAGTCACCTTTTGGCCACGCAGTAATTTCTTCATAAAAAGAAATTTAACTGATATTCGTTTTCAGCATCTCCGAAAACCGGCGCTGTTTTTTTTTTTTTTTTTTTTTTTTTTTTTTACTAAGATTCGTTCATTTTTTCATCTCATAATTTAGGACGCTAATTATGCTGCCAGTAAGTTTACAAAAACATACTTTTTTTTTTCATTATACAACTTGTATAGTTGTTAACAGGTGCTTCAGCAGTTAAATATTTCAAAAAATTTCTGTTTGCATTAGGGGGTTGTGGAGACTCCTAATGTAAACAATTTATGTGAAATATTAAACGACTCTGCTTTAATGGTTAATGTCGGCACGTTACTTATGGAAAAACGGTTAATTCAACTACAGAAGCGCCTGTTAAAAACTATACAAGATCTATAATTGAATATCCAGCTAAAAAAAAAACGCTCATATAAGCTTACTGGCGGCATTATTAGCGTCCTAACTTATAAAAAAATGAACGAATCTCTTCGTTTAAAAAAAAAAAAAAATTTTTAAAAGCGCCGGTTTTCGGGAGAGCTAAAAACGAAAATTACAGTTAAATTTGTTTTATATCATGCCCCAAATTTAAATGTGAATATTCGTTTTCAGCACCACAGGAGAGTCATTGCGAACCTATGTTTTCTCGTTACTTCCATGGCAGGTGCTCGTCTGTGCTCCAATCCCTGGTCTCCCCTCGCCGATCTTTCACGAAAAACACCCGTCTAGCTGAAACCACTGTCAGTAATTTTCCCCACTCTTTATCTGTGCCAAAACCAAAACGTAGATTCCATGAACAAAGCTTCTTTCTTAGAAATGCACGCCTGTGGAACTCTGTTCCGTCTGCCTGTTTCCCACCTGACTGCAACTTGGATGTCTTCAAGTCCAACATAAACAAATTCCTGGTAAACCGCCCTCTTAAGTAGATACTTTATCATATCTCAACACATCTCAACATTAACGTACTGTACACGCAATAACCCTTATCCTCGAGTGGCTTCCGGGCCTTGATAAGTGGTGACCACCTTGTAAAAAAAAAAAAAAAAACACCGAAAACCTATAAAAGTCGTCAGTTAAAATTTTTTTGAGGAATTGGAAAGAAAGTTGACATTGACCAAAAAATCTTTAACATTATTTATCTAAAAAATATATGGTGCTAATGCAGAGAGTGATCCGCACTATTTTTTAAATCGTATGTCCACGTTTAATTAAAGTTTTATGATAAGTTTTTTTTATTCAATTGTATTAAAAAAAAAAGCCCTCCCCTCCCCCATGTTAAGAATGGCTTTTTAAATAATAACGTTATTATTTCAGCACGGATCACTCTCTGCATGAGTACCATATATATATATAGCAAGAACAAAACAAAACAAAAAATATTATAAGATTTTTTTTTTTTTTTACAGATTTAAAATTTGAGGTAGGTTTTCTTTTCTTGTTATGCTTTCATCGGCGATGCTCGGCTTAATTTCCTCAGCGACGCTCGGTTTACTCCGGCTGTTGGCGTCATATTCCGGAGAAAGCCGGGTGGACTCTGCGTTCACTCTCTGCATGAGTACCAAAAGGTTACTTAAAAATTAAGAATAAGCGAAAAAAAAAATTACCTCCGAATTAAAAATCAAAATAATAATTCAACTTAGAAGAATATTTCGAAATGAAAACAAATCTATTATAGAAACTATTTAATAACGTGCTCAAAGAATTAAACTATCACAGTTATTCCCCTTGGTTTTCTGGTTTGAAAATTAAAAGATTTCAGATTTACGATAATAATAAGTAAATTTAAGTTAAATGAAATATAAATTGAAATGAAAATAAACTAAAGAATTACATTTTAAATTATATTTTTAAATAGAACAGTATAAACGAGGCTATTATGACGAATAAGTAATATAATCGAACTAATTATTTTAAATGATTTAATTTAATGTGATATGCTAATAACCATAACTCAGTCGATGTATATGTGATGTGAAGAATGCTATATCTAGAAGTTACACATAAAAATAAATGTCTCCTTTGACAGAGGTATAATACAATGGACATTAATATTTCTTGACCAGGAGAGGTTTACACACGCTATAGACACTTTATATTTCTTTGATCATAGGGAGTTGTACACACAGACAAACACACACACGAACGCTATTACTTTATATATATATAGATAGTTTCTAACACATTTCCATGTACGATGGGGAGTTCTGGCATCTCTGTTTAGTGAAAATAAGCGTCGAAAACGTTTTCGCTGCTTAGTTCCTAAACTCGCTCTTACGTTTATTTTTTTTAATTTCTTAGCTAATCAGGGTAGTATATAATATATACAAATGGTCATCATTAGGGCTGTGACAACAGCATATTCTTTTGTACCACCCCATCTCCGCGTGGAAGTTGTTGTTGTTCTCCTCTTGTCGAGTGGTCAGCGTTGATCGTCTTTGGCGTTGACTCGTCGACAATCGTCCACCGGTCTGCCTTCGCCGTCCGCAACGCAGGCGCCAGACAGCTCGAGTTCCTCCAGTGAAGTGACCATACACTGCCCCACCCCGCGTTGTGTTTCTTTAAGTGATAAGGCAGCGACGTCTCACCCCTGCAAGGAAAAGGTTAAACACACGGACGACCGGAGACGCTGGCACACTTGTAAAATAAAACAGAACACTGTTTTCTATATATAGATAATAAAAATCTTTATCCTATTTCCAATGTTCAAAATAACTGCACAGTCAAACGAAGGGAGTGAGTGTCTAACTGATAATATGGCGACTTGGCTGTTGTTCCGATATCAGGGCAGCTTATCTTCGGGAATGATCGGCAACGATTAGGATGGTAAATTCGTTTTCTCAATCTAACCGACCGGGAGGCTGGCTGACCAGTTTGAAAGTGCGCGCCAGATCCTAAAAACGGTTTGTTTAAATAAGAAAACCCTGCCTGGCAATTCCTTTCAGATGTCATTTTCTTGCCAAATTACACTACTCAGGGCTCTTATCGTATAGATCTGCTTAGGTAACCAAAACTCTCGGTACGGGGGGGAATTCCCTCTTAATGTCTATTTACGTCATAACCCTAGGGGCGGTCCCCTCACCTCCAACTACCGTGGAGTCGATCCTCTTACTATCACCGGTGACGTATGCTAGGGGCTGGTCCTGGTTCTCCAACCACCTTGGAATTAATCCTCTCACTATTCCCAGTGACGTCACCCTGGCGATTCTCTATTTCCACCCTAGATCCTCGGATCGTGTGGGCGAACGGGCGGGGTCTATATTAATACTAATTAATATTTCCTTATCTGATTTCTAAAGGGAAATACAGTTCCCCCAAACAACATTATTCGGTGGCCGACATATGGCCATTGCCTGTCAACACGCGTCTGCTTATTGCAACTTTTGACCGACGAATCTTTTTCCAAAATATCTTTCCAAAATAACATTATCGCAATGGCTTCCCTCTGGTCATTAATTATATCAACACGGGAACATATGTCCCAGGAAGGACGAAAAAGACCTTTTTCAAAACAGTCATTATCTATAACTTTGGCTACCTCAGCATCTGTCTCGTCAAATTCCATTTCCTCGGCCATTCATCTCAATTTTCTTATCTTATTTACCCAGGATTGGCAATGACTACCGCCATCCAAATTCTGTTCTGAACCTAGTCACCCAGCCAAGTAATTACTGTCTGTTAACTCTTCCAGACCAGGGTCCTACCCTAATATTGTCACACTTTTTACAAGAATTACGACACAATAAGACACATTCAATCAACCGAGAACCACATCAGTCTATATAAAAACATATGCGATATTAACGGATATATACTCAAGAGTCAAAACAATGAAAAGAATATGCTGTTGTCAGAGCCTTAGTCATCATATATTCAACACGCAGCACCTGGTTAGAATGAATAAGACTATTTTTATTATTATTTCATGAAGTATGTGGAATTCTTTATGTACGATGTGGACCTAGCACTCAATGGGTGGCTTACTGAGCTTCGGCAACTGACAATGGGATTGGAAAAATAACACAGATTGTTAATTGTTTTTTCTTCTTCATTCTTCGTCTTGACTCACAAGTATTAAAAGCACTTTGTAAAACACAAGGATGTACAAACAGTTGGAAATGACTTGTGTACCATACATTGCGACCATGTGGTCCCTACAGCCACCTACCTTGAAAATGCTGCTGTGAAACCTGACATAGTTATGTGGAATAAGTCAGAGAGAGTTGCAACCATGGTTAAAGTGAGTGTTCCTAGTTATGGGGGTCTGAACAGAGCTACAAGGGAGAAACAGACCAAATATCTCATATATGATATGAAAAGAAACTGGAATCTTAGGGAGATATCAATCATATCAGTTATTATAGTTGCCATAGGGTTTACGACGAACCTGAAGTCCTACCTAACTAATATTCATGGTGAACCAAGTGCGAAAGAGATCCAGACAATTACACTTAATGGAGCTCTCGGTTGGTTTCAATAAAAAGCAGGGCAATGTTGACAGCTGATTTGACTGCCCTATACCCAGCGTTACAATCTTCAAAGAAAGAAATTTTATTTTAAAAATCGAAAATTATTGAGAGAACAATACTTTTTTTCTAATATATTGAAACGTGGGGGTCTTATGAATTCTGAATAAGAAATTCAAGACATAAGATTCTATCCACAGAAGTACTGGGAAGGGGGCACAATATTTTGAATCCAGCGAATTCTTCTCTCTTAATTGTGAAAAAAAAAACACTTTTAATTAGCTGTACCTAACCTGGGTATGTATCTACCCGGGATACACTGATTTTGTGTTAGTTTTTATGTTTATGTTTATGTACACATTTGAAAAGTTGTGCAAAAATATTTCATTATGTTCCGCAATTTAAAATACGAGTTACTTGCCTTGCTAATTTTATTTTAGGTGATTACATAAACGTGTCTTGTATAACCAGTTGTACCCGCGAAGCAGGTTATTTTATTACAAATAACATGGTACGACAATAACAAACCAATATTATTTGGTAAGAAGCGAAGTTTTATTCGCCATATTAAATGTTACTTGGATTTGATTTCTAAAATCCGATAGACAATTTACCTGACATGATTGAGGATTTTGTATTTTTCCTTTCCCTCTGTGATACTAATTCTGATGCAAAGTGTTCGATACGGGTTTTTTTTAATCTGGTGAAAAATGCAGGCATGGAATGCAAACACAAAGTTTTAATTTTTTTGAAAGTGATTTCTGGGCTCGTTAATTGTGTAGAGAAACAAGCATTTTAATAGCTAGAAAATAAAAAAAGGTCAGAGCGAGTTTGGGGATTAAGCAACAAAGACGTATTCTCGACGATGCTTTTCACTAAAGGGGGTTTTGGAGCTCCTTATGGTTCTTGAAACTGTATGAGAAACTTTATAATATAAAAATAAAGCGAGCAATAAAATTGCCTTTTGTGTCTTTCGAGTGTTCAATGATTAGCCAAAGAAAGATGCTAGAAGATAATTTGTAAACAGAAGAACAAGTTAGTCTTTCTCTATTTCGTCTTAAATAACGTGACCCCCCCTCTCTACACACACACAACCAGCAAGGTAATGGAGCTAGCCATGGTAGATTATGAGAACGGGGCATTCCCTTTTACTCTCATTGTATATACGGCATAATCACGTTGATATACGGGTTCTCGTTAGATCCCCGAAGTTAAACAACGTTGAGGTTGGCCAGTAGCAGATGGGTGACTATTTAGGAATACCAGGGCTCTATGTTTTAAGACGTCAACATTTACGGCCGCTACTGCATCCAGCTGTTCTACCGCTTGATCAGGCAGGTTGGGACGATATGGTGTGGCCGGCTCTGCGCAAACCAGCTTCACTTCAAATAAACTCTCGGCGCATCATCCATTAACCCTGAGAAAATCAAGTGGTTTTCATCGTTCCGACGAACGGACCCACCCTCTCACTAATAGCAATCCTGCATTTCATACCAGTTGTGTCTATATTTAACTACCTTTCTTCCTTGTCGCATTGCGCCATACCTACTTCTCTACATTAACAATTTCTGGCAGTGCTTCGTGGTTCTGTTGTATTGATCTCGCTCTGAATTTTCTGACTTGGCGTTCCTTTTGCTTCTACTGGTACATAACAGCTGTCTGGTTTTAGAGGTCATACGCTACCATCGAAACATTACTTAATTTTTCTCCTTCTGTCAGCGATGACAACTTCAACGAACAATCCGTCTGACCGTAGAGATCACACAATATCATTTGCTGGTAACAGGTTCAATTGATAACATTTTCTGTTCTCAATAGAACTTCACTTTATATATATATATATATATATATATATATATGTGTGTGTGTGTGTGTGTGTGTGTGTGTGTGTGCGTGTGTGTGTGTGCATTTGACTTCCCTTTCAATTTTAATATATATATATATATCTGTGTGTGTGCGTGTGTGTGTGTGTGAGAGAGAGAGAGAGAGAGACCTTGCCTGTCTGATGAGCGGTCTCTATCAAACTGCTCTGCCGATTTTTTGGGCTACAAACTAGAAACGTGATATATAGGTGATTTAGGATCCGTGAACCAAATTCGATTACATCTTCAGCCGATAAAAAATAAATGTTAATGGGTAAAAATTGAAAATAAAAATTGGAACTTGCTAGGCGTAAGTCGACTTAAAGTACTCTTTTACATACGAGCAAATGTACATTCATTTTACATATGAGCAAATGTACATTATTTTTAACTTTTTATACGCGTGTGGATGTGAGTTAGATGGTAACAGATAAGGCTGGAGACCTACATTGTGGTTTCAGTTCTAGCTGATGAAGTAGAACCCAAGTTAAAAACCGCAAGAACTTTCTTGTCAATCTGATATATATATATATATATATATATATATATATATATATATATATATATATATATATATATATATATATATATAAATGTAACTCTTGGTTCGTTCGTAATTAATAGTCTAAATAACTAAATAAATGATTGCTTCGACATTTTGGTAGAATATGTTTACTGTACCCATGCGTGTTTCTATATATCTCTTTTTAATTATAACATTATACTTAATTTTTCTATAATAAATAGGTGGTTTCTTTGTAGCGATAGGCCATTTTTTTAGACAATTATTTATCACCGCGTGCGTCACGTGACCAGTGTTTCCAATTTAGCGGTTTTCCCGCTAGATCTGGAGATTTCGTTTGCAATCTAGCGAGGAATTCTAGAAAATCTGGAGATATTTTGCACCCACACATCCGCAATTTTAGATTAAAAAATAAAGAAAAGCGCTTGAAAATACTTTAAAACATAAAATAAACTCATTCATGTAAGTAAAAAATGTAGCATTTATTGCCTTTGGTAATAATTATTTATTGATTATTTGTTTTGTTTTTCACTTTTTTTTCGGCTAACCATTCTTAAATCTCGCTATAAAATCGATTTTTCCAAGTACATTTTAGGGGGGGGGCATTCCAACCTCCGAAGTTTAGTTTAAAATACGATCTAAGCAACCCCCCTTAGTCAAAAATTCTAAAAAGCAAGAAACAACAGCAAAACAAAAAAAACTTATACCAAACACAGTAGAATTTAATTATCTACCAACCTAAATACTTTTAACATGCTAAAACAAAGTTTATTTTGTTCTTATTTTATTTTTCTAATTTCCAAATATGTTGTTCAAAGTGGATTTTACACACTGAATATAAAAAAATAATAATCGCTTATCGCTTCAGGAGTAAAGAGGCTTAAATGACTAGCTGTATCAGAATTTTTGTATGAATTTTTGACACACCTAACACGAAACTGCGAATAAAATATAAAAAACTCGTAATTTCTCTTTTAAAAGTGGGTTGTTTATTTTCTTTATGGATTATACTTCCAAAGTAAACTATTAAAGTTGTATAAAAAGTAATAGAAATATTATTTTTTTTTTTATTTATAAAACAGTAATGAAATTAATTGAATTTTACGAGCTCAGTGTTTTCAATTTTTAAACTTGAAAAATCTATCAAAATTTTTCTATTGATTCAATTTTTACTATATTTTCAGGGGCAATGTGAAATTTTATGCTCTTTCCAATAAACCGAATATAATATTTTAGACAAACGTTTTTTTTAAGCCCCCCATTTTCAAATGTCTATTAAAACGTAAATAAATAATTTACTAACCAAAGTTTTATATATCACAAATTGAAGATAAAAGATTAATAAATAATATATTCAAATTTAAAACAAAAAAGTAGTGTTTTTTTAGAAATTTACCTGTAAAGTCCCAAGTTGAAAACCTTTTTTTTAAACACGTTGTTTGCTTTTGTTTTGTTTTTTTAATGAAACCTTGGTCCTTGCTCCTTTAATTGAAAAAAATTAGGGCTTGAATTACATTTTTCGAGGAGTTATAAGCTTGGAAAACGGGGTGGAATTAGTCAATATTTTTCACGAAATTTCTGACACACTTAACAAATGACTTATCTACCACTAACCCTAAGATCGAGTTGCACTCCCAAATTTAGAGTTAGTGATAGTCATAGATTTTTCATACAATTTTCCAAGAGTGAAGTCCCCAATGATTAAACGATATACAACCAGTTAATTGTTGGAAAGACAACTTTTAATAAAGGAAATGAAATAAAAATAACTTAAACACAGTTTCAGCACGTATAAAAGATACTTGAACTTTACTGCATTTGGTATAAGGTATTTTTGTTATTGTTTACAATTTCTCGAATATTAATTATTTTACACAAATGATTGTGTTGTTCCTACTTACTTGCCCCCCCCCAATAGCCGTCATTCATGATTTTACTTATTTTTACTAATTTTTAGACGTTTATTTTATTTAATTGTCAGCATGAACCAACTTTTTAAGATGCAGCATATGCTAACACTTCAGCGAAGTTTACTGTATTAATTTTTTAGCAAACATTAATAACAGAAAGTTTTCCACTTTATTTATTTTTTTGCATAATTAATGATGGAAGCATGTTTTCTGTTTTTCTTACCATCTGTTGAAAAAAAATAATTTGTACAGTCTCTTGAAAAAAAAACAACTTTTCTCTACTTTAACCTAACTATTTACAATGTTCATATACAGCATTAATCTGTTCTTTTTATAATAAAAATTCCGTTTACTGACAAATTTCTTTTTTAAAAAAAAGTGCAAGTTTTCCTGAAAAAAAAAGCTTTCACCTAACAATTTATGGTAAATAATTAATTGGGGGGGGGAACAAAAACTTTTATTGATAAAAACAATTGTAAAAAATAATAAAAGTTAATAAACGAACAAAATGCAATTTTTCTTGAGGAATTTGTTCCATTTAAACAAACTGAGCCACAGCAACGTGTGGCCGGGTACAGCTAGTATATATATATAAATGTAATTCTTGGTTTGTTCAAAGTCAATAAAACAATATTTCTACATTACCAATTTAATTGAAATTTTCAGAAAATTTATCTGTAAAGTCAAGGAATGTTTGCATGTTATTAAAATAATTTAACATTGCGAATTATAAAAATATTAATTAAAATAAAAATATATTTCGTAAGTCGTTTCTGCGAGACTGCCCGGTTTTATTTCCAGTAACTTCCGTTTCAACGACTATCGAATTACAAGATAAGTAAAAAAAAAAGCTACTCATGCAGAGAGTGATCCGTGCTGAAATAATAACGTTTTAATTTTAAAAGCCATTCTTAAAATGGGGGGAAAGGAGGGTGTTTTGTACCTATTCTGTACTTTAACCTTACAATTGAATAAAAAACATATCATAAAACTTTAATTAAACGTGGAAATACGATTTAAAAAATAGTGCGGATCACTCTCTGCATTAGCACAAAAAATCCCCTATTTTTTAAATTACAATACATTTATGTATCTTACCAATTTTTAAAATGTTTAATTCCTTTGTTTATCTTAAGGCTTTTCACTCATCAAACATTACGTTTTAATTGTTTAGTTTCTTTCATGGCATTGTTTGCATAAAACAGTTTGTTTTAACTTTTTCTAAACTTTTTCATTTTTACGACATGCCTCAGCGTATTATAAACAACCTTACCTCCCCATGTTAAAAAGGGCTTTCAAATTAAACACGCCATTCCACAAATCTCGAAAGCCGTTCTGAACATTGGGAGGTTGGAGTGTTCATTCCGAAAGCCGTTTTAACATGGGGAGGTTAGGGTGTTTATAGTATTCTGGAGCGAGTCGTAAAATTAACGAAGTTGCTATTTATTATTTATTGCAAAAATTGCTTGAAATTTATTTATTTGACAAAAAAAAAATACATTTTCTACAAGCATTTAATAAGAAATACAAATGAACGGTAGTTTTTTTTGTTGATGTTTCTGCATTTAAAATATTACTTTACTTTTCCTAGCATTGCCGGGCTGAACGCTGCGAAAATAATTACACAACACTTAAAATTTTATTCATTGTTGATTTATTCAAACAGTCCTTTGGAAAATAAATATTTAAAATAAAATGGGGTACTCCTTCGGCGTTGAGTTCCATGGCAACCAGCAGAATTATTTAATGAT
Organism: Euprymna scolopes; assembly: GCF_053919585.1. Taxonomy (NCBI): domain Eukaryota; kingdom Metazoa; phylum Mollusca; class Cephalopoda; order Sepiida; family Sepiolidae; genus Euprymna; species Euprymna scolopes. The sequence goes on from NC_136500.1 coordinate 85,213,141, forward strand.
CGCTCCCTTAGCCCCCCCCTTAGTCAAGGCTAACGCGTGCGCACGTAACATTTATCATTTATTTACTTAAGTTGCCTTTCGCCCTTTTACATACATTATTTATTTACGTTGGCTTAACTCTTGTCATGAATATTGGGGAAAAAAGTTTTACTTTTTATGAATATTAAAGGAAAAATGTTACTAAACATTTATTAATAATTTCTCACTTTTACAAACATTTGTAATTCATATATTTACTTACGTTGGCTTAACTCTTTTCATGAATATTAAAAAAACAAAAAAACTAAACAATGTATTCATACTTTTTCACTTTTACAGACATTTTTAATTCACATGAGTGGATAATTTTTTTCGTAAATATTTACATTTAGGTCCACCTCCAAAATTTTCTTTTTTAAATGACGACTTTTATTGATAAATAAATCTACTTCTCTGCAACGAGCACTGAACCCCTCCTTTATTTTTTAATAGTATTTTCGGGTGGGTATGCTGACAACAAATATCAGTTAAATTTTGCAAATATTTTTTCACCCCCCTCCAAAAATGGTGTTTATTCCGGAGACGGTTCTTAAGATGAGGAGATTGGGATGATTATAAGGTGGACCTAATCTAATAAAAAATACCAAGGTTTTTAAATGATTAAAATAATTTCTCACGAAAATTTTCACATGCGCACATAAGCAACTATTTTTATTAACTTTTTTTTACTTTTTTTATTTAAAAATAAGTAAATTTCAATGATTAGAATAATAAATCATTTATCATTAATTTTTTTTGGGGGGGGGCTTTGTGTTGAATGAAACTTTTTTTTCATTACAACAATAATGAACCAATTTAAATCTTCCGGCATGCGTTTAAGGGTTACGAAATTATCAATAAATCGTTTAATTACCAAGCCAATGTCAGTGAATAAAAATGTTACGTGCGCATGCATTAGCCTTGACTAGTGGGGCTAAGGGAGCGACCATTAAATAATTATGCTAGTCGCAATGGAAATCAACGCCCAAGGAGCACCTAAAGTGGCACATGCATATGTTATCGTGCTATTTTTTTTAAATAGTATTTTCACGCTAAATTCAATTTTGACAATATCTTTTTCTTTTAGTAATTTGTTAAGTGAAAGTACAGATAACCTGGTCGGTTTCTAATGTGTGGAAAATCTAGCTCCCGAAAAAAAGGGTACTTGGGATAGTAACAAAAAATTAAAGTTGACTCAGTCTCGAAAGTTTCTCTACTGAACGAGGAAAAAAACGGTGAAGTGTAATTCACCTGTTTCTCTCCCCCCCTCTCGTCCTCTCTTAATATCTCTCTCTATCCATCTCTCCCTTTCCCTCTCTCAATCTTTCTCTCTACATCACCCTCTCCATCTTTCTTTAAGCCCCTTTCTCTCTCTAACTCCCTCTATCTATCTCTCCTTTCCTCTGTCTCGTCCCTCTCTCTTTTTCTAACTCTCCCCCTCTCTCTGTTTATCTATCAATCCCTTTATCTCTCTCTATCTCCTTCTCTTTCTCTATTTTCCTCCCACTTTCTCTTTTCTATCTATATATCTTCCTCTCTATTTGTCCATTTCTAATCCCTCATCCTATCTTAGTCTCCTAAATTAATTACAGTGAATAAGGTATTGTCAAAACATGGATAAATCCTATTTTAGTCACCTAATTTACTGACTGTGAGAATAGAAGTAATTTGGAAATTACTGCTACCTTGAACAGCACCAGAAGTAACTGGTAAAACCTTTCTAATTAAATTTATTTGGGTAGCCATTCGGTAACAAAATGACATAGCCTTCGCCCTTGCTGCATGAGGAATACCTGCGACCTTGCTGTCAATTAGAAGAATTATTTATTCTATTTTGAAACATTCAATTTTTCAAAAATCTCATGTTCGACATCTCCAAAACATCCAATATCGGGAAAAATATTGCAGAAATGCGAAAGTATTGTTTAGGATGAATGCACAATGGTACGCAAAAAATCAATTGAGGCTCTTGGTCGATCCTTGCAAGATTTGCGTGGCAATGTCAGACCATTTGGGAATGCAGTAATATTGCTTGCAGGAGATTTCAGACAAATGTTACCTGTCATTCTTTAATCAGCACCAGCAGATGAAATAAATGCTTGCCTCAAATACTCTACTTTTTTGTGCCATGTGGAGAGATTAAATTTAACTCAAAATATACATATCCAGTTGCAGACTGTTCGATCCGCACAGAAATTTTTGCATCACTTGTGGGAAATTGGGTACGGAAAAGTGCCAGCTGATCAGAGATAAGGGCAAAATTCTTTGACTTTTAACTTCTGTAATTTTATTACATCAAAACAAGACTTAGTTTAAAAGGTTTTTGCAAATATTCAAATTATAAGAATTCCACTTGACTGAGTGAACGAGCTATTCTTGCAGGTCAATACAAAGACGTCCACGCTATTATTCAATGTAAAATTCCAAGTGAGGTAGTCAAATACAAATCCATCGACACTGTTGTGGAAGCAGATAAAGTGGTTAATTATCCAACAGCTATATTTGCCAGGGATGCCACCGCATGTATTGCAACTGAAATTTGGCGTACTAATTATCATGTTGTGAAATACAAACCAATCCAAGCTTTGCAAAGGCACATGGCTTGCAATAAAAAAGATTAACAAAAAATATCATGGAAACAACATTCATCACAGGACTTTTTACAGATGAATATATTTTCATTCATGCATTCCTATGATTCCACCGGATACATCATTACACTTTAGGAAATTGCACTTTCCAATTTTATTGTCATTTGCAATAACCATCAACAAAGCACAGGGAACAATCTTTACAATTGTGGGTCTTACACACTGACTGTTTTTTCACATAGACAATTTATGTTACGTATTCAAGAGTCACCAAACCAGAAAATCTCTATATCATCTAAGAAAATGGAACAACAAAAACTGTGTACCCATACAAAATGGAAAATTGAACCTATAAGAAACATGCTTTTTCTCATTTTGGACTTTTTCCATTGCGCCAATTTGAGCCACAGCAACACGTGGCAGGGTACAGCTAGTATATATATAAAATAAAATAAAAATTACAATTAACTTTCTTGAAATTCAATTAACTTTCTTGGATTTATATTTTTGGATTTTACCGTCATTGGATAATTTACCTCTCACCAGACTATCCATTCACGTGAAATCACTTTTTTCCTCACCATATTTCCTCTGCTTCACTTTTTGTTATCAAGTAAGATCTTTGATTTACTTGCAGTTTCATCAAATACTTTTGTATGCAAAATCCGATCCCGCATTTTGCTAATTCCTACCCTCTGATGAGAAGGAAAGTTACTCTTCGAAACTCCGTGGATTAAGGGCTATCCACTTATTAAGTATTTCCTTTCCAGGTTAAATATGTTTTTTACTCTTTTTCAAATTGTTTTTTAACATGTTTTATTAACTATTTGATTTTATATATATATATATATATATATATATATATATATATATATATATATATATATATATATATATATATATATATAAGGTTGACAAGAAGGTTCTTGCGGTTTTAACTTTTAAATTCAGATGAACATATCTCAGCTTAAACAAAATTTTATTAATCGAAATAAGCACCATCAGAATCAATACACTTTTGCTAAAGCAAAACAAGTGTATTTATGCCAGTAACATAAAAAAAAATTACGCTTTGGTGATGATGAAGTCGTTGAAGGCGTTTATGATATCACTTAGGTTTTTGAAACATTTCTCACGCAGAAAGTTATCGAAATGCTTGAAAAGGTGGTAGGCAGGTGAGAGATCTGGAGATTAAGGCGAATGAGGCAGAGTTTTGTAATTTGTCCACGTTCTTCAGGGTTGGGTTAGCAACGTGCAATCGGGCATTTTCTGTGGAGAAGAATTGGAGCTTTTCTGTTGATTAATGCTGGGTGTTGTTATCGAAGTTTTTGATGCATTTCATCCATTTTTGAACAAATATTTCTCCGCCGTAATGGTTTCGTCTGCATTCAAAACATTGTAATTGATGAGAGGGGCTATAGACTGCTAAACAATCAGCATGACCTTCTGTTGATCAAACTTTTGCTTCGGAAAGTGTTGTGGAGCTTCGTCAGTGTCTAACCACTGAGCTGAACGTTGTCGGTTGCCGTAAGGAACCCACATTTTATCGAAGGTCACAACCCGGTTGATAAACGGATCGTTCTTGTTGCGTAAAAGAATGGAATATGATAGCTTATAACGGCGTTTCTTTTAGTTGTCGTTTAATTCGTAAGGCACCAATTTATCAAGTTTTTTGTCTTTCCAATCTATCTCAAGTGGTTAGAAACCGTCGGGTACGTTGCGTCTAATTCAAAAGCAAGTTCTCGAACAGTTGTGTGTGGATTGACTTTGACTAAAGCTCTTAACTGATCGTTGTTAACATCCGATGGTCGACCACGACGTTCGTCATCTTTAAGACTCTCGTCGCCGCCACGAAACTGTTGAAACCACTATTGTTCTCTGCGTTCAGTAGTGGTTCCTGGGCCAAATGCTTCGTTGATATCAATAACTGTTTCGGCAGCTTTTCGGCTTAGATTGTGTTAATTTACTTGTTTTTTTTTTCATTTAATATTTAACATTCTGAAAAGAAAGCATAATTGTTTTAAATTCATTGTAATTTAAACGATTGGATAGAGCGAAAAATACTGTTTAAAATCATGCATAAAGAAAAAGTATTATAATGAAAATTTATTGGAAAATACAATAAAAAAATAAAAAATTTCGCAATAACTTTCTTCTCAACATTAGATTACTTCTTCATTGAGTGTAGTGCGAAGCCGATTTGTCTCATATGTCAAGTAAAACCTTGCTGTGAATAAGATAGCAAATATTAGGTGACATTAGGAGACAAAGCATTTTAAAAGTTTCAAGAAATTTACTGCACAATCAAGGAAAGATGAAGTTGAGCGGTTGGAGACTCAACATGAAGAACAAACTATATTTTACTAATGTCAATGATTGTCAAATAACGGACACATATTTGTAATAACCCTTGGATAAATTAATAATGCAAAAGAGATCAGAGAGAGACTGACATGCGAAGGGCGCAGAATTCTGAAGACAGTCAAACAGACGCGTATTATAAATACATGCCTCATGAATGTGGTGGATTATACTACCTGTGTATGTACGTAAGTGTATATGTTTGCAACTAATTGTACTCGTATGTATGAGTATATGCGTTTCCTTTTTATTCGTGTGGGTGGTTCATTTGTAGCACAATTTTCAAATATATACGTCATAATTTCATCCATTTCATTTCGGTTAGTTTTTTCACTTTGAAGTATTTTGAAATTACTTCATGAAAACTATTTTTTATTAAGCGTTTTTAAATTTTAGATTTTCTTTTGTTTTCCTGATTTCTCAATATTTATTTTCATTATGGTTTTAAACATTTATGTTTACAGTGGTCTGCTTATGTAATTTTCCTAGGTCTTTCATTAATGGATTTCGTCCGGTCCATGACCCGTCCATTACAATACGACCTGGTACTAGGTCATCTTAAAATTAAAAGCTGAAAATTATCGCAATCAACAAAGGCCGCATTAAGAAAATTGAGCAACGTGCTGTGTGGCTTTGAGCAAAAAAGAAATATCGACGCAATCGCGTATTTACCGATCCAAACGACTTCCGATTTAGAAAGTTGTCAGAAGTAAACGGTGTTACTTAATTTGAACACCCTGCCGAAAATGAAGGTCAAAACATAAGAATATCCTTAAGATGATTTTTTAATCATATATATATATATATATATATATATATATATATATATATACGAGCAAAAGTACTCGTCGTTGACTGGGGTCACAAACAGCATACAGGAAAAGGACTCTGATTTATGATAGTATGGTAGGTTATAAAAAGGAAGGGTTGTAAAGAGATAGCTTTGAATTTGGAGGTATCAAAACCAAAGCAAAATATGATGAAAGTAAAAATAAGATAGATAAACCCCATAATTTATTATACCATACCTATTCACACTGAAACACGTATCACAATTTTCTGTGGATCTATATTAAAATCCTTGTTAAAGTTTGTGACATATTTCCATTCTATGGAGGTCAGGCGCGAACGAACACCCCATAATTTTATTATACCATATTTCTTCAAACTGAAATATAATTATCAAAGTATGCTTACGCAGGTAGATATGAAAAGTCTTTATTAAAGTTTGTGCCTATTTCCATTCTATGGAGGCCAGGCGCGAACGCAGGCTCCACAATTTTATTATACAATCCCTATTTTAGTTAAAACATACTTATCAAAGTATTATTATGTACATCTATATCAAAAACACTTGTAAACGTTTTTTTTTTTTTAATTTTTTATTTCCATACCTTGTGGAGCATGTACGCAGACCTCACAATTTTAATGAATCATCATTATGCAAGACCAAACATACCCATTCCGGTGTCTCGATACATCTTCTATCATTATATGTGATCAGTTTTCTATAATAGTCAACCATATAGGAGCCTATTCGTGACCAGACACACACACACACACACACACACACACACACATATACATATACATATATATATATATATATATTATATTTAGAGTGTCCCAAAAGAAGCTGATGGTTAAAAAAAATCAGAACTTTCTTAATTTTTTATATTTTTCTTTTATTTTTTCAGATCATCTGGAGTAACCCTTCCAAGGTCATCATCAGGCGTTATACTACTGAAGAGCCGATATTTATTGTAGAGTCGTATTTTTGGTTGAATGAGTCAATATCAGAAACTCAAAGTGAAATTTCGACGAAACTTCAACAAAAGAAATTCCCCTACTCCCAATGCAATAAAAGTTATGGTGGTTCGATTTCATGAGCAATGGTCTGTATGTGACCTCCCTAAATCTTGTAGACCCCGTATGGCAAGAAGTGATGAGAATCGCCAGAGATTAGCAGAGTGTGTGGCCGAGGATTCATCCACATTAGTAAGAAGGAGATACAGTCAAATTGGTGTCTCTCGATCATCTCTTCACAGAATGCTTCATGAAGAGGGCAAATTTCCATATAAAATTATACGATCCGGAAAAAAGGCTGGAATACGCCATGCAATTCCAGGATTTGGCCAATGGAGATCCAAACTTTCTCAAAAACTTCATTATGTCCGATGGGGCCCATTTTCATCTGAAAGGTTCATAAATAAGCAAAATTGCAGGATTTGTGGATCAGAAAATCCTCACGCAACAGCATAACCCTCAAACCCTTCCCTCAAAAATGTATAGTATGGCGTGGAGCAACGGCGGAGGAAGTAATCGGAATTGGTGGACATTTGAGTATCATTTTTCATAACTAAAATTAGACCTTGTGAAAAACTTACCCTAGATAAAATTGTGTAAATAAAATTAGAATAAGTAGACTATGATATCTTACTATATCTCAAAAAATCACGGAGAAGCTCATCTACCAGCATATGAAAATTGGTAAAAATAACTTTAATATTGAGGAAGTTAATTAAATTTAAAATCCGTTGGCTTCTTTTGGGACATCCTGTATATATATATATATATATATATATATATATATATATATATATATATATATATTAGTGATGGGACGATTTTAATATTACCATTACTGCTTCCATACTTATTCCGACTCTTTTCTAAATATTTAATCATGAAGTTCTTATTGTTCAGGATCACTGTAAAAATGTGTAGATACTTTCTCAAAAGTAGATTCACACTTGTGAGGGATGATCTATCGATTTTAGTCTTAATAGTGGTTTGAAATCAATAGATATTGATTATTTTATCATTAATATCAGCAGTCGAAGATTTTGCTTTCAACAAAATCAAATAAAAAAAGACAATTAAAAGAATTCATTTTTTTTGCATCGGAAGATAGGCACAAATTTTTCCGCTACCGATTCAGATATCCCCAAAATTTCGATTTTTCCGATTCCGGATTCCGATTCTGATTAATCGTCCTAACACTAATATATACATATATTTAAATATTCTTATTTACAGAAACGTTTTCATTATCTACTAGATTCGTAGTTTTTATGTAGTTTAATTATATTCAGTTAAGTGTACATTTTTGTTTCATAACGTTTGTTTTATTTAAGTTATTATATGTGAACATTTTTAGATTAACATACATTCATTTTCATAGCCATTTATTTATTTCACTTATTATATTTTTAAATATTTTACTTTCAATATCAATTATTTTGTTTGTTTTTTTTCTAAAGAAAAATATTTATTTCAAAATCAATTCTCGGATATTCCGTAAACTGATGTTTACAGAACTTAAGCATACATTGTGTAGAATCTCAAGTGGTTTACTATTCCAGCATAGATGCTCATCTTAACGTAGCCATTTTTTTTTTTTGTTACAAAATCATGTCCAAATTCTTATTCCAATTTTTGACCTTGTACGTGACCTTACACGACCTTAACCCTCTGATCGCGGCCCAGTTATGATCTTAACCCTGGGTCGATGCCCAATTATGACTATCCTAGTCACCGGGTAATTAATTATGTCGACTGGGCAACCAGGTCTGCCAACCGTTGGTACGTCGCGTCACCCAGTGAGTCCTCGTCAAGGCGTTGGAGGACTCTTCTCGGTTGCACGGTCCTCAAGGCCTGTTCTTCTTGATCGTCTAGTTGGTCGTCCTGTTGACTGGGTGTTCGTTGACGGGAACGGGGTCACAAGTGGCAAGTAAAAGAAATAAAGTTACATGGAACAACAGCACATCAGTAAACAAACTCCGGAGGTTGGTTGATATATAATGTATTTAGGAAATTCATAAATGATTATCTACAGACGTATGTACAATTGAAGATTAAATGGAAGCAAGCAATTAGATTTGTGAATGAGCTTCTTGTTGTTGAAATACTCGGTCGGAGTCGCGGACCGTTGTAATTATCGTTAAGGTGTTCTGGCTGGTCTCTTCCTAGGTCCTCTGAATCCTATTAAGTTGCAAATTGAGCTCTCTGGCGACCAGCGAGGGGGAGAGAGAAGTTGGGTGGCTGGATTCCTCTACCGAGACCTTTTTCTCTGTCTCTCCAAAGACCTCTCTCTGTCTTCTCTCTTCTTCTATCTCCTTCTATCTGATTAAATCGAGTTTTACAGATCTTACATAGTAAAACCCTTGAATAATGACGACGCCTATGTTCGTCTTCGACCAATCAAATTGATTGATAACAATCCACCTGATTCCTTCTCATTGGTCAATTTGGCCTGTGACAGGTATTATTTTTCCGCCCCCAATTTCCAAAATCAAATTGACTCCTCCCCAACTTGCCTGACCCCGCCTTCTCGATAATGGTTTTTTCCATATTATCAACTGATAATCAGAGGAAATATAATTTTTTTTAGCTTGTAATAGATCACCAGCTTTCATCTATTTAAAAATATCCGTTTGATCTTCTTTCCCCTTTGAATTATTTTTTTTGTAAAAACATCCGTGTGATTTTTAAAAGAAATATTCTTTACATGTCAGAATTCCCCTTAGCGCCCAAAACAATTTGCCAAAAGACATTTTTAGATAATTCATATTGAAAAACAATTCATGTCGAACCTTGGGCTGACGTCATTAATTCTTTTATCAGGCCTGATCTGTTTCGTGTGTGTGTGTGTGTGTTTCTCAGATCAAAAACGATCCGACATTTCACCTGTCAAACAACACATTTCAAGCCGACCGACATTTCCAATCTCTGTTTCGGAATATTTTGTGTTGGCTCGTTTAGTTCAAACACGAGCGTATTTTGGTTAAAAAATGTTTTAAGTAATCTTTCGCTTTAAAGTTTAGCATGCGATTTCTATTTTTATCCCCCGACCGTATGGTATCTTAACAACAAGATTTTGACACATAAAAATATTAACTAAAAAAAATTTTTTTTTTCTGTAATCGGTGTTCGCCCGGGATTGAATATTACATTCAACACAAAAAAAACGTCATATCGACCCTACTGATCTGATGTGGTCCCTCTTTGGTGTTACAATTTATTGCTTTGTTTTCTCCTAACAATAGATAACATCTAATTAATAGAATTATATTCCATGTTAGCAAACACCAAATAGCAGCAGCAACGAGCAATGACATTAGCTGTATCAAAGAAAAAGAATTTCAATAAAATATTCAATTTTAATTGATTAAACACTAAAAGTTTGATTGGTCATCGAGATTCTGGTTCAACCAATCAGAAATAGCCTCAGAGGGCGCCGAGAACCTGCCAAATATCTCCATACAAGCTTGAACAAAAGTACACCATATTTCAGTGCTAAAAATAACATCCTATGTCGTTTACTATGCTATGGTTGTAGAAAATGTTACTAGTAAACCATTTAGTAACTTGTTACCCACGGTAATGGTACAAAACAATTATTGAACATGACTACTAGTCTTGTATCAGGTCATCCCATAAGTTCTGTCCGAATTTAATAATAAAGAAAAGAAGTGACCAAGTGTTACATTTTATTAAAGATTTAATCATGAATATACTTTCCCTCACTATCTATGACTTCCTTCCATCTATTAACAAACTGTAAAATCCTTTTGCCTTTGATTCGAAGAACTCACAAATAGCAGTTTCAACATCTTTCTGCGTTACAAACGCTGTTCCTTCCAACTGTTTTTGCTAGCTACGAAACAAATGGTAGTCTGAAGGAGAAAAGTCAGGAGAATAGGGTGGATGAGGAATTTTCTCCCAATCAAGTTCTTCGATCTTTTGTGAGGTTATTCTTGCTGTGTTGGGTCGTGCATTGTCCTGATAAAACATCACTCCTTTTCGATTCACTAGAGCAGGTCTTTTCCCCTCAAAGCTTGGTTCAAATCCTCTAATTGCTGACAGTAGATATGAGCATTAATTGTTGGATTAGGTTGTAACAGTTCAAAGTGAATTATCCTTGGAAATCTCACCATATTGAAAGAAGGACCTTAATCCCATGAAGTTCTCTTTTCGGCTGTGGCTGAATCTTTCCCCTTCAACAATTCATTGTCTACAACGCTTAACATTTCGATAAAAGATTTATTTTCGTCACAAATCTATCCAAAAAAGGTGAAAGAAGTTGGCAAGAACGGAGAGAAGAGCAGATGTCGACTCGGGATTTGACACTGTTTTCAGACAATTCATGAGGCAGCCATTTTCTAAATTTAGGAACTTTTCGAAGTTGTTTAAGATGACGATGAACCGTTATATTGTTTGAACTCAGTTTTATTGCCAATTCGTCAATTGATAAAGCAGGATTTTCTTCGTAGGCTGCTTCAAGCAGCTTACTATCAAGCTCAACTGGACGTCTGCTTCGATCTTCATCTTCAAGAGTGAAATCTCCACTTCTGAATTTCACAAACCATCTTCTGCAAGTTCTTTCATTTGCACATTCCTTTTCATAAACTGAGTGAATATTTATAGCTGTATCGGCTGCTGAGTTTCCTTTCTTGGACTCATAAAGCATTATATGCTTCAAATGATTCTTAGGCACTTTCATGTTAGTAGGGTTGTAATCAAGCAAATTTAAATTTTATCGTTCTATGAAAAAAATGTAATCAGTTAAAATGTATCTAAACATAAAAATGTAAAAAAAAAAAATTACACGATGTTTTTTTTTTAAGTTTCGTTCAATTTAAAAACCAAGGTAAAAATTCGGACAGAACTTATGGGATGAACTAATAAATTACGGATGGATGTTATCACAATTGTGTACTCAATTCTTGAATATATATTGTTACATATTTCAATATTATATCAAGTCTTGAACATTACATTGCTTACATTAGATCACATTACTTCACCTTTGGTCTAAATGTCTCACAAGTCACAACCAAATAAAATGTATGAGCAATCACACATCCTAACAGCAAAATTAAGTCCTTTCTCGTGCTGACCACTTCTCAACGATTAGTGTTGCTTATTCCTCCTAAAACCTGAACATTAGTAATTAATTGTATAGAACAGCATAAAAAAAGACGAACAGATAATCAGTTTAGAAGAAGAAACGTTTTATTGAGATGTTGGCGTTACCTTTTCTTCTGGCGTTCCGAGCTATAGATATTTGACCACTTAGCCCCTTAGTTTATAATCCATCTTATCTCATCTCACCCCAATTAATTCGCTTCGATATTTCCAACTGACTGTTTACTTCTCTCTCTTCCCCTCTCTTTGAACCATGTAAAGTTACGTCCACATCTGACTAGCAGATTGAAGTGACATTTGAGTGTATATTTGCTGACCCCATGATCCCGATATGAACGTCTTTCTAAGAACCCAATGATGATCAACGAATATTTCACACTCCTATATATTTTTATTGTGATGGAAATCCGTGAAATCACCCGAGAGGAAACTTCACATGCCTCCATGCAGTAACTTAGTACAAAATATATGTTATTCTACATTGCACTCTAGAGAACCGACTGTTTCTTTTATAAAATCATTTTATATAAACTTTTTTCCAGTTGAGAAACATTAAGAAACCACGTCGTGCAAAAAACAAAAAACAAAAAGAAAACACACTATCAACTTAGAATTTTCACGACCCTTGTTATGTCATTGTTGCTCAGCAACAACAGGGAAAAAAGGGATGATGATAGATAAATTAAAATAACGGTTTCGATAATTGATTATCGGTTATTATCGGAGGGTATTCCGAGACAAAACTAAAGTAAGATCACTCCCAGACTTATACACTAAAGTTCTGTAAATTTTAAAGGAAACATGTTCAACCGTTTCGGAGTCTATAAGGAATGAACTCTCTCTCTCTCACACACACACATACACACACACAGACAAAGTTGCATTTATATAATTGAAGAGATATTACCAGGTAGTTATACTTCTTTATAATGTGTGTTTTAAGGTAGGTCACGCACTATAACAGAGGTAGAATTTATTAACTATACAGACTGAAAATTTGGGTGTGCAAAGGTCGAATCCAGTTCGTTCAACAGAAACACTTTCATCAGAGCCACATCTGACTTCTTATCTAATCTCTTAGAGAGGGAGTAAAAAAAAATAAAGTTACCAAAAGTTATCTCCCTTTCTGATTATTTCTAAGTGATTATTTAAAAATACCTGGGCCGAACTAAGTATTTTCCAATATATATTTCAGTGAAGTACGTTGTTATGTTGGCAATAACACCGCGCAATAATTATTACTAGCGAGACCTATGGAAATTCCACAACGGACTCTTTCATATATAATATATTGATGTGTACATTCTGTGGATGTTCAGCGTAAATAGAGATGTTAAAACTGCAGAAATATTTATCTAAGCTAGCAAGGACGCCCGACGTAGCCCAGTCGTAAAATACGCTTAAATATGATATTTCAATTTATGCAGATTTCGTATGTAATAAGAATTGATAAACAATTGACTCTATAAGAGTCAATTTTCTATCGATTCTTATATATTATAAAGTTGTGATTTCAAAAATAAATAAAAAATATCCAAATGACTTGGGTGCATCAGCTTGAATTGAAACCGAAATCAAAACTTATGAAGGAATATATATACATATATATATATATATATATATATATATATATATATATATTTATATGTATATATATATATAACTTGAATTCCTATAATCGAAACCGAAACCAAAACTTATCAAGAATTCTTGGTAAAATTATTTATAAAAAAATAGTGACTTGAATGCCATCAGTTTTAATCGAAACCGAAACCAAAACTTATGAAGCATTCTTGGTAAAATTATTTATTACAAGAAATGGAAGGTCATAACAATTAAACGACAGTCACTCGGAAGGAAAAAGATGTAAGCGGGACACACAAAATAACACACACGCTATTTTTATTATTATTATTATTATTATTATTATTATTATTATTATTATTATTATTATGTATCGATTTTTGCAATCTCTGGTTTGGCCAAATTGAGTACGAACATGAACATTCTCATGATAGTTTTCTAAGCTTTAGTACTTCCGTGTTTGCTCATGACAAAGCGGACGTGTTTTTTTTTGTTTTTTTTTGTGAGACCATCGCTAGAAAATTGCTCTACGGAGCGAATAGACTTCCACTCTCTTGTTTGTTTTCTTCAAGAGATCTCCCTTTTCTTAGATGCATTGCCTCCTACACGACTAAGAAACTCCATCTACCCTTTATATGGCAAGTTAATAAGTTATGTCACTCGCATACCTAAAAACCTTATAAAGTGCCTAATATTCCCTCTGTAATATTCGATGTCTCCGTTCAGTCTCGAAAGACAAAAGATACCCCCCTGTAGGGGCAGTTGTGCGTGTAATTGTGAGGCAAGGGTTGCGCAATCTCTAATAACACCCCTCCTAAATCGGCACAGTTTGAGTCCAGTGGCAAGGAGAAGTCCAGGACGACTGGAAACAATAAAATGAGAGCACATACAGCACCTAGAAGTCCAAAATGGTCACCCATTTTAGTACTGACCGGGTTTAACATTGCTTAACTTCGGTGATCCAGCAGGAACCGGTGTGTCAACGTGATTATGCCGTATATATACAACGTGATTATGCTGTAATATTAGATGGAAGCTAATATGTACTACACCTTTCCCAAGGGTGACCTGGAAATGTGCAAGGTAGTAGCCTTAAACTCCCTGAGGAAGTATACATACAACGTCTAGTAATCCCAAATGGTCACTCATCTGATATTCATCAGGCTCAACGCTACTTAACTTCGGTGATCTCACGAGAATCTGTCTGTCAATGTGAGTATGCGCATTGGTTATTCTGTAATAATAATACATGCAAATTGGCTAGTCAGAACCAAATTAGATTAAATAGTATTTAAGCATGACTTTGAAAATCAGGCGAATCAACTTTATATGTTACTAGCATGGGTGCCCGGCGTTGCCCGGGTGTTTGGAGGTGTATGCTGAGCAAAAAAAAAGGGGGTAATTTTTTAAAGTTTGACCCCTATTATGACCCCTGAAAATTTATTGTTTTGGGCTCAAATCAAGTTATTAAGTTAGATCCATGTCCACGGAAGCTATATCTAAAATTTAAAGTGTATAGACCCAAAATTGTCGGAGAAGTTTGGTCGAGTTCTCTAAGCTCAAATCGTTGAACTTTGACCCCTTAATCGCCAAATTTCTGGCTAAAACCCGATCACATAGATTTTTCCAAATCTCAGTGCCCTGTATATCAAATTTCGAGTCTGTAGACTAAAAATTGACAGAGTTATTTCGTAGGGAAATGTACACAGACACACACACACACACACACACACACACACACACACACACTTTCACTTTTATAGATATATAGATTTAAAATTTGAGTCTGACAGAATGACAAAATTATATTGCAAACCGATATATTAAACAAACGAACTTCAAAGAGACAAATGAATACATAAGTAAAAACAATTTGTATTAGAAAACATTTATTATTCCACGTCTTTTTTTTACAGACCTGACGACTGAGGTTCGCTCTTAATAAAAATTGTTTTTTATAGTCTTAATTTTGACTTCCTTTTTCATAAAAAACTAAAAAAAAAATCAAGAAAGAAAAGAAATTTTATTTTATTTTTTCATTAATTTCTTTCTGTGCAAAGCAATTCTTTCAAACTTACTCTGTTTCCAAAATGTTTTTATTTTATTCCCCTCCCCCTTCATTCATTTTCCTCCGCATCCTGGCAAGATTACTGTACACATAGATTCGAAAAAATAGTCAAAAACAAATATATAAATAAATGTTATCAAAGGCAAGATAAGTTACTTTTCTACCTAACTGGATATCTTTTTTGTGTTTTTATTCAATGTAATATATTTATTCAGCTCGAAAAACATACAGTGTTTACCGATGTGTTGGAAAATTCAAGTTGGCGTCTCACACCCTCTTTAACACCGTAAGTTTGGGAAAAGGTGTTATAAATAAAAAACTATACAAAATACTATTTAAAACCCGCCGAATATATGTCAACCTATGTCACGGTAACATATATTGAGCGAGTTTTTAACAGTATTTTAACAGGGCACATCGTAAAAACTGACCCATTAATTTTCCTGAAGTAAAAACTATATAGTTTTTAAACTTTTAAAACTGTACATTATAAAAAGAAAACTGTTCGAGTGATTTTTTTTTTTTTTTACATGGGTGTCACCACTTATCAAGGCCCAGAGGCCACTCAAGGATAAGGGTTAATAGGTATACATTAGTCATTGTGATTTTAGCATAGTAAACAGTGGGAATTTTGTAACTTGGATTACTTGAAAAAGAAAACTGTTCGAATGATTGAAAACAAAATAACAATGTAAATATATTGATAAGAAAAAAACAAAAAAAAACGAAGTTTCCGTTTCAGGAAGCCGAGTTTAATTTTATGTCGTAATCATTCAACTCGTTAGCGGTTTTATTCAGCGATTAGGGATAACCATACGACATATCTAATTACCAAAGCGATTTTTAAAAAAAAAATTTTTTTTATTAAAACTAAACCTGTTTATGAACCAATTTTTTTAAAGCCAAACTTTAGTTATTTTGAGAGCGTGCAACTGCACCCGAAAGGTTGATTAGGAAACTCCAAATCCTTTTATGACTCGGAAAAAAAAGGGGCTTTTTATCGGCTTAAATGATAAACTAATGTTAAATATTAGTATTTGCCATCGATTCTGAAATAAAATGAAATCCTGACATTGTGATCATTTTTGCAGGTGTTATGTGCCAAATATTGAAATAAGAATGTTTAAATTCAATTATTGTAATTTAAGTCTTTAATTTTAAAGTCGATTTTATTTATAAAATATCTTTTTAGAAATCAATCTCAAAAACAATCTGAACAATAAATCTCTTTTGTTATGGCTAAGTTTTTGTCAAGGGTAGAAATTATAATAGACAAGTATTCATCCATGATGACATTTTACCGATTTCCTGGTTTACAGGTATTCTTGCTAAATTTCTTCGAAAGAATTGACATAAACAATACTTCAACTAAATACGTATATTTCATGCAATAATGACTTTTATTTCTTCTGACTTTTCCTAAACTAAACATAAAACATCGGTTAGGGTTAGTTTAACATTCTGTAAAAGTACCTTCCGTTTTTTTTTTTTTTTTTTTTTTTTGTACTTCTGCAGAGAAGGTAAAAAACCGATAAAAACTGGATATATTTTTCGTGTTTTTCTTCAATTTAACATGTTTATTCAGCTCGAAAAGAATACAGTGTTTACCGATGTGTTGGAAAGTTCAAGATGGCGTCTCACACATTCTTTAACACCGTAAGTTTGAGAAAAGGTGTTATAAATAAAAAACTGTACAAAATACTATTAAAAACCCGCCGAATATATGTCAACCTATGTCACGGTAACATATATTGAGCGAGTTTTTAACAGTATTTTAACCGGTTTTTTATTTATTACACCTTTTTCCAAACTTACCGTGTTAAAGAGAGAATCGGCCGCCATCTTGAATTTTCCAATACATCGGTAAACACTGTATGCTTTTCGAGCTGAATAAACATGTTAAATTGAATAAAAACACGAAAAATTTGCCTTTGATAACATTTATTTGTTATATATTTGTTTTTTGGCAACTTATTCGAATCTATGTGTACAGTAATACAAACCCGAAATGAATTTAAGACCACGAGTGAAATGAGAAAAAGAAGTCAGCGGGTTTGGTTGCCATAACAACGTGACGGTAGTAAACGTGTGTGTGTGCGTGTGTGCGCGTATTTCGTGTAGTTTAGTTTCGTATAATAGTTTCGTATTTTTTTAATTTGTAAATAACAAGTTATTAAAAAATTAAACCCTTCTAAGATGGACAATAAATAAAGCCATAATATTTTATGGTAAAAGTAAGAGCGTAGAAACGATTGTTTTTTAGGAGATGTGATTATTGGATTAACCAATCAGAAATCGTCTGTGGCACACACACATCTCTGTTTTTATAGATATATAGAAGATAGATATAGATATAGATATAGATAGATAGAAGATAGAAGATAGATTAAATGTTAAATAGATTTTGTAAATAGTACAGTTGAAATGATTAGAATATTTCCAATATGTAATAAGGTCGAGGTAATTAGTTAAAGAGATTTAATATAATGTGATATGCAAATGAGCATAAGTCATTCGATATGGGGGTGGTTTGTAGAATAGTATATAAAGAAATTAGGCAAAGATTCTTATGTCTCCTATAACAGAAACATCCTAAAATGGGTTCTAATGTTTCTCTACCAGGAGAGATCTACCCTCTTACCTCCTTTATATTTCGTTGATGGTGGAGAGCTGTACACACAGACAGAAACACACGAACCCTATTACTTTATAAAAATATAGATATAGCGGTTTTGTTGTTATTCTCCACTTTTTACTGAGGTCAGAGTAGTTAGACTGATAGCCACATTGGCAGGAATGTTTAAAGAATGTGCGCCCGATAGCTTTAGCTGTCCGACGCAGTAAAATACCATTTTGAGTACGTGTTTTTTCCCTTCCTTTTCCTTCTTGCTACGACTGCTGATAGATTCACTCTCTTCTCACTTACGAGCCATTTCTGTTCCAAGCAGGTCACTCGAGTGCTAGTTTTACTTTGCCACGGTCTCAATTTTTTTTTTTTTCCTTTCACGAGCCGGCGTGCAAGAGTAGATAGACAAGCCCACTTCCAGACAAGAATAATGTCGCCGCACTGACTCGAAACATTTCTCTCTGTTTAATACTAGGTTACCGATCCGGAACGTTCCTTTCTACAAATCGCTTTATATAACAAAGCTTGATGTGTCTATCGAATAAAAAGGGTGATTTTGATATTGTTATATTGTTTCTGAAAAAGATAAGTAACTACTATACAAAAAACAAACATGAGGTGTTAGTTTCATTGGTGTATAGCAGTAACGTGGAGAATGGGTGTGGTAGTGTAGTTCGCGGTATTAAAACGTTCACTAAATATTAAACTACACAATGAATACTATTAAACGAATGATATTTTAATATAATTTACGTATTGTAATTATTTACTCTTTTTCAGGTACAGTGCTGCTGCTGCTACTACTACTACTACTACTGTTATTATTATTATTATTATTATTATTATTATTATTATTATCGCTCTTTTTCTTTATTTAAACTATCTTCTTATTCTATTTCCTTTATGTTGCTACTATTGTTTTTTTTCTTTTTTATTTACTTCATTGATTTACGCCATCTTCTTAAACCCCCTTCTCTTGCATTGATACGATTGCTCTCTTCTTTATTTACGTCATTTATTTATTTACTCTATCCTCTAATTCTCCTTATCTTCGTTGCTACTATTGTTTTCTTTTTCTTCTTTATTTATCTCATTCGTTTCTTTACATCTACTTACTTTCATTCTCTTCAGCTGCTGTTTCATTATTAATGCATTTTTTTATTGGCTGATCTAGGTGTGTCAGAAACTGACCTTACGAATTCGTGAAATATATTGAATAATTTGACCCCCTGTCTTTCCAAGCTTATAACTACTCGAAAAATGTAATTCAAACCCTATTTTTTTTTCAATTAAAGGAGCAAGGACAAAGGTTTCATTAAAAAAAAAAATAAAACAAAAAAAACAACGTGTTTTTTTTTTTAAGTTTTAAACTTCGGACTTTACAGGTAAATTTCTAAAAAGCACTTCTTTTTTGTTTTAAATTTGAATATATTATTTATTTATTTATTTATCTTTTATCTTCAATTTGTGATATATAAAACTTTGGTGAGTAAATTAATTATTTACTTTTTAATAGACATTTCAAAATGGGGGGGGGCGTGAATAAAAAAAAACGTTTGTCTAAAATATTATATTCAGTTTATTGGAAAGAGCATAAAATTTCACATTGACCCTGAAAATATCGTAAAACTTAAATCAATAGAAAAATTTTGATAGATTTTTAAACTTTAAAAATTGAAAAATACTTAACTCGTAAAATTCAATTGATTTCATTACTGTTTTTTAAAAAATAAAATAATAATATTTCTATTACTTTTTATACAACTTTAATAGTTTATTTTGGAAATATAATCCATAAAGAAAATAAACAACCCACTTTTAAAAGAGAAATTACGAGTTTTTTATATTTTATTTGCAGTTTCGTGTTAGGGGTGTCAAAAATTCCCCCAAAATTCTGATACAATTATGGCTGATTCTCTAACTGTTCTTCTATCAAACTAATGGTACTACTCCCGCTTTCGTCTTTATTTACGTCATTTATTTATTTGGGCCACCTCTTCCTTTCCTTCTCTCAAACTATTACTACTCTTCTCTTCATATCAATTATGTATTTAATTATGTCTTTCTGTTACTCTACTACATTTGTTTCTCTTTTTACTACCAATGTAAGACTATGGGGATCGGTGTTCAATCCTTAATCTAGTTATATTCGAAACAAAAATGGTATTTGATGCCTCTTTGCTAAACATGTACGTGCTATAAGGATCAAGGGTAAAGGGAGACATTCCGAGAAAGTAATTATGCCCTCACCTACATCTCAATGTAGTAGTCAAGGAACATGAGCTTTTGTGTCGCCTTCGACTATCGTCGATTCATTTATTATTATTATTATTATTATTATTATTATTATTATTATTATTATTATTTACTCACTAGGAGTAGTCACATAAGCCATCATCAAAAATTGCTTTGAAAACAATTTATGGTGTTCCCTAGAGTCTGTGAGAACAAGTCTCCCTAGTTTTCCAGTACTTTCCACCTCTTATGATAACCTTTGCAAAAGAATTTGCTTAATTGCAACAGCCACTTACCATTGAGTTCTCATTGGTGGCAACCATTGGTCTTCACTGAAATTTTGGACGCAATAAGCCTCCCCAAGGTCCCAGTTCTTTTTGCACCCAATCGATCGGAGGTCTGGCTAGTGCTTTCTTCTCCTCTTATCTTATGATAATGACCCTCATTATTTGGTGTGGTGCCTGTTCATGGTGACACTCACAAAAGGGGGGGGGGCTGTATGTTACAGTTATGCAGTTTCAGTTTTCATGATTCCCTGTGATGTTCCTTTGATTATTATTATTATCAGTAGTAGTAGTAGTAGTAGTAGTAGTAGTAGTAAACGAAAGTAAGCTGCGACACAACCGAGCCAAAAGTTTGTGCCTGGTGCTTAGTCAAAGAGAATTGCCTCGTTTAATCCGATGAAACTATCTTAGAATATAAGGGAAATAGTTAATGGGCATCATAGATAAAAAGGGGGGATAATTTACTTGTGGAAACAAAAGGAGTTTCCCAAATTAATGTGTTTAGCAAACAAACAATGAACTCATTTCAATAAACACCATTGTTAATCTTAAACTTTCAATTGCCAACACAGAATACCCGAAAACAAACTTCCACAAAGTACTGACCGAACACACTTCTATCGATTTCTTTATGTAGTCTTCGCCTCCAATTCATGAATCAGTATTTATCCGGGCATATAAACACATCTTCAACCAGGACCGGATGTGAGGAAAGAGTAAATTTCAATTGGTTATACAATCATGACTGAATACGAGTACTAATAAATATAGACTAAATATATCCCTTATACATAAAGCGCAGCAAATATGAGTTTATTAAAATTTCTATAAAAAATAATGTCCATTGTATTTTAAATATAGAACTGACCCAAATGTGATAAATTAATAAGTACTAATAAATACTCAGAAAGTAATATTGTGCTACATAGTTCAATACAAATAATAAAATCACATTCTAAGAGACAAATATTAATTTATTCCTTCCTAACGTTTTGTTTTTAATCTGTTTCTTTCGAAGGTATCTTTATGTAACGTTCCGCTGATTTCTGTTTTCAGTGAACAACCGCCACACGTCGAAATTAGGAGTTCCTTTCTCGATTACAAGAATGATTATATATTATCATAATGATATTCGAAAACAAGGCTACATGAAAGAGATATCACTCTCATAGTCTTCAAACGATTGCCAGATTGGCCTTTTTAAAGCTAAAATTCGCAACTTTGGCCCTTATTAAAAGCAGTTTGATCTTCAAAATTTTTATTTGTCCTTTTTCAAACTATGGAAGGTACAGGCAGAATATTAAACCGAATTTTAAACCTTTAAATTATTTGCATATCACAGTAGTAGGTAGGATAATATTTAAATTCAATTGTTAAATAGTAACAATTTAAATATTGCTCGGCATATAATTATAAGGATTTCAAGAAACTGCTGTCATCGCCTCTGTCATCGTGGCCGTTGAATAACAACTCTATACTGTTGTGATTCAGTTTAAGGTTCATTTCAAATTTATATAAAAACAAATAAGAGAATACTTGTGAAAATAATCACTTACTTTAAATACAAGCTTACAACAGACATATGAACACAAAAATGATATTGTGTGCGTGTGTGTGCGTTTTTTTTTTTTTTTTTTTTTTTTTTTTTTACTATTTGTAAATATTCATTACAAATGTATCTGCCCGAAGAATTCCGAGTAGAGACATCTTGTATGATACATAAATATTATGCCATTAAACATTCCCACTTAGTATTAAAATTAGTAGAATAAAAATTCAGACAGACCTAATGAGGTGACTGGATAGTTCGTTTTTATTGAAAATTACATGTGAACAACAATGTTAGTTACATTAATATAATAGATAGACTGTTTAATTCCGTTAGACATTTTAAATTGCTATTATATTTAGAGAATTAAAACCCGGACAGAAATTATGGGACGAATTAATAGAAGCAGAAAATGCAGTAACAGAAATTGCAGTATACAGATTCTTTACTATAGTAAGAGAATGATAAGTATTTTCAGTGAATAGTTTGCGATGAAGCGTTTAAAATAGTTTTGTTTGTGTTTCGAGATTAATAATCTCAAAATGTTTCCGTTAAATAAACGTACAAAACGTATCCATTTTCTCGTTGTTTCTTCACAGTTAAGAACTTGGTTAGAGATGCTACATTTAGTTCGTGTCCATGTTCTAAGCTGCCTTTTTGTTTCCTCTGTACAGACGAATTATGTTGTTGCTGGCAGCAATGTGAACGGCAAACCTCGTTTCGTTAGTGCAGCTTATCACCTCCCCTTCCTCCCACCTCACTACTTTCTTCTTGCTATCCGCCATTTTGTTTTCTAATGACTGATGCTGGTTGAGTAGCCATTCCTTAATTCCGGAGATTTTGATGGTACTCAGATGTGGAAACGGGAGGGAAGCGTTTTATTCCATTCCGGGAGCTTCTTGTTGCGTTTCGTGTCTCAGATGATTTGCAGAAGCTTAGTGTTTCAGCCTTGTTGGGCGAAGAAGGATCATTACGTTGGCAAGAGTGTATGAAAGAATGATGATGATGGTGATGATGATGATGATGATGATGAAGGGGAAGAAAATGAAGATAAAGATGATAAAATGAAGGCGATGAAGATTAAAGGATGAAAAGACGATGATAAAAAGAAGAGGAAGAAGAAGAATCCTTGTTATTATGTGGCAAGACTGGACACTAAAGAGGAAGAGGGAGTAGGAGAAAAAAAAGAACAACCCAGCTTGCTTATTGATTATTGTTGCGAACCAGAGAACTAGAACTGAAAAGATTCAGCTTCAATCCTACGTAAAATACACCTCGTTATCGTAACGAACACGATCAGAAAAAAAAGCAAACAAAAAAAAACGACATTGTTCAGATAGTTGCATCTATTGCAATCAACGATTTTGTTTCTTTTGTTTTTACAATATATCAGGCCCCACCTGGTTTAGTTGAAGCCGCCTGGTGCTACCAGATCAGGCTGTCTGAAGATACTGTCTTACTGACTTTAAATACATTAAATATTGGCCTTTTTTTTTTCATTTCCCTTTTCAAAACTCAAATACAATAACAACAGTTTTCCTCTACAAAACAACTAAACTATAAATAAATATTTGAAGATATAAAGAACTTGAAGAATAAAATCTTTTGTATAAAATTACTGGATTCGGCATTAAATAACCCGAAAAAAGGTTGATATGGCGTAAAAAAAGACAACACAACAACAACAGCAAACAACCAAATTATCTGATGCCGGATAAAGTGTAATATTTTATGTTTCAAGTTCATTATATCTCAAAATATTTATTCCGTGTGAAAAACAATGAATATTCTTTATTCTGGCTTTTATAATTTTTTTTTTTAGAGACGTGTTTTGGAAATCTCTCTCTCGCATGTAATGACGCTATTTTGTGGGTTGTTTCATTGTGAATAATACACACGATAAATAAAGGGAAATACTAAATAAATAGTTGAATGCACTGACACATACGTAAAAACGAAACACGAAGCATATAAGGTAGTACACGATATACTATATCAATGGTGAAAAACAAAACTCTGGTTTCGCCCAGAGTAAATCTTATTCATACGTCCTTGTCAATCAATCTAACAAAGGGTGAGCATGTTGGATAGCGGGTTATTAAAAGTGTTTATATTACAGAGCTGGGGGGAAATATAGAAGAAGTTTCTGTCCGAATAGCCTCTGTCTTCAACCTCCGTGCTGCGGTGCAATGTACAACATACGAACACAATAAATCAATGAGACATACCTGAAACTTTTCTTTTATATGCGTGATTCTGAGGAACCACAGGACAACAATTTATATTTTATACATATAAATTTTCTAGGAGGCTGCCTTGCGTGTCTACAGACCTGTCTTCGTCTAGTTTCGCTTCCAGGCTTTCGGAGCTTGTACCAATGCACGTCTACACGGTTTGCCAACTACTCCTCCACTCTCAACTCTTAATCTTTTACCTGTCAGTTCCAGTACGTTTCATTCGCGAGTTCCGGTGAGGTAAGTGGCCATACGTCACGTCACATTAGCGTGTAACCTATTGGTCGCGTAACCAACTGCTCAAGGTCAATCTATCATATTTTTTCTATATTTAGCTAAGCTAACTTTTGTAAACATTTTAGCTAAGAACTTATTTTTTTACATTCCAGTGACTAATTGTATTTCTTTAGACAATAATTCTTTATATCAACTATTTTTTAACAAAATCACTGGCTGTTGTCCGGTTTAATATCTAAAAGGCTTGTAGCATCTTTTGGCCCAGTTTGTGCAGTTCTAGGAAGTCAACCCTCCTAGGTTTTACCTTATGACGCTTTGAGAAAGGTTTAGGTTCGTCCCTAGTAGAAAATGATAAATAAACACAAATAGAAAAATGTTTTTTTTTTTTTTAATCAAAATAAAAACGAAATAAAATTTAAAAAGCTAAATAAAAACAATGATTTTACCAACTTAAATAACGTTCACTTTATAAAGATATACATTTTCTCCTCGGGTAACCTTGTTGTGGAGCTGACACAAAATTTCCGCGGTTAAGTGTGGGTTGCTCTGACATCAGCTGGCTCTCCTTTATCAAGACGAAGTATGGTTTTGTTCAGTCATAGGAAGTGAACCCTCCCATGTATTTTTTTGGAGAAAGAGTTGGTATATTCTCGATCACCTCAGACGCTTTTACCGGGGAATGCCGATGGGTCTGTTCCTGGCTAATTTTTTTTTTGTGTGTGGAGCCAAAGTGCACTCGCAGGTACGCGGGCTTTTTGTTTCCAAACTGCTGGTTTTGTGTTACATCTTCCAGCGATGAGAAGAAAGCAGATATCTACGATTGGCGACGTAAAGTAAACATACGAGCAATATGAATTCTTTGGTATAAGTTAAGTTGTGAATTGATTTAATATGAAAACAAGAAGTCAAATGAAATAAAAAAGAAAACTTATATCATTTTCTTAATCAGCAGTTTTGTCGTGCGAGGTTCACATTTGGAATTCTTTGAACTGCACGTGCAGCTGCTTAGATATTTTTCTAGGACAGAGTGCTATACTTCTTAGGCACTGTTTCTCAATCCTCGTCTTCAAACCTTGTATCACATCTTTCTACCGTGCACAAAGGGCCAAAAACACAGATACAAATACTATATAAAGAAATATATTACGATCCCAAGTACAATAAGAAAATACACATTTTACTGACATGGGAGATAAAAAAAACAAACTATTCTTGAGCGATCAATTATGTTTTTTTTCTGGGAGTCTATGCAACTGCTATCAGAGGACGTAACTTAACAGCAAAATCGATTACGTTTTTTTTGGTTTTGTTTTGTTTTGTTTTTTAAAATACATGCTGAAAGATAGAATTGGTTGAGGATACCCATCTATTGCGAAGTAGATAATAAACAGAGGTAAAATCGCGTACTAAATTCTGCACATAGTTGGGAAGAAATTACAAACGCTTGCATTAGGAAAATGCGTTCTCTAACTCTGGATGGAATAAATCCAATGAAGATAAATAAGATTTTTTTGCGTCAAAAATGTGTTGTTTTTTTTTATTTGTTTAACTAGTTATTTTTAATATATGTGTGTGTGTGTGTGTGTGTAGCTTCACATCATATCCAAAACAGATTATATTTAACGCATTTTTAAATAGTAAGTAAAAGTTTGTTAGTATTCATCTCGTTGATAGATTCTCATGACGTTGGCACGTACACGGGGTAATCAAGTCAGTGAATGCATTTAATGTCATTTCCTCCCTGCCGTATACAGGAAACAGATGTGACGTCATATGGTCAGTAGAGAAAGGAATAAAAAGAGTAAGCAATTGGTTAAAAGTTTGTGAGGTGAACATCATAGTTATATACAGTCGATGATAAATTAGGAGACTAAGGACCCCAAAGATCCGTAACCGGAAAGCGCCCCCCCATGTCGTTAGTAAAATAGAAGGCAATGACAACAGCCTAATAAAAGATTCTCTTCTTCGAATTCTTTTCTTTGTATTTTTGTATCTAGTTTCAATTTCCACGATAATTTAATCCTAAAGTCGATCGTAGAATGACCAACCCAGTTACGACTGATTGCTGTTTGAACGCGAGAAACTTAATGCGAAAACGTAATCGAACAGAACAGACACGAACATAATAGTAGAATTTTATAAATATTAAAAAAAAAAATACAAAAATAGTGTAATGAGTTAACATAATGAAAACGACAAGACGCGATAGCAGAATATAAACGAAATGAAAAAGCTCGAAAATGACACCATGATATAACGCAGTGGGAATGAGGAAATGACGTAATAAATGAACGTAATAGAAATTATAATAAAAAATGACGTAGCAGTAAAACATTGCGAAGTAAACTGGCACGGAAAATGACGTAATGCAATAACGCAATGGAACTGGTAAGATACAAAAATAACGCAATAGCAGAAGATAACCTAATCAAAATGAAGAAGTTATGAACTAACGAGATATAAAACAAAGTAAGATAAACGAGACGACACGGAAATGACAAAACAATAGGATAAAATAACATAATTCGCAAGACAGGATTGAAATGGTAAAAAAAAAAGGAGACAGAACGTAGTGGAAATTACGTTATAAATGGAAGTTACGTAATTTATTCGGGAGAAGTGTTGTGAGAACCATAAAATATTTGGTGCACATTAGAGAGAGAGAGAAAGAGAGAGAGAGAGAGAGAGAGAGAGAGAGAGATAAAGACAAAGAGAGAGAGAGAAAGAGTCTGAATCGAACATTCTGATGCCAGTCTTTGCGGATTCAAGATTTGCTGCTATTTTTTTTTTTTTTGTTTACTCCTAATCACAATTTCACAAGAAGTAAAAATTAAAAAAAAGTATACAAAAAAAAAAATGATGCTGAAAAAAAAAAAGTCGTGATTGCAACAGCAATGTTTTTTCTCTTTTCGAAATATTGCATTATTTTCTTCTTGGAATGATAATCTCAAACTTCGCAAATTCGATAATCAACATTGATTCTTGTGAGACCCTTACCATATCGGGAGTGAGATCAGCCTAATAGATACCAGTGTAAACTATGGGATCGGATACGGTGTATTCAGTTTCGCACTAATATCTATTCGGAGATAACGTAAATACTCGATCATATTCCTTTTTTTTTATTTTCTTATCAGTTTTCTTAGCTGGGAATGGGCCATCCTACTAGATGCTGAAAATTCATCTGCTAACTCAGATATTCCAACCGAGACATCTTTTTTTAAGATTCCGACTGTCCATTTAGGTGTAATTGTTTGAATCTCTTTTGTACTTGGTTCACCTGGTATATTTGCAAGAGGGCTTTGAAATTCTTTTCATGGGTCTTGTTGCTCCTATATTTACTGGAATTATGAAGATCTCCCTTAGATTCCAATTTCTTTTTATGTCATACATAAGATCTTGGTATTTCATTATCTTTTCCCTCTCAGCTCTATTTAAGTCAGCTAAAACTAAATATGTTTCGGTACTAAAAAGGAAATAAATAATAATAATAATAATAATAATAATAAGAAGAAGAAGAAGAAGAATAAGAATAAGAATAATAGCAATAACAATGATAATAATTCCTGCGAATGTTGGCAAACTTTCTAGTTTCAGAAACTCAAATGACATGGACGCTGAACAGGTAAGTATAACCTCTAATTTCAGGGAACAAAATGATACCGAACAAACACAACACAGCCATGATAACCATCAAAAGAAAAAAAAAACGACGAAAGAAATTGACAACAAAAGAGAATAGACTCGTAATGGAATGCTACTATAGAAGTCATCCTAAATATAGATATGGAGGTTACCGGAAACGAATGAAAGAACTATGGGACCTATCCAGTTACTACCATACGACAGAACAAAGAATTGCGGACCAAGCAAGACTGATACTCAAGAAAGGCTGGCTCTCTACACAAGAACTAACAGAAATTCAGCGAAAAATAAATGATGAAACTGAACAAAAAGCACCCCCCAACGAAACCGCACGTAGAGCAACTCCACAAGTTGAAGCCTCACAAGTAAAAACACCAAAGGCCGAGGACCAACAAAGAACGAAGTCTACAAACGTGGAAACCGAGAACAATGAAACCGAACTAACAGAGAATGAAGCAAATGAAATAAACAAAATAATACAGCTGATAAACGAAGAAAAAACAAAGCTCCCATCGTTAAGGAACAAAGAGCAGAAGAAATTAAAAACAGAAACAGAGGAGGTTAACAAACTCCTCCCACATATCCCAACAAATACAATCACAGGCTTAAACAACCTGATTTACGCATGCGCCAAAATGGTAAGTATGAATCTCAAATCAGAAAAACAACCGGGGACAAGCAGACCGACAAAACCTGGATGGGAAATAAGACTAGAAACCCAAATACGCAATCATAAAAAAGAAACCAAAATGATCAACAGGAAGAAAGCAATGTGGAGAAAACTGAATATTGGAAATGTAACTGACAGGGAGAGGTTAAACAAGAAACATGAAGAACTGGACCAAAAACTAAAAAGAAGCGAGATTGAGACGATATAGATATAAATCTTAACGATGCAAACAAAACAGAACATTTGAAACTAATGAAAGCCAATTCTATCAAA
Source organism: Euprymna scolopes (assembly GCF_053919585.1). Taxonomy (NCBI): domain Eukaryota; kingdom Metazoa; phylum Mollusca; class Cephalopoda; order Sepiida; family Sepiolidae; genus Euprymna; species Euprymna scolopes. The sequence continues at coordinate 85,242,446 of NC_136500.1, forward strand.
ATGTGAACGGAGGAAAAACAAAAACGAACAACCAAATCCGACAGAAACAAAACTCTACTGGAGTAAACTATGGGAAGAGCGACGAGATCACAATAGAAATGCCGAGTGGCTGAAAGACATGAAAGAAGAGTTACAACAAATAGAAGAAGGAACAGTGAATGAAATCAACAAGGAAACCCTAAAGAAAACCATAGGAAAAATGGCAAACTGGAGAGCACCAGGGCACGACGGGATATATGCATACTGGTTCAAAAAATTCACAATCTTACACGAAAGGCTAGCCCAAAACCTGAGAAGATGTATGCAGGAAGCAAACGTACCAGGCTGGATGACAAAATGTAGAACCACACTGCCACAGAAGGACACGGAGAAAGGAACCGTCCCTAACAACTATAGGCTAATCACGTGCTTACCAACTATGTGGAAGATACTGACAGCACAACTGAGGGAACAAATTTACCACTCCCTGAATAACTGTGGACTCATCCCCGAGGAACAGAAAGGATGCCAAAAAGGAAAAAGAGGAACACATGACCTATTATATATAGATCAAAAAATCCTAAAGGACGTAAAAGGGAGAAGAAAGAATTTAGCCATGGCATGGATCGACTACAAAAAAACGTACGACAGGATCCCCCAAGCATGGATAATAGAATGCCTAAAAATGTATAAAATACCAAGCAGGATCACCAACGTAATAGAAAATGCAATGAAAACATGAAGACTGGAATTGACAGCTGATGGACAACACATAACAGAAATTAACATACAAAGAGGCATCTTCCAAGGAGACTCGCTATCACCACTACTGTTCATCATAGCCATGATGCCCTTGAACAGTATTCTGAGAAAGTGCCAAGCCGGATACAAGTTCTCCAATACAGAGGAAAAAATGAACCACCTGATGTACATGGACGATCTGAAACTTTTTGCAAGGACCGAAAAGGAGCTAGAGATACTAATTAACACTACCATGATCTTCAGCCAAGATATCCAAATGGAATGGAAAAGTGCGCACAATTAGTTATAAGAAAGGGAAAACTGGAAACGACAGAAGGCATGGAACTATCCAAGCAAACAGAAATGAGGGGACTAGGAGGAAAGATGACTATAAATACTTGGGAATTCTGGAAGCGGACACCATCAGAGTAACAGAAATGACAGAGAATTTTGGAAAGGAATACCTCAGGAGAACAAGAAAATTCCTGGAAACTAAATTATATAGCAGAAACCTAATAAAAGGTATTAATACATGGACAGTATCACTAGTAAGATACTCTGGACCGTTTATAGGGTGGACAAAAGAAGAACTGAGACAACTCGACCAGAAAACCAGGAAACTCATGACCATGCATAATGCACTACACACAAAGGACGATATTGACAGACTCTACGTGAAAAGGAAAGACGGCGGGAGAGGACTGATCTATATAGAAGACTGTGTGAAGGACACGACAAAAGACCCAGAAAAATACATAATGCAAAACACTGAAAGGATAATTATGGCAGCGATAGGCACTGAAAAAACAAAGCAGAAAACGGAGAGACAAACGACAAAACGAGAAAAGAGACATGGGAAGAGAAACAACTCAACGGAAGATTCATAAGAAGGACAAAAATGAGAATAACGAAAACACCTGAACATGGATGCGAAAAGGACATATAAACCGAGAAACTGAATCTCTAATAACTACAGCACAAGATAACTCGATAAGAACCAACCATATCAAAGCAAGGATCGATAAAACACAAGAAAACAGCAAATGCAGACTCTGCGGGCAAAGAGACGAAACGATAAACCATATAGTAAGTGAATGCAGCAAACCTGCCCAAAAGGAATACAAAAACAGGCATAACCAAGTGGGGAGGGTGGTACACTGGGAATTGTGTAAACAACTGCATTTTGAGCGTACAGACAAATGGTACAAGAATAAACCCGCAACAGCATTCGAAAACGAGAACCACAAAATCCTATGGGACATGGACATACAGACGGACAAACCCATCAAGCAAGAAGACCAGATGTAATAATTAACAAGAAAGAAAAATCCTGTAAAATCGTAGACTTTGCTGTTCCAGCTGATCACAGGGTGAGTATGAAAGAAAAGGAGAAACGAAGCAAATACACAGAGTTAACCAGAGAGTTAAAAGGGATTTGGATGATGAAGAAAGTCAAAATAATACCGATAATAGTAGGAGCACTAGGAACAATCCCGAAAAACTTCGAAAAAAGAATGTCAGTAATTGGAATCAGAGGAATAACTGCAAAAGTACAACTACTAACGATAATGAAAACGACTGAAATATTAAGGAAAACTCTTGAATGCGGAGAATAATACAAAACAATATAACGAATAAGCATTACAGGGAATAAAACACACTAAAACTGCATATTTACAAATTCTACACCCCCATCATGCACCCCCCATTGTTTCATCACCGCCCCCACCCCAAAAAATGATATCAAAGGGTCGAGAAGGGTTAATAAGGACTGAAAGACCGAGGAGCGAGCGCCAACCAGACCTCGGCTGGACAAGTGCCAAGAGAACTGGGATCTTGGGGAGGCTGAGTGCCACTCAAATTCCAGTATAAACCAATGACCACTACCAGCGAGAAATCAATGGTAAGAGGCTGTTGCGATGATGCAAATTCATTTGCAAATGCTATCGAAGGAGGTGGAGAGAGATGGACGTCTGGGAAGACTTGTTGTCACTCAGCTTCCAGAGAACACCACAGGTTTCCAATCAGATCGTTTGTTGACTTGTGTGAAAGCTCCATGTCAGCCAATAATAATAATAATAATAATAATAATAATAATAATAATAATAATAATAGTAATAGTAATAATAATAATAATCTATATACTATTAAAAAGTTTTTGAACTTTACGATTTTGTTTGTGCGTAAATAGAAAGATATGATTGGTTGACAAAAATCTGATACCCATTACAAAGGCAGTAGTTTGTACGAAGTAAATATTTGAGTTCGAATCTCTTGTAAGTAAAGATAATTTTTTTAACTGCATGCGTGTTTTATAAATGCAAAGATAGTATCATGACGTAGTAGCATTAAAAAAAACTACATCTTGAACAGCCAGACTAATATTACAAGCAAAAACCGGCAGCAGTGCTTGGAAACGGAAATCGCAAAATCCCATGGGACGTGGACGTACAAAAAGAAAACCCATCAAGCAAGAAGACCAGATGTAATAATTAACAAGAAAGAAAAATCCTGTAAAATCGTAGACTTTGCTGTTCCAGCTGATCACAGGGTGAGTATGAAAGAAAAGGAGAAACGAAGCAAATACACAGTGCTAACCAGAGAGTTAAAAGGGATTTGGATGATGAAGAAAGTCAAAATAATACCGATAATAGTAGGAGCACTAGGAACAATCCCGAAAAACTTCGAAAAAAGAATGTCAGTAATTGGAATCAGAGGAATAACTGCAAAAGTACAACTACTAACGATAATGAAAACGACTGAAATATTAAGGAAAACTCTTGAATGCGGAGAATAATACAAAACAATATAACGAATAAGCATTACAGGGAATAAAACACACTAAAACTGCATATTTACAAATTCTACACCCCCATCATGCACCCCCCATTGTTTCATCACCGCCCCCACCCCAAAAAATGATATCAAAGGGTCGAGAAGGGTTAATAAGGACTGAAAGACCGAGGAGCGAGCGCCAACCAGACCTCGGCTGGACAAGTGCCAAGAGAACTGGGATCTTGGGGAGGCTGAGTGCCACTCAAATTCCAGTATAAACCAATGACCACTACCAGCGAGAAATCAATGGTAAGAGGCTGTTGCGATGATGCAAATTCATTTGCAAATGCTATCGAAGGAGGTGGAGAGAGATGGACGTCTGGGAAGACTTGTTGTCACTCAGCTTCCAGAGAACACCACAGGTTTCCAATCAGATCGTTTGTTGACTTGTGTGAAAGCTCCATGTCAGCCAATAATAATAATAATAATAATAATAATAATAATAATAATAATAATAATAATAGTAATAGTAATAATAATAATAATCTATATACTATTAAAAAGTTTTTGAACTTTACGATTTTGTTTGTGCGTAAATAGAAAGATATGATTGGTTGACAAAAATCTGATACCCATTACAAAGGCAGTAGTTTGTACGAAGTAAATATTTGAGTTCGAATCTCTTGTAAGTAAAGATAATTTTTTTAACTGCATGCGTGTTTTATAAATGCAAAGATAGTATCATGACGTAGTAGCATTAAAAAAAACTACATCTTGAACAGCCAGACTAATATTACAAGCAAAAACCGGCAGCAGTGCTTGGAAACGGAAATCGCAAAATCCCATGGGACGTGGACGTACAAAAAGAAAACCATTCAAACAAGAAGGCCAGATGTCATGATAATTTACAAGAATTAAAAGTCTTGCCAGATCGTGGATTTCGCTGTTTCAGCAGTTCACAGAGTGAATATCGAGGAGGCGTGAAGCAAAGCAAGGACACGAAATTGGCCTAAGAGCTGGAAGAGATATGGAAGATGAAGACAGTCAAGATGAAATCAATAATATTAAGAGCACTAGGAACAATGCCGAAAAACTTTGAAAGAAAGAATGGGAGAGTTAGAAATCAGAGACATGGCTGAGAAGAGACATTTCGGATCAAGTGGGGATGGGGTGGGGGTAAAAAAACCGAGATAGGAACGCTAACTATACCTCCACGTGAAGCATCCAAAGAGTACTGAGATTTTAAAGGAAGCTTTTTGTCATTCAAATTCCAAAGCGGAACAACGTGCTATAGCAAGTAAAAGAGAAGGCAACGACAACAGCCTAATAAAAGGTTTGGTTTTCCGAATTGTTCTTTTCTTTGTGTTGTTGTATCCAGGTTTAATTTCCATGAGAATTCAACCCTAAAGACGATCGTAGAATGACTGCCTCAGTCACGGAAAATTGCTCTTTATACGTGGGAAACGTAATGGGATAACGTAATAAGATAAATTAATCGTGTTGTAGCAGGGTGGGGGATCGGACAGTGGATGAAATAGATGAGAACCAGTTGTCTGGTTTACCCTGATGCATACTAGCAAGTAAAAATAACGACAATGCCATCTATGGCAACACTTCAAAGACCGTAAATGACCAAGTTCTCTCTGATTTTCTTTCCTCCGATCTTGAGCACGTGGTGCAATGAGGAAAAAGGTGACTGGTTTATTTTTATGCATCTTAAACCAAGCTTCTATCTTTCCATTATAAACGCTCTGATTCCCGGCTGGCATCAATTGAAATGAATGGTCTCGTCTTGGAGAGACTCTATGTTTTGACAAGCTTCTGGATCTGACTTTTACTTCTGAGATGAGATTGGGCACGTACATCAACTCCGTTGCCAAGGTCGTTGAAAAAATAGTGGAATCATTCTACCGCTCCAGTAGATATTTCACTGCTGATGCAATTTTCTACCTGTATATGTACGTTCAAAGATGGATTACTGTTGCCACATTTGTTTAGGAATTGCTCGAAGCAGCCTATCCTGCTTTGACAGAATTCATAGCCTCGTGGGGGATATCCTTTTCTCTTCTCTGTAACCTCTTTCCCACAGAAGAGACGTTTCCAGCCTGCCATTGCTCTATCGTTATTTTCATGGCAAGCGCTCGTCTGAGCTTCAATCTACAGTCCCCTTGCCAGTCACGAAAAACACTCGTCTTACTGAAACACTATCAATAATTTCCCCCGCTTTTTATATTTGCTTAAACCTAAACGAGGATTCCATAAACAAAGATTCTTTCTTGGAACTGCGCGATTGTGTAACTCTCTTCCGTTTGCCTGCTTTCCAGCTGGCTACAATATATTCGTTTTTTTATATATATACGCGGAGTAGTAAATTTAAAGGTTCGTGTCTGGTGTGTAATAATTCACTTCATGGCCAGGTAGGAGCTCTTCAATCCTGGTCAACAGTTTACCTAAGAGATGGAAACGCTAACATTACAATCCTGTGTGCAGTCGTGCCTTAATTCTGTGGCATATTTTGCACCAATTAATGTAATCAGCTGCATAAATAAGTGTGAATGGTTTTACACAAGCCATTACTACTTTAAATAACTCATTGTGTGGGTGAACCACTCTGCTTTTCGAAAAAAATTTGTTTCAATAGTGTTGTGGGGTACAAATCACCCCTATTTGAGAACTAAGTGGAATCAACCAGTCCAATAAATACCACTGGTTTTAGAGACTAAATGAAGACATCCATACCATGTTTAACCGCATGCTACGAGCACGTTCCTCTCATACCACTTTAGTGGCTCCTGTATTCTTTATGATAAATACATATTATAATTTATACACTTTACATTACTTGTGGTTTCTTTCATTTGTGACCCCTAGCACGGGTCTACAACAAATAGAATGTATGATATCAAGTCAATCTTTATAGAGTGAGAATAGGAACTGCGCCTGCTCGACCCGTCACTTGTGAGTAATGTGGCTTGGTCGCACATGCAGTACAAACATTAAAATTAGAGTATAACAGAATGGATTTATGGCCCTTATACGTCCAACACGACGAAAGAGTCCATCATATATAATCACGTTGACACATCGGTTCTCGCAATTCTACTGAAGTTAAGAAACGATGAACCTGGTCAGAACCAGATCGGTGACCATTTGAGAATATTGAGCGCTATATGTGCTCTCTGCTTATCTCGGCATTATTTTCAGCCATCCTAGACTAATATACTTGCAACTTAAATTAAAACAGTGTCGACTCAGGAGAGGTGTAGCTGGGAATTGTACATCTCTTGCTACAAAAATTTAACGCGCAAACACCCTTCAGTGTGTATCCATAGTCTGTCAAGACTGAATGGAACCTTTAATATAAATCTAATAAATCTTGCAAATAGTCAAAAACTACCAACGATCCGAAGATAGCGAGCAGTGTGGAATGCTCAACATCAGAAAAATCTGTGAAATGATTTCACCAGGTATTTTTTTTTGTTTGTTTTTAGTTAAAAGCGAAGTAGTATGCTGTCTAAACCGTGCTCCGGTTGTGGACAGATGCATTGATACAGAGATTCAGTGATGCTTTCTTGAGGATATTCTTGGAAGTTGACCTCCACTCTTTCCAGTTTTGCTCTGTAGGTTCAATATACGTATCCATAAATTGTGCATAATCACTTGGTCTCAGATGTTTCCTTATCAACAATTTGTAAAGATATGAACGCATGTCCTCGTGCAAAATGCCACTTCACTGACAATTATACATAATTATGCGGCAACTGGCGTATGCACCACCTGCTTTTCGCTTGTGTATCTCGTGTACAAAGTTCACGAAACCAAAGATTGCATTGCAAGGAGGAACAGACTGATTTCGATAATGAAACCCACGCTAAACTGCTGTTGTTTTCTATTATGCAGTGTAAAAGCTTAACCTTTAAAAGAAGAATACTTTTGTCATTTTCCCAGGAGCTGAATAATATCCATTTCTAAAACATAAGTCGTCACTGCGAGTTCTGCATATCTCTATCTTTATTAAGTTGAGTATGTTTACATGTTTTTTTTCTTTGTGTGTACAGCATCCACTTCTATCGATCTTTATGAATTTTGGAACAAAGCTTCTAGGTGTAAGCGAGCAAAATGTGGTCTTTAATTAGTTTAGTTTATTTTTTTTTTCTAACGCCGTTAATGAATATTCAGATACATCTGAATTGTGTGATATTTTAAACATAAGTATTAAACATTAATAAACGTATATTCTCGAAATAATATATATATATATATATATATATATATATATATATATATATATATATATATATATATATAATGCTCCCTATCTTGGGTTGAGCATATCGCGAAATGATATACAAACTGCCATTAACGTATTAACCGACGCTCTTTGTGTAAACAAATCGAGCGGAGGCATTTGGACGATGTCAAAACATCGTTAATTCATTAGCCACACAGCAGCAGCTGTATAGCGCAATGCTGAGAAGCCTTGACTGTCATTTGAGCGATCAGGTTTCGATCCTGGCTTGAGGGAGTTGTGTCTAGCCGTACTGATGAGCTGTGAAACAGCGAAACGGTACTGTATGTGGATGACTACATATATACAGGGTGTCTCAAAAAATGTACTCACACTTAAACCCTTGCTAACATGCTGTCTTTTTTGTGTTGCAGGTGTGAGGCGCTGGGGAGCGTGCTTGGCTCAATGTCTTTCCACTCATAGGCAGAGAACGCTTAGAGTGTATTAATGGAAATGTGTTTAGGAATATCGAAAGAAAATCGATGAGTTGGGGGTGTCTAGCTTCCTGTATTCTCATTAACCGTTCATAAGGGCACAGATGGATTGTATTGAAAATTTTAATAGAATATGATTAAAAATATATATAACTAATAAAATGGAATAGGAAGAGTAGTTTGTGTACTGAGATGGGGGTTTCCCTCGCGTTGTTCCGGAGATGGGCGTGATCAAGCTAATGTACCCGTTGAGACCAAGGGAAGACGGTCTAGTAGCAGAGCGGCGAGCGGTGGCCGGCATGAAGAGGAGGTTGCTTGACGCGAAGTGGACCCGGGCGTGGGCAGAATCGCGAACTGTTGAACCTCTATAACCCTGAGCACCACATTCGCTCTGCTCGTTGTTAGGTGAAAAAGGCATTGATGAACGCTCCGCCTGGAGATAAGTCGAGGAGATTAATGGTTTTTAGTTATGGCTTCTATGATTGATATAAGAGATAATTAGGAAGTAGAATAGTATATCCGAATATTAAAAATCTTAGAGGTTAAATTGGGAATATTAGACGCTAGTGTACTGCACAACGAGATTATCTAGGAATCTGCTACATCTATGATAACCACAATCCCAGAAGTGCTATTCAGAGTGATTACTAAAGAACACCTTAGATTGATGAGGTCACGGATGGAGTGCCTTTTAGGGGAATTGGACAAGAAGGATTGGAGAGGAAGGGTATACTTGTTGGAAGATCTGGAGGTCGGAGAATTAGGAACTAACTTCTGTGAATTGACAGTGGTGGGCGCAGTAATAAACATGATATTAATGCTGAAGATGATGAGTATGATGCTCGCAGTGGTGGTGTGGTGTGTAAGAGGACGAATGAGGTCGAAAGACAATGAGAAGCACCCCGAGGCTGTCTGCGTTGATGACAAGGGGAGCTCGAGTCCAAACCCATTCGCCACCCAGATGACTCCACCTTGCGGACGAGCAACCAAGGAAAAGCAGCACGCCTGCCTAGAACTCTTCAGAAGACGAGATGTGAATGAATTAAGAACGACTTTGAATGTTCTTTTCTCTTTTCTCTTTTTCTTTGTTTTATTGGAATTATTGCAGGGCGCGGACCCATGAACTGCACAGGAGGATCCTGATCGTGACGGTCGGGGCGAGAGGAGGAAGACTAGTCCAGTAGAAAGGGGATATTGATTGGCCAGAAGAGACTCAGTAGTCTACAAACTCATGTAACGTTTCTAAATTTTTTGAATAACTTTTATGAATTTCTAATTGGAAAAAAATTGAATAACTTTTGTGAATTTTGTAATTAAAAAAAATTGAGTAACTTTTACGAACTTTGATTGAAAAAAAAACTGAGTGACATTTATAAATTTTGATTGAGTTGAATATTATCACTGTAACTTGTTAAAACAAAAAAGAGATCTTTCGTAACGTATGAAAAAAAAACAATTGCTATAATGGCCGTGAAAAATTCTGTTTTCTAATTTCATTGAAAAAAATATGTAACTATATGGTGGGTAGTTGGAAAACTCTGGTGACTTTTAATTTGTGAAAAAATTTTCTGAATAAGTTTTATAATTGTATTTAATGTAACGTGTTCCTTCTGAGGTTACCTTTGTTATCCAATCGTGATTAATTAATTAAAAAAAAAGAAATAATTTCCTCAGGTTGCATGGAAGAATGCGAAGAGTTATGCGCCAGCCTGTATTTAATTGACTTCCTCTATCAAAAAGAGCATTTTAAATGGGGGTAACAATTATCTGCTCTTCTCGACTTAAACACAGTCTATAGGCTTGTGTGTTATGTAAAATAGATATCAGATGAATAGATAGATTTATTTATTTAGCAGTCGACTGATCTGTCGCTGTAAGAAATGGTAGGTCAGAGAAGTTTCAGCATATACTTTTAACATGAAAAGATAATCAATTCAATATGTATATATATATATTTATATTATATATTCTTTTCTATTTTAATGAACAGAGTCAAACAACGAATAGTTAATATATGCAAATTTCCAAAGATGATAAAATATATATGTTCATAAGTCTTTCTTCTCTTTTTCCTCTCTCTCCCTCTCTCTTTGAGCTCACAATAACAAAGAGAACAAGACGAATTCGCAACAGAAATAACTTACAGAGTTGCTCCCCTTTATATCACTTGGAAGACAAATTTATAACAGAGATAATGTACAGGGTTGCACTCCTTAGATCAATATTCTCTTTTGTTTTATTTCTTTGTTTATATTTCTCTTTTTTCCCTTTTATTACTTTTCTTTGTTTTTTTTTGGGGGGGGTGATATTTTTATCAAACTCTAGCGAGATATCTGAGTTTTTGACATTTAATAGTTTCTCTTACATTGGTTCGATATATATATCTTTATGACTGACAAATGAGTAAAAGATAAACCGACCTTTAGTTTACGCTGGTTGACAACAATATGTTTTTCTTTTCATATTTCTCGTGGTGTTATTTTATCAGCGGAGTTACTTAGTTAGACTGTTCTCTCCTTGGAATGTCTTTTGCAACTAACTCGAGTTTCAAATTCTTAACGGTTAACTTTCTTGAAAGAAACGCTGATTACATTTTTCTGAATTTTACATATATTAGCGTTTTTTGTTTGTTTGTTTGTTTGTTTGTTTGTTTTTTCGCTGTTGCCGCCGTCGTTATGGGGGCGAATTGGTTTGTTTGGTTGTTTTGATTTCTTGGCGATATATTGCAATATCGCAACAATAATTATGTTTTTTGTTACTGAAAAAAAATCAACAACTTGCATGAAAAAGAACTGTTGCTATAATCTTGGTGAAAACAAGAGTAATGGGACTTTGTCAATTTTGGACTTTGAAAATTTTTATTTTTTGACTTTATTAAATTGACTTTTTGAACTTTTAGGACCCCAAAAGGGGAATAGCTCGAATGACGAGCTGGTGTGGAGAACCCTCATCTGTGTGTTGGTTGTGAACTCGTATTCGGACTATATATGCTCTCTTTTCTAACAGGTGCACCAACAATGGACAGGAGAAACAGCGGATGAAACCCAGCTGGTATTGATTGCGGTGGAAGGGTGACGGAACGAGGGTAATGTAGGCGGATGACTTAGACTCATTCGTTTGCACAGAAACCAATGAGCCAAGGTGGGGCGGAATGTGACGTAACCGCCTCCAGGAGCGATAGAGCTACCCTTTGGGGCAAATTAAGACCCCCGAACACTGAGTAAGGCCGGGCAACTGTGCTGGTATTAACTGTTAAGCATTATTGGGTGCCAGTGCAGCGGTCGGTAACCTGGCTGAAAGGAAGAGTTAGTTATGAACTTATTGTGTTTTATAAAACAGTCATATACTTTTATTGTTGGGGAAAGTGACAAATTCGACATTTTGAAATCATCACGAAAATTATTTCGGTTCTAGGGCCAGACGAGAGATCAAACCGTTGACCTCTCTGTTCGTTGGAACTGAAATCTGCAAGCATTCGGAGATTTACCAGCAGACACGCATTGGATTGGGAGTTCCCCGAAATCACGTGCTGATTGGTGATTGGGTCTAGGGAATAACCTACATACCCTATCACTTTCCAATATAAGCGAATGCTCGCGCCAGAAAAATCAGTGAGTTGAAATGGATCTCGAGAGAATCTAACACTAATCAAAGAGACGCCGTCGCACCACTACCGCCGCCACCGCTAAACACGGAGAGTAAGATTCAATAGTGCGTTTTGTAAGAAATTAACATTGAACAATTGTATATAAGTTTATGTTGTGTCTGCACAAATAATTAACAAGAACACGGAAAGTAAATGTATACAATAATATATTAAGAAGAAAAGTTATATACATATTTACATGTCTTCCGATATACTTCAGTTGGAGATATTCCGGCAGGTGGCGTGTTACATGTCTTACTGGAGGTAACATGGGCGTCTTGCCTATTTGGCGGTCGTTGCCGAACTCTCCCGGTATTGGTGATTTATATATCTCCCTCACTCGCCTATGTTAATTAGTGGGCGTCTCCACAACACCCCCTTCCCAAGATTTGAAGTTGTGTAAATTTCAATATATTTTCCTCTTGGGGTTCATTATAATTAGTTCTGTAAACTTTCTTTTCCATTCCCGATCTTCTCGGTTCGGGCATGGTTTGTGGTGGTTCGATATAAAACGCTTCGTATAGTATATCAATTGGATCTTCCTTTTCATCAGGTTTGTCATGTTCGTTGTTTTTTATATGGCGTTTTCTCAATTGATTTTGATGTCTTTTGTGTATCCCTTTTGGGCCTTTTATTATGTAGACCAAGTTGCCGACACGTTTATCTACCTTACCAAACTCCCAATGTGAAATATTTTTCATACCTTTAAAATATACACGATCACCAGGTTTAAACCTTTTACGTAATGTGTGTGTAGTTTGATGGACGATTGCTTGCTTTGGTATTAATTTATCAAATGGTGATTTTATTTTTCTAGCAAACATTAATTCTGCTGGCGATAATTTCGACGGTGTATTTGGGTTCTTAGTTATCCTGTATATTTGCAGGAACTGTTGTAATACTTTATTCGTCGGGGTCCCTATTGATTTTCTAAGTGCACGCTTTATCGTGTCTACGAACCTTTCCGCTAATCCATTTGGTGGAACGGTGGTGTGTCATAAAAAAAAAAGTGTCATAAAAGTCCTTGAAATCACTTGATGTAAATTGTGTTCCGTTATCTGTGACTATAATGTCTGGCACACCAAAACGTGCAAATATTTCATGCAGAAAACTTATTGTGTTATTTGTCGCCGGGTTCTTGAAACGCTTTACTTCAGACCATCTGGAAAAACTATCTACTATGATTAGGTAGTATTGTCCTTCGGTTGGTCCAGCAAAGTCTATATGAATGCGTGACCATGGATGGTCAGTTTTTTTCCAAGGTTTATGAACTATCGGTGGTGCCTTTGCAGCTAACGCACAACCTTTACACTTGTTTACTGTTACTGCAATATCCACAGCCATGTTACGCCAGTAAACGTAACTCCACATAAGTATCTTCATCCTATTTATACTCGGGTGTCTTGTATGAAAATCACGTAAGGTCTTTTTCTGCGAGGTTTTCAGGATAACCACTCTTTCACTATATAATAAAACATAAGGAAAATATGCTTTGCGTTTTTTCATCATTTTCTCTTATTTTTTTCTTTATGTCTGTGATGACATCGTCATTTTCAGCCCCCCTTTTTATATCAGTTAACGTGACTAGTAATTCTTTTATTATATTTGCCACCATGTTTTTTTCCTCATAATTGGAACGTATAGCTACAATTACTGACTCTTCAAGGGTTTCCTTCATTTTCGGTATAAGCTATGACAGGCCATCCGCATGACCTATTTTTTCGAACCCAGATGTTTTATTTGAAAGTCATAATTTAGCAAGATCGTACCCCAATGGAGTAAGCGATTTGCCGTATATACTGGCAAGCCCTTTTTTGAGACGAAGATTGTCACTAGGGGCTTGTGATCTGTTTCCAGTATAAAGTGTCTCCCGTACAGGTAACGGTGGAATTTTGTCGCCGCGAAAATAATGCTTAACCCCTCTTTTTCTATTTGAGAGTAAGCCTTTTCTGCCCGAGCTAGTGTCCTTGATGCGTGAGCTATAGGTTTCTTCGATCCATCTGGCAGGATATGCTGTATACATGCTCTTATACCATACGAGCTCGCGTTGCTCGCAACACTTATTTCTAATTTTGGGTCGTAATAGGTTAAAAATAGATCGGACGTCAGCGTCTTTTTAATTTTCTCAAATGCGTCTTGACATTCTTTTATCCATATCCATGGTGTTTCTTTCTTTAATAACTCGTTAAGCGGAGCACTTTGGTCGTGCATTCCTTTGATTAGTACTTGGTAGTAGTTTGCCAGACTTAAGAAGCTCTGTAGAGTCGTCACGTTATGTGGTGCCGGCATGTTTTTAATTGCTGTCGATCTTTCCGGGTCTGGGCGTCGACCGTCTTTATTTATTATTTGCCCTAAATATTTGATTTCGTCTAAACAAAATTCGCATTTGTTTTCTTTCACCTTTAATCCGTATTTGTTTATTCTTGTGAATACTTCTTTTAGATGCTCTTGGTGTTCACTTATAGACGCGCTACTGATGATTATATCATCCAGGTATGCACAGCAGAATCTATTCCGTTCAGCATTGTATCCATTGCTTGTTGGAAAATCGCCGGTGCGACTTTGATCCCGAAGGGTAGACGGTTGTATTTGAACAACCCTTTGTGCGTGTTAATGAATAATATCTTTGAGCATTATTCTTCCATCGGAATTTGTAAATAGGCGTCGGACAAATCTATTTTTGAAAAAATTTTGCCACCATTTAGTCTGGCAAATATCTCCTCAGGGCTTGGTAAATGCTAGTGGTGGTCTTTTAATTTATCGTTTAGGCCCATAGAAAAGTCTGCATAGACTCGAATTTGTTCCCACTTTTTTTTTACGTACACCGTAAGGGGCTGCCTGTTTTTTCGAGTCTATCTAGCTCGCTATTTATTTTGTCTAAACCGGCGAACGGTATGTTCCGTTTTTTCTTAAACACCGGTATTGCATCCTTTTTTAGCTCGAACGAAGCCTTAAATTTATTGCATCTTCCCAGTCCAGTAGTAAATATTTCTGGGAATTTCTTTTTTAGATCGTTTTTAATATTTTCTGATGTTGTGGTGCAACTGGTTATTTTTCTACAAAAAACGTTCATTGGTTTATCCCAAAGATTGGATTTTTCAATCCAGTCAATTCCCAATAAGTTCTCGCTTTCTTTAATTACGAAGATTTTCAATTTCTTCGTCGTGCCATTTAAATTAATGGGCAGGATGACCTCTCCTTCGAATTTTATTTCGACTCCTGTCACTATTCGTGCATCTTTACTTGACTTTTGAAGAGTCGGTTTACCCAGCTTTTTCCAAGTGTTGACGTTTATTAACGACAAATCCGATCCAGAGTCAAGCTGAAATTTCACTTGTTTGTCGAAAATATTTACTGATACATATTTTCGTAAATTATTTTTCCCTTTGTCGTTTGTTCTCATTTGGTGTACTATGTTTTTTTGTTCTGCAGCAAACACTCTTATGTCCAACTTTATCACAATTGTAGCACCTGATATTTTTGTAAGGACAATCCTTTTCCAAATGGTTTTCATCATATCTTCTGCAATTATTACCTGATACTGTCTTTTTATAATTCCTTTGATTATTATCCTAATTTCGTTTTGTGTAGTTATTATATTGACTATTATCGTAATTTCGTTTTCTGTAGTTATTATAATTTGAGTATTTATAATTTAGGTATTTTTTTAAATTTTGATTAGTCTCAAAATTTCTTTGTCCTGAGTTTCTGACAGGTTTTTTAAACTTCCTAATGTACGCCACTCCTGATTCTTCTATATCCCTGGAATCTTTTTTTAGTGATACTGCTCTTTGGCAATCCTGCTAATTTCTGCAATGTCAGGCCTTGTTCTGTCTCTAATTTTGAGAGAGCGCGTATCGGATCTCTGAATTTTTTGTGGATACTAGACCCTGTGCAAAGATTAAGCATTTGAAATCGTCCACTGTGAGTTCCGATAAGTTGAAGTTGTCGCAGTTTTTGTTTACTACTGACGTGTATGTCAGGTAGTCCTGCTCCTCAGTTTTCTTAAGATTCATATATGACCATCCCTTGTGGAAAAGAGACATGTTCGGTCTGAATAACTCCTTAAGAAGCTTTACGGTCTCAGCGAAATCTAACTGATTTGTTCTCTTTGGCAATATGAAATCAACAAATTTGCAATGTTCACTGGTACCAAGCTTTCGAAGTAATAAACTTACTTTCTTTCCATTTGGCCAGTTTTCACAGTCTGTTTCGAAAATATCTTCATACCTCTTGAAGTATGCATCAAAAGTTTTATCCTCTTCCGGTACGTATGTGAACACATCTATGCTGTTAACAATTGTTGTGTTGGAGAAGGTTGTATTACTTTCTTGTATGGAATTAGATGTAAATCTTCCTAATAGTTCTTTCTGTTCAAGTTGCATCTGAGCGAACCTTTCTTCCTACCATTCTAGACATTTTATGAGTCGTTCATTTTGTCTTCCGTTTCTTTCTTGCTGTTCTTTTTGTAGGATCTGCTGATTCTGCATGAACTGTGTCATTATTTTAGCAAATTCCTCCATCTTATTTTTTTTTTCAAAGGTTAGAAAAATCAGTCTATTTTACTAATTCACTTTTTACAATAACTACGAACAACCGTTTTTAGGTTCGCTTTTGTGTGTGTGTGTGTGTGTGTGTCAACCGAATTCTATCGATATATTATTTTTTTTGCGTTGACCCTTTCTTTTTCCCTTTTTTTATTGAGGGATAAAAAAATGTATTTTATTTTTTTCTCTTAATCCGTTAAGTTTTGATTATGTACAAGAAAAAAGTCCTTTCTTGGTACAGCTGAAAAAAAATCACTTTTCTCCTTCAAGACAATTTGCATAATTTAGTTCACGGTGCACTAGCAAAAACACCTTTTTTTCCTTTGACTTTCGTGGTCACTTTGAATGGTTATTGGTATTTTGCTTTCAAGTATCCAGTGTTCGAATATCTCGTTCGCCAATTTTGTAGTTACTTTCGTTTGTTTTTCTTTTGTTTTTCTTTTTGTTTTTGTTTATTTCGACCCTGATTACTTTCCGCGTAAATTCTTTTTCGAATACTTTTGCTGTGCCTTACAGTGAATTCTCGAGTAAAAAATTTTCAAAATCCTCGATGTTACTGTTGTATTCAACAGTAGATTTTTTTCTTCGAGTACGTTTTTTTTTTTTCAGTCTTTCCGAGTAAGTATTTTTCGTAAACACTGTTGAGTTTAGTAGTGGATTTTCCCGGGTAAGCCTTTTTTTCGAATTCTCGAGGCCACTGTTGTGTTGAATAGTGGATTTTAGCATGCGTAAGTCTTTTTTCGAATTCTCGTCCCCACTGTTGTGTCTGCACAAATAATTAACAAGAACACGGAAAGTAAAGGTATACAATAATATATTAGGAAGAAAAGTTATATACATATTTACATGTCTTGAGATATACTTCAGTTGGAGATATTCGCAGAATACAGACATCTGAGTTTGTGTTTCTTTTGTGTCCATGAAATCTCTTCACTTCCAGCGTGATACGGCATATCAATCAGAAAGTGAAATGGACGCTGAAACCAACAAACCAGATCCCGCTGTGCCGAGAGAACTCGCAAAGAGTTCCTGCGAGGACGATCAGGACGCGTGTGTGAGGGTTCATACCTGTTACCAGCGACCCTGAAAGGTCACAGTTGGTTACCTGGAACAAGGTAATCGTTAACAATACTAGAAAAGTAAAAATGATATTAGGAAAAGGCTAGAATTGAACCCTGTAGGCAAGTTTTAAAGATAATAGAAAATGGAATGTTAGGATTTCTGGCCATTTTTAATTCTATTAGAATAGCTAATTAATATTAATGTCAGAAAAAGAGTCGATTGTCCATTCGTTTAGAAATCTGGATATTAAATATGTCAGCTAAAAGAATGGACAATGCGAATTAAAAAATATTGTTAAAAATAGGTTAGATATTAAACAAGTAGAATTGAGGATTCTTTGTTTTGCCAAAAGTGTGTTGGACAGACATGTGTAGAAAACTTGATATAGTCACGTTAGAAGCGAAGGGGGGGAAGTAGACCATGTTGATCAAAGTTTGAATTCCTGGCATCACTGATCGGTCGGTTGAAGAATAAAGAAATCAAATATGTTTGTAATTGTTGTCTCGTGTCGTCATTTTTTACAACAGAAAAGATAAATGCGTTTTAATCATCATCTTGTAACGAATTTTGTGTAACCTCTTCCAAGTTATGTGTCCTCCTCTTCAAGTTATGTGTCCTTCTCTCATCAATAATGTATCTCCTCCCCACTATAGGTATTAACAAGAATGATCCCAGTAATATATAAATATCTTTCTCATTATCATCGTCATCTGTTCTGAGTTCCCGTTAATGTGCCCCTAATATGTACCCTATGCAACACATACACATATACATATACATACGTATACATACATATATATATATGCATATATACACATAAACATTCACACAGATAATAAAAAGAGGATAAAAGGTTATAAGTGTTGTAGGATACTAATCACCCCTATTTTAGTACTAAGTGGAATCGACCAGTCCTATGAATACCACTGGTTTCAGAGACTAAATGGAGACATTCATATCATGTTTAACCGCATGCTATGAACACGTTCCTCTCATACCACTTTAGTGGCTCCTGTATTTTTTTATGATAAATACATATTATATTTTCTACACTTTACACTACTTATGGTTTCTTTCATTTGTGACCCCTAGCACGAGTCTACAACAACTGGCAGGATGATTCAAGAACTTCCTGGATCAATTTACAGCAATTGCTTACAACAACTGGATGACGAATACTCTGGCAAAGACTCACACTAAAAAAACACAACCACTGGAAAACAATATTTGACGACCAAAAGGATTTAAGAAAAAAGAACACGCGGAAATTCGAAATAATGTTTTCCTGAACTTCAGGGAAATTCGAAACTTCAGAATTATTTCTTTTTCAAAACTTAGGTGAAGAACGGGGAAACTACTTGTTAACGTTTGAAAAAAAAAACACGGAAGACTTCTAAAAAGAAGGACAAGAGTTTTTGCAGAAAAAGGATTTTACAAAGACGTCATCTTAAGCCCTTATCTTGCTGTTAAAAAAGGCTACAACAAGCATAAGTCCGAGTTAAAACAGAACTCATTAAACAATTGCGTTGAGAATCAATTTTACTGAATCAACGATAAAAAGTTTTCAGTAAGTGAAAAAAAATATTTTTCATCTCTATAAATACAAGTCATGTTGAAAAACAATTTGGCGTTCTAAAAAGCATATCTTGCTAATACTTCTTATAGTTAAAAGGCACTAGCATTGAGGAAAGAAAAAAACTCACGCAAATTCAGCAAGTAAATGATAGTATATTTCATTTTATTGGCTAAGGCAAGTATTCGTACGATAAAAAGTACGTAGGATTCGAATCCGATTAAATTAAACATTTCTCTGGTCAACGAACTACAAAGATATAGCACTCGCTCTCGATACTAGCGCACAAGTACATGTATTTGGTGACTTCAATGTACACCACAGTAACTGCCTTGGATTCTCTACTTACACAGAAGTAGCTGGTAGCACAACACACAGCTTCTCTATATCTCATTCCCTATCACAGACAGTTACATTTCCGACACATATTCCAGACCAGCAAGATCAGCATGCCTCACTTCTAGATCTATTTCTGACTACAGTTCCCGATGATTGTATAACGAATGCCCAAAGCCCACTTGGAAATGCTGATCATGCAGTGATAATGGTCGATATCTCCCTTAATTCTCGAGCCAAAACTGAAGACCCACTGCTCAAAACAACGAGGTATTACAAAAAGGCTGATTGGGAAGCCATCAGGGATCTAATCAGAGATGCCTTATGGGGAAATATCTTTTCTCCTCCAGCTGAATAGGACGCAAATGAGACCACTGAATGGTTCAAAACTGCAATTGAAACACATGTTCCCACACGGAAATTCTATAGCAAGCCTCACTCTCCCCAATGGTTTACTTCTACTTGTGCAGCTGCCATCTACACGTCGAGGAAGAAGGAAAACAAACACGATTTAACTAAGCACGACACAAATAAAGTGTTAACGAAAAGCTTTGATATTCTCCTCGCACAGAAATCGAAAAGTATAACCAATTTTAAATAAATACTATAAACTCTCTTTCACAGATAAATAACTAATTCTTTTTAAGGAAAAAAAAATGTGTAGGATCAACAAGGAATTGGACCCAGTACCTACACATTACGAACATTGAGAAAAGGTAAACTCAATCTACTATTTTCTGTATAAACGCAAATGCTGAATTATTTTTTCAGGAAAAGGCTGAATGGGAAGCCATCAGGGATCAGGCAAATAAATAAATAAATGAAAGAAATATTTCTTAAATAACCAGGTACAAATTTTGTAAAGTTTTTTTTCCTGTAGAGTTGGTACTATAGAAAAAGTAAATCAACGAAGTGTGTTGTTTCTGAAAGAACTCATTTTGTCATATTAAGTAATTCTAAGTCTTCCAAAAACAAAATGGGCGATTTTGAAAAACAGGTGCTTGAAATGGTGAAATTCCAACAAAGTCAACAATTAGAACTTGAAAGAAGGTTCCGAGAAGTACAATTGGCAATACAGAAACAAAACGACGAAAAGCAACTGACATTAAAAAAACAGATGGATTAGAAGCAGTTAAATTTAATGAAATACTTCGAGGAAAAACAGGAAAGAGAAAAGAAAAAATGAAGAACAAATATTGGAATTGAAAAAATTACATTTAGAGCAACAAAACTAATTCAGATAAAAAATAGATTTCATAACACAAGTTTCAATAGATAAGGACAGAGGAGAGGAAACCAGCACGACTTTTTCCCAAAATGCGATCTGGTCAGCTATTGATACATTTCACTATGCTCCTATGAGTTTCGGTGTCTCTGCAAATTACAAACCGAAGAGCATCGAAAACGGGAGAACTCCCAACCATTCATGACGACCATGATGATGGGACTAATTAAATTAATTTAATTAATTTGCTTTTATCTATTCATGTTCAAATCAATTTTAATAAATTAATACATAAATAAAAACAATACATGTCTGACAGAAACGATACATGTGATGGGAAGACCTTGGTCACGATCTTCTGTTAAAAAAGTCATATTGGAAAAACCGTTTTTAAGGACGCAAGGTATCTTTGATGTTTATGACGGTGATGATGATGATGATGAACAAATAAATAAAGTAAAAGATTAGTAAAAAAAAAACAATACAATTCCAATATGAACTTTTTAACAGAAGATCGTGACCAAATTCTACCCATTACACACACACACACACACACACACACACACACACACACACACACATATATATATATATAGAGAGAGAGAGAGAAAGAGAGAGAGAGAGAGAAAGAGAGAGAGAGAAAGAGACGGACAGACAGACAGACAGACAGGTAGGCAGAGAGACAGAGACAGAGACAGAAAGACAGACAGACAGAGACAGAAAGAGAGAGAGGATGAGAGGAAGAGAGTTAAGTTAAGTCAAATTATTTGACTTAGGTAGACAAATGAAAAACAACACCTTAAATACACTTAGATAAATTAAGTCTAGATACCCATAAATACTGGTAACGATTTTAAACATTTTGGTAAGTTGAGATATTGTTCTATAGCTTTGTAGTACATCATATATATATATATATATATATATATATATATATATATATATATATATATATATATATAAGGGAAATGGTATTCCGACGAAATAGAAAAATAAAAAGGAACAAACAAACGTTTCGTTTTTATTTCGAGACTTCCTCTGGATGAATGAAATCAAAAAAGCAAAAACAACAGTACGAATATTTGAAAATTTTCTTGTGAAAAGTTATGACGTTGTTCCATTTCAGAAACGGAAAAATATATTGAAAATTCAAAACAGGGGAGGGGGGCTTGCGTTGTTAAAGAGAGGGTGTTTTTAATAACGTCATATAGCCGTTAATATATTTTTAAACGATATGACGCAGCTAATATTCTTTCTGGGGAAAAATATGTCCGTTAAAATTCAAATATAGGCGTGTAACTGAAATGAAATGAGTGTATTTTTGTAATTTAATTATTGATTGAGATTATATGAATTAATTGGTGCGAGAGGGTTAACCAGTGTGTACGATTAGATTATGTTCTTTTAATAGCGCTACACTAAAGAAACCTCCACGTTGTGTAACTGTGCTTGAATTTGCGATAAGCGCTGATTCAAGAAGTATCCGGCGCGGTTTATTTGAAATAAATTTAACTATTTTTGTGATAATACTCCGTACATGGGCGAACGGTGGCCTTATAGAGGTACAGAATACTTTCAGGCGTAAGTAACTTTCTAGCACGGTAGAGAGAGCCCATCTTCTTCGCAACAGCCGCGGTAATACCCTCGAATGCATCTGTTCCAGTGTTATGCAACGGATGTCTGGGACCATTCGATACATAACGGTTAAAATAAACCTTTTTAAGAAACTCGAAAGGAGGGCATCGAATATCGATTGTCCACCAGTCGAAGAGGCAAAAATAATTACGTCGTAAACAGAGAAATCGGACGACGATTTTTTTGTTTACAAAAGTGAAGGTTTGTGGGGAGACGCATTTTTGGCTGAAACGTGACATTCCTTGCACTACAATGGAGGATCGGAATGTCATGTAAAGCTGGCACGAGGTGGCGACGCACGTGTATAAACAAATTCAATAGTCGGTCAGATGAAGAGAAATGGGTTACTGAGTCTTTGGGTCAGATGCAGCCAATGCATTTGTCAACAAAACTTAAAACGTGACCTGGAAATGCGTGATTCATTATCGATAACAGAGTTGATCGACCAGTGGAATGGAAAAATACCGAACAAAATCATGTCAATATAATGACGTGATTTTTGGAGTCCAGCAGAAGGAGCAGGTCTAAGGACCACAGAAGAACGTGCGTTTGTCGAGTGCGTAACGTCTCTTCCCCTCCTCTCCATCACTGAATGACAGAGAAGCAAGCCGCACCGTTGAACTATGAACTGTTGAAAATCATTTATGTACAGAATGAGAAAAATATTCCTATAACAAAATATATTTTTATACAAAAAGCCATCGTTTCTTACGTCTTGATTGTTGTGCTGAGTTACGTCTGATTGTTGTGTGCATGTTAATTTTGTTTCAGCCGGCAACGGTATTATGACAAGCGATTGACAACTGACGAGCGAAGTACTTTCAAGTAATGTATCTTTAGCCATAGCTATTGGTGGTTGAGAAGATTTCTTGTAATTATTAAACGAAACGAGCTTAGTCTTGGCAGCATTGAACGTTACCATCCATTTTTTATCCCATTCCACTACAGACTGGTTTCGGTATATTCTCTTTTAGCTGTCGCTACTTCTTTTTTACGATTAATTCTAAGATTTATAATCTTTTGTCTGTCTGTACTAGACTTATGCCCGATAAATCTGCGGTATGCATGTTGCTTTTGAGTAATGGCAGCTGCGCAAGTAGATGTAAACCATTGGGGGAGACTGGGGTTTACTATAGAACTTCTATGAGGGAACATGTGCTTCAATCGCTGCTTTGAACTATTCAGTGGTCTTATTTGCACACTGATCCGCAGGAAGAGAAACATATTTACCTATTTACTCTGTGTTTGCGGAACGGCCTATAGACGAAAAACTAAGAGAGGAGTTTGGTCTTCTCTCCCCCCCCCCGCCCTGTCTACAGACTTTAAACTTGATATATAGGAGCTTTGGATCAGTGAAACAAATTCGATTTGGTTTCTAGCTGGTAAAAATAGTCACTAAAAGATGAAAATTGAAAAAAAAGTGACCTAAGCAGAAGTAAGTCTACTATAACTGTTGCTTTTCCGCATGCACAACTATAGATTCTTTATTCAATTCGCTTTATTTTGAACGTTTTCTGATCCAACTATCGATAACTCAAGCGGTAACGACTAAGGCTTTGTACTCCAAATGTTTAAGTTTATATTTTAGCTGATGGCACTCACGTCATTTTTTTTTTTTTTACTTTTGAAATCATAATTATATATTGGGCACAATATAATATTTAATAGAAAATTAGCTCTTATAATAAACACGAAATCTGTATGAATTCAATATCATATTTAAGCGTATTTTGCGAGTGAATCATGCCGGGGGAGTGCACTGCTATATTTTTGTACAATATACAATCAATAGCGTTTTGGTTCTGTTAAAGTGTAACCAAACCGGTGGGGGTCGCACAATTCTGTGTCATGGGCCCAATTAATGTAACCAGGCCGTTTCTATCCCCTAAACACATGGCTATCCTTAAATCCTTGTGGCTACACTTTTATCTTCGCCTAGTGATGGACCCTTCAAAATGTGATCAGACGTTCACTGGTCACTGGAATCGCCGCTCTTATGCTCAGTGTGTGGCAATACATTTAACACGCTGGCTGTTTGTGGTCAGTTATCGTGGTTGGTGTTGCTGGTATATCGCCTCGGGCGTCAGATTTCAGGGTAGATCTGGAAATTAACTGCATCATTCTCCATTACCAAAACAATCAATAATCAATGATAAATCTGGCGATCATTTTCTTATAAACGAAAATAAGTACTGCATGAAATAATTTCAGATACAATCATGCAAGGAAAGTTAATTTTTCTGGTGCTGGGTTTTTACTTAAATAGATTTTCGTTACAAGGCCGGTTATGAAGAAAACTTTGTCCTTCCACATTGCTCTTTCAGAGAGGGAATCCAGCTTTAGTCTAGAGCCCAAATGCTGACGCGCGCTCTCTTCAAGGCCAACAAGCGAATTTCTCTTATCTGCTAAAAACAATTTTTTTTTTATAGAAACGACAGTTTCCCCTCTCTGTCCTTTAGAAATTAGCATTTCTCCCTCTGGTCTCTTTTCTTTCTTTCTGTTAATCCACATCTCTCTTTAATTCTCTTTCCTTCTCTCGAATTCCCTCGTTCCAAGCTCTTTCGTTTCATTTTCTTTTTCTTAACAAAAAAAAAAAAAAAAAACTCAGGTTAGACCAATCCCAACAAACTCTCTCTTCCCGCCGCTATTCAAGTTATTCCAGCCATCATTTTCAAGGTGGTCTCTTGCTTGACAAAAAACAGGTGATTTATTTCTAAGATTTTTCTGGTCACTCAAGCAGACTTTTGACGCTAACTTGTCAATTTTATTTCTTTGGGAAATTAATTTCCCCCACAATATCTCAACAAAATCATGTTCTATCATACTTCTGAACATATGAGAGTTTTTGGGCCAAACATCAACACCCCCAACCACAGCTAACCCTCCTGGCTACAAGCAAGACAATCTGGTCCTGTCCAGGATTGAAAATAGTGCTACACTATAATACTGAATAAGAAATTTCAATAAATTAAAATATCATATTTCAGCTTATTTTATGACAGGGCAAAGCCGAGTGGCCAACTAGTGTATATATATATATATATATATATATATATATATATATATATATATATATATATATATACATATATATACAGGGTGGGCCAAAATAAGGGTCCTATTTTTTAAAATTCATAACTTTTTTATTTATTGATTTTTTTATTGATTTTTTCAGAATAAGTAAAGGGTCAGTCTAAACACACATAAAGTTTGGTGAGTTTAACTTTTATTTTGTGGAAGTTATTCAAATTTAAAGACTCTTTCTGAAAAAAAAAATCAATAAATAAAAAAGTTATGAATTTTTAAAAATAGGACCCTTATTTTGGTCAAAATAAGGGTCCTATTTTTAAAAATTCATAACCAATGTCAGTGCGAGAAAAAACTCAACTTCATATATATATATATATATATATATATATATATATATATATATATATATATATATATATGAAGTTGAGTTTTTTCTCGCACTGACATTGATATTAAAAGCTCACTTTACTATTCAAAAATTACAAAAACGAACTTATTAATAGAATCAGTCATATAATATGTATATTACTCAATAAGCTTTTTATATCAATGTCAGAAAAGGAAAAAACTCAACTTATATATATATATATATATATATATATATATATATATATATATATATATATATATATATATATATAAGCACTAAATCACTGAATGTTTTAATTTCGATTCTAGTTATGACATGTCTTATTTTTTAAAACTTTTAAATCACTACTATATATCGGGTACAACATAATATTCAATAGAGTATTAGCTCTATAAAAATAAATAAGAAATTTGCATAAATTAAAATAGATAAATATATTACTAGACTGGGAAACGCCGGGCGGCCTGGTAGTTTATACGTATATATATACAAATGAAATGTCTGGTTTGTTACTTTTTGAACAACTAAAAAAACACCGAACCGATTCCTTCGACATTTTGGTATAGTATTTTCAGTTTACTCATGCGTGTTTTTATATATTTCTTTTTAATTATAACAATATACTTAATTTTTATTTAATAAAGTAGGTGGTTATATTTGTTACGATCTGGCCATTTTTTTTTATTTAAGGAAAAATCACATCACCGCCTACCGTCATGTGACATCACTAAAAAGAACTTTTCGTCTCGCTTCATAATGTGTTTACAATATGGGTGAATTTTAAATGGATAACATGTAACCACGTGATTATTGTAAATGTAATTATGTGATTGAAATTTAATTTAAATT
The DNA here is from genome assembly GCF_053919585.1 of Euprymna scolopes. NCBI lineage: Eukaryota > Metazoa > Mollusca > Cephalopoda > Sepiida > Sepiolidae > Euprymna > Euprymna scolopes. The sequence continues at coordinate 85,268,936 of NC_136500.1, forward strand.
GACCACATGTGGTCGCTTTCCTGTCAAACAGGTGCGGACTGAGCCATCAGACCGTTCGGACCTGGTCCGAGGGCCCGGCACTGAGGGGGGGGGTCCGCCTGACTCGGGCCCCTTGTGTGTGTTTCTCATAGCAGTGTGGGCTGCCGAACACAAGTACGGGCAGATCTGTGACCGTACAGAAATGAATATTTGGAGAAGAAAAAGTATCATCGTTAGCAATTAAACTAATTTTGTGAAGAAAGAAAAACAAAGAAAGTAAAAGAAACCTTACGAATGAATCCAGTAAAAAAAGGAGTTGGGGGGGGACTGTTAAGTACAAACCCGGTTCTCAGCTAGACTGCTTTATCGGATCCTTTTTGATTTGCCGCACTTGCACCCCTTGCCTGACCGAAAACACCCAATAAATTATTTTCATATTCTAAAACTACTCTGGTGGTCATAAAATATGGCGCCTGTAGTCCGGGGGTACCGCCGACTGATCGTTCAATTCTTAGCGAACACACTCTCTCTCTCTCTCTCTCTCTCTCTCTCTCTCTCTCTCTCTCTCTCTCTCTCATCACCGTCCTCCAAAAGACACTAAAATTTTCATATGATATTTAGAATTTCCAAAGAAAGGACACTTTATACATTCCTGTTGCCATTACCAAGCATTTTAGTTAAAATATTGACTAATTATTTTGTTTGCATCTGTTACAAATTTGTTAATTTGTTACAAATATTGAGTAAATTTAAATTCGTATTCTGCAATTTCGTAAGCCAAAGTTTTTAGAATGTCAATAAGAGGGTTCAACGCGAATTCAAGTAAAATATATTTTTTAAAATTTAATCAGTATTATTTTTAAGTTGATGAAGGGGTTAATACTAACAGTCAATTTATGTCAGTGAATGAATGCCATAGATCTTTACACATTCTTCTGAATCACTGATTAATTTTAGTTAAGATATTTATACGCATATGTGCACTCACTGTGACTTATCTTGTTTGCTCTTCAAACATTTTACATATGTAAGTATAGTCGCTGTGTTTTGAAAGTCTGTTTTTTAACACCTTAGAAGAAATTTAAAGAAAAAATCATTACTTAACTCATAGAGAACCAACTTCCAAATAAATAAATATAACTATTATTTGTAAATACGTACTCGAAATAATAAATCAAAAAGAAAATTTACGAAAACCTCAACTTTCGAATATATCCGATAATTATTATTTATTGATTTGTGAAAAGAAGGCAAGTAAATTAAAAACAAAATAATTTAAAAAAAACAAATGCGATAAAATGCCATGCTCTTGTTAGTTAATAATCATTAACAAACAAAAATGTAATGTGTAATTAAAAAAATTACCTTTATATGATCTTAATTAGTAAAATTCAAATTTTTGAAATGTGCCTATATTAACAACAATTTCACAATGAATAAGGAACGTCCAAAAAATCTATCCCCTTCTTATCAGTGTGCAAATATACATCGAATATAAAACTAACCCGCGTTCATATTTTAGATAAATGTAGAGAAATGATTATAAGTTACCACGTTAATAAAAGTTCGATTTTTTACTTACCGATAGAGGTTATTCTACGTAAAAGATACTGTGTTTTTAAATAATGAAACAAAATTTATTCATATATGTCGCAAAAAGTTTAGCTTATAAACTTGACTCAAAACTTTGAAGATATATTTTTCTATGTTGGTTCAGGTTGGTGTCTGGCATTTCCAATGGAAAGGGAATATTTTACAATAAATTTGAAGAAAAAAAATCAACTATTAAAAAAATTGAAAATTATTCCAAATATTTTCAGATTTGTATACACATGGGTAAAATTTAAATTGAGAAATGTTTAATGAACTAAAAAAAGTATTGCATTTTTATACCAAAACTAAAACACCCGTCGTGTATCGTGTCCTGTTTTGTCAAATATTTTGTTTAGTATTTACTTTTTCAAAAACTCTTGATTGAAATAATATGTAAGAATTTAAATTTTACGTGACGCCTACATATATATATTATTCAGTGTTGTACATTTATTACTGATTAAAATAAATTAACAAATTAAGAAATAATACATAAATTAACCGATTTATAAAATATTTATAAAAAAAAACACTTTTGAACTTTCTTTTTCATTTTTCTATAAATGACCAAAAATGAATTCACATATAATTCAAAAGTTTATAAAAGTTAACATTTTGTGGGTGTTTTAAAAAAATTGCGAAAATGTGTGAATACCAATAGGATCTTCGATTTGTTTCATGCTGTTTCTATTTTTTTAACTATACTTTGTAGTACTTATTGAAATATTTTGGTAAATTGGGTTCTTCTACAGTTTATCGCTGAAAATGAAGACACCATTTTATTTCGCGCACCTGTCATTATAATCCGAAGGAAAAGTCAGTATTTTAAACTATGACTGAAGCATGAAATAAATAACAAAAAATAAAACTAGACAGTGATTACTTACGTAAAGAACAAATTAACCTAAAATTACAATTTATTACTTCCGGAAAAATAAAAAAAAATAAAAAATAAAACATACAGTTAATAATTATGAGCATGTCCTTTTCTTTTTCTTATTTATTTCATTCCATTTTCTGTTTTTAATAAAAAAAAACAAGGCCGATAGCCCTTAGTCGCGTGCTCTCGTGTAAGTTAATGCAAACAATAAATGAATGCGTGAAGGTAGGATTGACATAAACTTCTTAAAGATAAACTAAAATAACCGAAAAATGGGCTCAAATGACTTAACTAAATAAAAAGTAAATGACTTAGAATGACATTAATGACCTTAAGGAATACTTGAATGACCTTAAGAATGACTTGAATGCTTGAAAAATGACTGGAATCCTTCAAAAATGACTTGAATGATCTGGAGAATGGCTTGAATGTCTTTTGAGAATGACTGGTTGTAAAGTGGGTGATCATTTTACGTTAAATTAATACAGAAAAATGATCCCCCGCTTTATATCACAAAAAGTATTTGGATTAGGGAATTTGAAACGTTATTTTCGTATTCAGGACCCCCAAAAATCAATAAATAGTGGTAAAATAAACATTAAAAGAAATAAAAAAGTAAATGTGTTACGGACCGACCGGCAGAGTGATTTATAGAGTTGCTTGCACACAACTAAAAAACTTTTCTGTAGTATGCATTTAAAAAAAAACTATTCTCGGTCGGTCAGTCAGTCGGTCCGTAACACACTTACTTTTTAGTTACAAACATAAGTGCGATATCGGTTAAGAACAGATACTACACTTTTATTTTAGCCAAAAGGCCAAGAAGAAAAGTGTTACCGACCGACCGACGGAGTGACTTATAGAGTCGCTTGTACGTGACTAAAAAATATGTACGTTTCTTGAAAAACTTTCCCGTTTTCATAATGTTCTCTTTTCTTTTCTTTATTTACTTTTTTTTTTCGTTGTTTTTTTCCGGACATAATCACAATCTAGTTTAATTTTTTGTTATTTATTTAATGCATCGGTCATAGTTTAAACTGATTTCTCCCACAGATTATAACGACGAGTGCGCGAAATAAAATGGCGTCTCCATTTTCGGCGATAAACTGTAGAAGTACCGTGAATTGTATCAACATTAGCTTTCTTGAGAAAATATTTGCTATATTTACTTTATAACTGCATTTTGCCAAAGATGTCACTTTCTTTGAAATTGAAAAATAAAATGAAAGTTTTGCAATATCGTGAAGAAATCGTAATTACCACCGCATATAACTTTAATTAAATTATAACTAGTTTTATATTTGCCTTCATCCGTTATTACGTATTTTAAGTAATGTTTGATCATTAAAACACTAATTGATGAATATGTGTTTCTTTAATGTTACATCCCGAGAACCACTCACCGACTCATTGCAGTTAGGGTCGTTAACATTAAATTATTATTTCAGATTTGTGAATAAAAAGTACAATAAATGGAATTAAATATTATTTATTTTACTAAAAAGCTATGTTATCGATTTGTAAACCTTATGAATTTTGAAGGGCTCGATATGTTAAGGATTTTTGACATTCCTATTATCTTATTCGTGGACTTTAGGGTGAATGAATAGAGTTGAATTCTATGTTTCCATTAATGGAAACTTTAGTTTCATTTAGGTTCTGAAATAGTGAAACTACATATTTTATTTTCATTTTATAATTTTAAAACCTGATATTCTACATAAATACTTGCTATCGATTGTATTTTCTTTGTTATAATGTACTTACTTGCTCTTTATAAAATTGTTTCCAAACAGATTTTACCCAGAAGCAACTATTTGTCTGGTGTGCAGGTAGATAAACCCTATTTAATGGTGCCTGACTACAAGCATAAAAGTGGTGCTCAAAAAAGAAAAGAGAAAAAAGTACGATTGTTGAATGTTATTCTTTCGATCAAATTCGTTTTTAGGGGTACAATTAAAAAAAGGCAGACGTTAGCGAGATTGCCCACCTGCTAAATTCCACAAGTTTCACTTTTTTAACAACCTTTTTCCTGTTAATATTATCGATTAAATACTAGTTTTAGACTATAAGAAAAAAAAGTTGAAAAAACATTTTTTATAACTTTTCACGTGGAGGTTCATTTCTCCATTATAACATTGTACTAAATTGAATACGAAATTTAATGACTGCTGAACCCTCACGTGAAGTTATAAAAAATGCTTTTTTCTGATTTTTTTATGACCTGTAACTTAAGTCTTTAATGACAAGAAAAAAGTTTTTTAAAAAAGTGAAAATTGTGGAATCTAGGAGAGGGGGATCTCGCCAACGCCCCCCCCCTCCCCCAAAAAATCGAAAAGAACCTCTCTCAACCATGCGGGCAATAGTTTGATTTCGTGTTTCCAATAAGGGGAATAGATTCACTTGGACTTTGTATTAAAAACTGAGCACCCCTTAAAAATATTTAATTATTGAATTTTTTGCATTTTGGTCAAATTTCTAGTTTGCAATCATTGATAATCTACTCGAAAAATTGAAAAAAAGACGAAATTAGGAAGAATTGTACTCTTCCAGAATTTGACCTGAATCCTCGGGTAGGAGTGTCAGAATTCGTCATTAAAAAAGAGTGATTTAATAGACTCCCTATCTTTCGAAGCTTATAACAATATGAATAATGTAATTTAAATCCTAATTTTTTTCAATAAAAGGAGCAAAGACCAAACTTTAAAATAATAAAAGGTTTTATCGAAAAATATACAATATTTTTTTTAATCGGTTTTCTTTAAGAAAGATTTCACGAAGTTCAACGACATTTAACTTAATCTAAAAATAATAAATGTATATAAATTAAAAAAAATCACTTACTTATATAAAATACTAATCAATGGATGCTTCCATTCTTCATTTATGAGAATTTGTCCATATTTCCATGTATTTTTTAAATAAAATAATTTTTTAAACAACTGTTTGAAAGAACCGCCATTACGTAAGCATTGTTACGGTGTTAGCGAAGCGCCCAATCGGTGTTTCTTCCTGTTTTTAAATACGGATGGATAGAAGGATGTAAAAACAACACGTTCGCATTAGCCGTATAGCCTTGTGCGTGAAGAAATAGTGTCATCATATATGAAAACTAATCACATTTTACTTATCAGTGTTTGCCTTTAAAAATAAACCACTCGAGGATTTTTTTTTTATTCTTTTCTGAAAGGACTGCATGAGTTTTTGATTTAATATATTTTATTACTTCTTTATGGAGTGACTTTTTTAATATCTAAAAAAAAACATTGAATGAAATAGAAAAAATTATCGTAATTCTACAAAATTTTCTGGCCAAGATTATAAGTATTTTATAATTGGTTTTAAACTTTGGAATTTACAGGTAAATTTGCAAATAACTGTTCTTTTTTGTTTTAAATTAGCTTATTTTATTTATTGATCTTTTATTTTCAATTTGTGATATATAAATGTGAGGTAAGAAAATTAATTATTTTCATTTGAATAGACATTTCAAAATGGGGGGGTGAATTTAAAAAACGTTTGTCTAAAATATTATATTTAGTTTATTGGAAAGAGCATAAAATTTCACATTCAACCTGAAAATATCGTAAAAATTGAACGATTAGAAAAATCTTGATAGATTTTTAAAGTTTAACAATTGAAAAAAATTTAACTCGTAAAATGTAATTGATTTCATTGCGTAAAAAACATGGCTGCATGAACGCGCACATGGACTTTGTAAACACTGTTTGTTTTTTTTATAAAAAATAATATTTCTATTATTTTTTTGAACAACTTTAATAGTTTATTTTGGAAGTATATTCCATAAAGAAAATAAAAATCTACTTTAAAAAGAGAAATAACGAGTTGTGCATATTTTATTCGCAGTTTTGTGTTAGGGATGTCAAATATTCTCAAAAAATTCTGACACACCTAATCCTCGGGTCCAATTATGGGTAAGGCTAGACGAGCAATTACCGGATTAAGCCGAGCGTTCTTCAAATGTTGAAACACTAAAACGACATTTTATTTTGCATAATTAATAGGCGTGTGACAAAAAATAATTCGTACATTTACTTGAAAATAAAAAAAATCTGTACTTTCACCTAACAATTTATAGTTTTCATAAAAAGTATTCATGTTTTCATATAATAAAGATTCTATTTGCAAAGAGAAACGTTTATGATAATTTTCTATAAAAAATGTAAGTTTTTTTGGAAAAAACTTTTACCTAACAATTTACGGTAAAAAAATCAATTTCTTTATAAAACAATTGCGAAAAAAATAAAAGTAACTAAACAATACAACATGCGACTTTTCTGGAAAAAAGAAATATATATATTCAATAAATTTGCAGTAGGTTTTTGTTATTTTATATTAATTGTACTTCTATTTTTTTCCAGTTTGTTTGTTTGGAAATTCGTCTGCATCTGTTACTTTGCTCGGCTTCTCCGGTGACTGCCGGTAAAGTGCGAAATATAATTGACGAAAAATCCCGAGGATCTGGGTCAAGTTATGTAAGAGTACCGAAAAATATGTGAGATTTTCATTGTACAGATATGCCGATAAAAAGGACGCTTCTTCAATATCGTAATGAAATCGGCCAGCTGAAAATTTGATATTTAATTTAAAAAAACATGATAACTCCTAACATTGTTTGTCAATCACAACAATAACCAATGTAATATACCTAATTGTCGTGTCACAATTATTTCGATGTCCAATGATTCACGAAAAAATGATTACGGCTATGTTTGATCACGTGACATGTGACGTAAACAAAAGAGAAATAGCTAAAATTTCTTATTTCTTCGAAAACTATTTCATTTAATCATTAATTTCTCCCTCATCGTTTTTCGTAACTTTTGGCTATTTTCATTACTGTGACATGGCAATTCAGTAGATACTATTGGTTTCACTTGAAAATCAATATTTCGATTTGTGAATTAGCAACAATAAAGAAAAAGCACCAAAATGTTTATGCATATTCTCATTAATTATATTTGAAAGCAAAATATTATATTTTCTTGGAATAAAACAAAAACAACAGTTTACCAAACTATTCCTTTTCTTTGAAAAATTATCCGACAACATGTGTACATTCTTTTTTTCTTCATTCTGAATTATCAATGGTCTCCCACTCACTTTGTTAGTTTATTTTATAAACAGTTTTCCTCTAAATTTTTCCATCAGTTTATCTTTGATAACAAACTATACTTACATCCAAAAAGAAAATCGGCTAATTTTTTTTTACTTTTCGAGATTTTCCAGTGCGTGTTCACATACATGTCTATAGTAAAATTTAACCCTCATGTTTTCAGGAAGAACAGGCAGTGAACGTACATTGTATGATTTAAATGGATATACCATTTTAATTTAAAATATTGCGCTTCACAATTCGCTTGGCGTTTGCAATAACCATTAACACGGTTCAGGGACAATGTTTTCATTTTTGTGACTTACATCTACACCATGATGTCTTCTTACATGGACAAGTATATGTTACGTCTACTACAGTCGGAAAATCAGACAATCTCTACATCTGCACAGAAAAAGCGACACCTGAAAGTATTGTGTATCCAAAAATATTGAGAATATAAAACATATATTTTGTCTTTTTCGTTTTTGTGTTCCATTTAAACAAACTGAGCCACAGCAACGCGTGGCCGGGTACAGCTAGTATGTATATATATATATATATATATATATATATATATATATATATATATATATATATATATATATACTATAGAAAAAATCGTAACTTACTTGGCTAGCATGTGTGTGTGCTTCAAAAGGGACGGTTGTGTAACAATAAAAAGAAAGAAAGAACAGCTAAAATGGCGATCCCAGTTGGTTTTATGATTGACGGTCACGTGGACGACGCCGTTTCTATGCAAATGGAACAGGTGATTAGAAATGGATGTGAAGTGAACAGGGGAACGAGATGGAAGAAAGCGTACGAGTCATATTGAAAAACTGTCAAGTTTTGGAGTTGAAAATTTTGACAACAGGGTGTCAAGTAAGGAGTTATGACAACAGAGTGCCGAATTTACCCGAGAAATTGATAGTTTAACGATCGATATATATATATATATATATATATATATATATATATCTCATTCAAACACGGTAGTGTTTGGATATAGGGTTAAGTGGCAGTTTTAGTCATTTAGAATTGCTTTAAAGCTTCACCGCTCATTCATTTTTTGACCAAATTTCAAACAATTATATTGTGAAAAGAATCTCCAATTTTCGTTCAGTAAAACAAAAGTTATGATGAATATATTGGTGTTTAAAATCGCACAAAAAAAACGTAAGGAGGTGAACGACATTTTTTATGACTGGTTTCTATAGCAACCACGTAGCTTTCGTGACTACTGTTGCTACTAATTCATCGCTCTCGTTAAAAGAGAAGTAGCAAGTGAAACAGAGAGAATAAAAGAATGAAAGGGAGATAATTGGTGGGATTTTATTGAAGGCAAACGTGTGCTGCACATTGTTATTACATATGTGTATGTTATGTTTATGAGGGCAAAGAAATAAGACTGAAATTAAACAAAGAATAAGGGAACTTATTTGAAACCTGGAAAAATCATGGATTACAATAGAAAAAAGCGAGCATGACAAGTAATATGGTTAAGCTTAAACATGGAAAAGTAAAGGAATAGTTATTAAAACTGGAAAAGAAAAGGACAAGATATTCTAGTAAAAATATAATAAATTTATAACTGAAAATATTGTAGCATTTAGAATTGTTTTAAATTTAGTTTATAACATTATATAATCAATTCTTAATGCTGCAATATTTTAAGTTATAAATTTATTATATTTTTTACTAGAATATCTTGTCCTTTTCTTTCCTAGTTTTAACAACTAGTTCTTTCCTTTTCCACGTTTAAACTAAACTATATTACTTTTCACGATCGCATTTTTCTAGTGTAATATATATATATATATATATATATATATATATATATATATATATATATATATATTATGACATGAATTGGATCACAGATTATTGAATCTTGTGGTATCAGGTCTTAAAAAATACTTTGACTCTGTTTTAAAATGGTTCTTAAATCTTAAAGAAAAACAAAGATTGAATTTCATTATCTTTGATATAAATAATTACTATCAATCTATCTCCCCCATACTCTTAAATAAGGTCTTAATCTATAAATATAAAAGCGAAAATGTATGTATGTATGTATGTATGTGTGTATGTATGTGCGTTCGCTTTTTCTGTATGTCTACAAAAGGCTTTTTTCAGAGAAGCGGTCGCTCGCCTAACAACTTTTTAAAACTTTTATATCACATGTAAATCGTAATATCTCAGACTTGTCAACGGAGCTCGCCTGTCTATTTAATTTGCTCGACTTCGGGAAGATAAGTATTCAACAGTTTTCGCTCTCCTATAATTAATTCTGGCGGCATTTTTTTCGGTTTCCCCCTACCCCCGCGTTCCGCAGTAAATGAAATGCTACTCCGCACTCAACAGTTGACCTCATTAAGTCATTAAAATGTGCACCTGCCAAATCTAAGTAATTAAATAAATTCAAACGCATATCCATTAGTATGTCGCGGTGGTTCAATGGTTAACGTCGCACGCTTATTTTTTTTCACACTTTAATTTACAATCTTGCCTCAAGGGTTCCGGTTCGATCCTCATACTTACCTACCAAAAAATTTTTTTTTATTTTAACCCCCCACCCCGGAGTTTTGATTTACCCAAAACCACACACACCTCCAAACACCCGGGCAACACCGGGTACCCATCGCTAGTGTTTGCTAAAAGACATTCGGACATTACCAACTTGGAAATAAATTAATTCTGTTAGCAAGACGATGCTTAATACATTTTGATGAGAAATATTGGAAAGAAATGATACCTCTTACAATGAAATTACTTTGAATTGTATTCCTTGTTCAAATAATAAATTTTTGTTTTGGAAAATTATATTTTTCTGAATTAAGTTTAAATAATAAAAATCTATAAATGTGTGTGTGTGCGTGTGTGTATGTGTGTGTGTGCGTGTGCGTGTGTGTATGTGTGTGTGTGCGTGTGTGTGTGTGTGTGTTGTATATTTATCTAATAAGGGGGAATGTCGTATGATCGTCTAGTGGTCCAGTCTATTAAATGATATTTAAATGTTCATATGCCGTTGTGCGTGTGTGGTGCATGTATTTTTGGACATACCTTAATGCGTCGTGGGTATTGGTCTACATGGAATCATCTCGTGTCTTGGAAGGGAGACGGGAACCTGTTTTGGACGAAGATTCATTCACTCCAAGACAAGGAATTGGTTTTATAGTTTTTATTCATCTTCCAGATGTCGACTGCAGAAGGATGGAAGTGAATTTCTGGCCTGCGTGATTTCATTTCTTGGTCTCATTTCCACACAAGTCAACGCCCCCACTCCAGTGGAGGGGAGGGAACGACTGTTGAGCCGTCCGTCGCCTTCTAAGTCCAAAACCAATCTCCTCGATTCAGCTAACCTGATCACGTCTCACACACAACCGATCAGCTGACCCTCATTTCTTGTAAACCTGTCTACAATATAATTTGTACACACCCCTCTCTTTCTCAATCCATTCTCTAACATATATATATATATATATATATATATATATATATATATATATATATATATATATTATTAGTTATTTACTATAATAATTACATACACTAGCGTTTTATCCTTTCGGGAATAATCAGTGTAGGGTGTCACGATTAATACCAGTCGATAGATTCGAACCCGTCGAGAGAAATAATCCCTGGGTTCATTAGCAAGGACCTAATCTATTCAGCTTTCGTTAACCGCGAGAAATGCTGTTGAAATTTAAACATTTATTTTTTAAATGCGTTTTAATGTCTGTCAGAGCGATCTAATCATTATATGATGATCTGCGTATGAGAGCTAAATTGACCGACTTTTAATTCAACTGATATATATTAGAAAATTTTCCCAAAGGTTTAGTATATTAAAATCTACTAGTCAGTGGCAATGAACATATATCATTAAAATATTAAGCCAGACGAACTGACTCAAATATTAAGCTACACGATTAACATTTCTGGCATATAATTTCTAACATATATATTTATGAAAGCCAAAACAACAAGAAAAAAAGATTATCTTGTATTTTTTTTTCGAGTGTTTGAAATTGTTTCGACATCAACTAAACAATTTTAAACTTTATATTGTTCAAAAATCTTCAATGGCTGCATCTCATCAGATTTATTCAAAGAAATATAAGGTTAATTCTCTCTGAACATGCTTTCATCTTGTTATTAACGGTATCAAACATGGTGACTAGTCTAATCATGTTTGAAAAAATCCTCTTCCGGAAGAGGATTTATCCAAACATGATGAGACGGATCACATGGATTGATAACAGGATGGAAACATGTTCAGATACGTATTAACCTCGTATTTCTTTCAATAAGTCTGATGAGATGCGACCTTTGGAAATTTTTGAACCATATAAAATTTAAAAGTGTCTAGTTGGCGTCGAAACATTCGAAAAAATACAAATATGATGTAATCTTTTCCCTTGTTGTTTTGGTTATTGCAAGTATATATATATATATATATATATATATATATATATATATATATATATATATATATATATATATGCATGCACGGACTGTCTTTGTCTATCCTAGTTTTTCATTACAGATAGGTAGGTAGGTGTTTCAAGCTCAAGTCTAAATAAAACTCGAATATTATTTCAATATTCGACGGTTTTAATCACTATGCATCAATACAATCCAGGAGGAAGAGCACCATAATAAGGCATCAAACTGAATTTCGTGCAATTATGCTCAGGAGCAGCAGAAGTAGCAGCAACAGCAGCAGAAGTAGCATCAGTAGTAGTAGTAGTAGTAGTAGTAGTAGTAGTAGTAGTAGTAGTAGTGCTGAGTACCATTTGCATATTACGCACGCAGTGCTTAAAGGATGCTTTGCCTCAGGTTCGGGGTAGGTTTTGGAAACTAAAAGTTGCCGACAGGAAAAGAGACAGAACATTCTCAGTCCTAATCTGGGTTATTTGCCCTGAACCAATTACTTGTAAGCCATCATCACTTCTGTCGTCTGTCTCCTCTTCCTACTCATTTTCTCCTTCTTTACGATGCAGGATCTCGTCTAGTGTTTTTTCTTCCAGCGTCTCAATTGATCATCGTTTTTCTACTGATTTTTTTTCCAGCAAGTGAGATGAAATCTTCTTCCCTTCCCTCGCCATTCTCTCCTTCCTTTTGTGTTTTCGTTTCGCATCCGCTCCACCCACCACCACCACCACCACCACCACCACCACCACCACCACCACCACCACCACAACAACAACAACAACAACTAATCAAAGCACATCCACTTTTCTGCTCTTTCATACCGACAGATTCTTCACGCATGCTCGCCTTATTGTTCTCTATGATGCACACTCTCTCCTATCAGCTCTTCTAGTCTCTAGGTTTTTGTTTTCCGTTCAAGCGTCTCAATTCATCAACTTTTGAACTGATTTTTAACAGCTTTCCTCATCTTCCCCTTCCTTCGAGTGTTTCATTTCCTTTTCGTTTTCACCATCCATATCCACCCACATAAGTTCACCTCTCTTTCCCGCGGACAGTTTTTCCTTGCGTTTTTTCACTTGCTTGCTTTATTCAGGAGTGTTCTCCTATTCTTGCTCCTAATCGTGTTGCCTCCCGCTGCTCTTGTGACAAGCTATTGCGGCGGAATCACGGTTTTGGTCCGTTTCCAATTATTGCTTGCTATGAATCTTGTCCATATCACAGCGTCCCTCATACTATATAGAGAAATAAATGAAATAATAAAGTAATGGACCTTTTGTATATGTTAAACAAATTGTGAGCAAACAAACAGACAGGAATACGAAATATGAAAATAAAATACAGATTAACAATAATTGCTTTGCAACTGGAGGAGATTGCCTCGAATGGGACTAGAGTTTCATATGCGAAATATCAATAAAAGTGTCTACATGAAAAAAGTCTGGAAACTTTTTTAAAACATATATATATATACTAGCCGTACCCTGCCACGCGTTGCAGTGGCTCAATTTGGTGTAATGGAAAAATTTAATAAAAGAGAAAATGCATGTTTTTATATTAGTACAGCAATCCACTGCAAAAAGTGAAAAAGAAGGCGAAACTGAAAAAAATGGTGCTCTTGCAGAATTTGATCTGGATCCTCGAGAGTTTCTGTCAATCATTCATGTTTTGGACTTGACCAACAATCAGTGGATGAAGCCGAACGTAGCAAAAATGTTGAAACGCTAAATGCTTTTTTTTTGTTGTTTTAAAAAATGTGATTTAGTAATTAATATTTGGTTGATGGTGGGGGGAGGGGGGTTACTATACACAGATTCGAAAAAGTCGTCCAAAAACAAATAAATGAAAGCAAAGGTAAGGTAATTTACGTTTCTACCTAATTGGATAATTGTTTAGTGTTTTTATGTAATGTAAAATGTTTAATTGGCTCAAAAAACAGAAATGGTCGCGAATTCTGTTGAATACGTTAAGTTTGGGAAAGTAAGTTGAAAACTAAAAACTATACAAAACAGTGTCTGAAACTCACCGAACATATGTTACCATGACATAGGCTGGCATAATGGATAGGTTTCTGACAGTATTTTGTATAGTTTTTTTTAGTTTTAACTCACTTTCTCTAACTTAATGTAATCAACAGTGTCCACCACCATTTGTAGCTTTCAAATACACCAATAAACACTATTTTTCTAGCCAACTAAACGTTACATTAAATGAAAAGGGTTTATGTTACTAAACACAGATACAAAGAAGTTGTCAAAAAATAAATATATAACAAATAAATGTTATCAAAGGCAAGAAAAGTAAGTGTTCTACCTAACTGGATAAGATTTTAGTGTTTTTATGTAATGTATAATCGGTTCAAAAACATTCAATGTTTATCGGTATATCTGAAAAATACAAATGGCGGCAGACTGTATCGAACATGTTAAGTTTGGGGAAATTTTGGGAAAATGAGTTTAAACTAAAAATACTGTTAGGAACTCACTCAATATATGTTACCATGATGTAGGCTGGCATATAATCGGTGGTTTTAAACTTTTGCTCGATACAGGTGACGACTTTTAAAAATCCCTTTTAGTGATTACCTGGTGTGAGGATATTTGTACAACTAAACGGCAAATCTGCTCAAAAAAATCCGGTATAATTTTACTTTAAGGCCCGTTTCACGTTCATATATAACGAAATATTTTATTGTAGATTTCGGTGTGCTAAAAACGAATCTGCAAACCGTTTACGTAGCAAAAAAAAAGTTTTCATGACATTCATGAAATTACTTTTTCGAAAAGTGGGTGATCACTTTTCAATGTAAATTTAACTTAGAATGAGCACCCACTTTCTGGCCACCTGAGAGAGGGGCATTTTTCTGTTTCTTGGCTAAAAAGTTTCTTTTGCATGGTAATAACCCTTGAACTCTGGGACTATTTTCCATTTAACAGCCGTAGCCTTCGTTTACGCTATGCGTAAGCATAAACGAAAGCTGTTTAGCCAATAAACATGGGAAAAAATCCCCCCTCTCTCAGGTGGCTAGAAAGTGGGTGCTCATTTTAAGTTAAATTTACATGGAAAAGTGATCGCCACTTTTTCGAAAAAGTAATTTCTTCATATCATAAAAACTATTTTTTTGTGACGGAAACGGTTTGCAGATTCGTTTTTAGCACACCAAAATCTACAAAAAAAATGTCGTTATTTACGAACGTGAGACGCACAGCCCTTAATGGAAAATTATATAAAAAATCCGGGGGAAAATAGTTTTCAATAAAAACAGCAAATGAATTCGATAGAAAAAAATGGATGCTATTTTTTTTCTTTCTGTGTGTTTCTTGGCTTAAAAGTCTTTTTGTTTGATTTCTTTTGCATGGTATTAACCCCTGAACTCTGGGACTATTTTCCATTTCACAGACGTAGCCTTTGTTTATGCTATGCGTGAGCATAAACGAAAACTGTTAAATATGCATTCGCGTACCAAACTGCCTTGTAAAAAAAACCTTTAAGCCAATAAACACGAAAATAAATGTCCCTTCCTCAGGTGGCCAGAAAGTGGGTGCTCATTTTAAGTTAAATTTAGATGGAAAAGTGATCACCCACTTTTCAGAAAAAAAAAATTTCTTCATATCATGAAAACTATTTTGATACTCCTTGGGCGTTGAGTTCCATGGCGTTGTAATCTTTGGCGGCCATCTTTTTACGTGTGTGTATTTGTTTATGGCGCGTGTGCACGTAAAAAGATGGCCGCCGAAGAATACAATGCATAATACAACTATTTATTTCCACAAAATTTCAATGCAATTTGCGTGTTCAGCATACTCGGAAACCTATAAATGTCGTCATTGAAAGGAAAATTGTGGAGGTGGACCTAATCTAAAAAAATACCAAATTATTAAACATTTCTCCAGCATGTTAGTGAAATTTATAATACTTTAAAAAAATTAAAAAGAAACAAAACAAAAGTTTTGAAAAAAAACTCACCTTTCACAAAAACAATTTTAAAAAAACCCACAAACTGACTAAATAAGTAAAAAAAAAATAATTAAAAATCTCGAAACTTTATTTTCATGAAAACAATAAAAAAAAGTCCTGTTCTCTCTATTTTTTTTCTTTGAGAAACAAATATATTTCTGACTTACAAATGCGGTAGAGACTCATTATTTTTACTTTCTATGGTTTTGATATACCGCGTTTTTATTGCTTACAAAATGGGTGACTGATTTATCAGAACGTTGTAACTAAAAAGTGAGCACCACTTTCAAATGTCGAAATAATGATTTCTTTTTTACATTTATTTTTTTTTTAATAATCTGTTTAATTAGTGTCCAATCAATAATAATCCAGTGAAAAAAAATTCCAAAAACCTATAAGTATAGAAATTAAGCATGGGAGTAATGTTTGTACAACAAAGTAACGTCGCCTTTCGCACTTTTACAAACATTTTTTAAAAAAAGTAACTAAACCATTTATTGATAATTTGTCACGTGTACAAACATTTATTTATTTACGTAGGCTTAACTCCTTTCATGAATAAGAAAAGTTTTACTCTTTAAGAATAATAAAAGGAAAAAGTTACTGAACATTTATAAAAGGACTTCTTTTCATGAAGGCCAGAGGAATAGTTGGCCGAAAATTCGTGAAACAACAACAATAAATAAAAATGGTGCTAATGCAGAGAGCCGCACTATTTTTTAAATCATATTTCCGCGTTTAAATAACGTTTTACGATGTGTTTTTTTTATTTATTCAATTGTAAGGTTAAAGTACAGAATAGGTACAAAACATCCTTACCTCCCCATGTTAAGAATGACTTTATTTCAGCACGGATCACTCTCTGCATGAGTAATCTTATATAGAAAAAAAAACTCAAAAGCAAGCAACAAACTTTAAAAAATACCAAATTATTAAACATTTCCCCAGCATGTTAGTGAAATTTATAATACTTTAAAAAAATTAAAAAGAAACAAAACAAAAGCTTTGAAAAAAACTCACCTTTCACAAAAACAATTAAAAAAAAACACAAACTGACTAAATAAGTAAAAAAAAAAATAATTAAAAATCTCGAAACTTTATTTTCATGAAAACAATAAAAAAAAAGTCCTGTTCTCTCTATTTTTTTTTCTTTGAGAAACAAATATATTTCTGACTTACAAATGCGGTAGAGACTCATTATTTTTACTTTCTATGGTTTTGATATACCGCGTTTTTATTGCTTACAAAATGGGTGACTGATTTATCAGAACGTTGTAACTAAAAAGTGAGCACCACTTTCAAATGTCGAAATAATGATTTCTTTTTTACATTTATTTTTTTTTTAATAATCTGTTTAATTAGTGTCCAATCAATAATAATCCAGTGAAAAAAAATTCCAAAAACCTATAAGTATAGAAATTAAGCATGGGAGTAATGTTTGTACAACAACGTAACGTCGCCTTTCGCACTTTTACAAACATTTTTTTAAAAAGTAACTAAACCATTTATTGATAATTTGTCACGTGTACAAACATTTATTTATTTACGTAGGCTTAACTCCTTTCATGAATAAGAAAAGTTTTACTCTTTAAGAATAATAAAAGGAAAAAGTTACTGAACATTTATAAAAGGACTTCTTTTCATGAAGGCCAGAGGAATAGTTGGCCGAAAATTCGTGAAACAACAACAATAAATAAAAATGGTGCTAATGCAGAGAGCCGCGCTATTTTTTAAATCATATTTCCACGTTTAAATAACGTTTTACGATATGTTTTTTTATTTAATTTTTATTTATTCAATTGTAAGGTTAAAGTACAGAATAGGTACAAAACATCCTTACCTCCCCATGTTAAGAATGACTTTTTAAATAATAACATTATTTCAGCACGGATCACTCTCTGCATGAGTAATCTTATGTAGAAAAAAAACTCAAAAGCAAGCAACAAACTTTTTTTTTGGCCTTATATAATAAAGAAAAGATGTGTAAATTAAAAAATTTGGAAGGTAAACAAATGAAATATGTTTTTTTTTGTTTTTTGTTTTTTACTTATCGAGTTAACAGAAAATTAAACCTTTCGTCAATTCGTGGCTGTGAAATGAATCGAACCGGAAGTTCAGTTTTATCAACAGAACAGATTCGCAGTAAAAAACATATATTTATTTTATTTAATATTTTAATTTTAATAAATCGCGAGGTAAATTTATTTCAATAACATAAAAACGTACCTCGACTCTAAAGATGGGTTATCTGAAAATTTCAAATAAACTGGTAACTTAGAAATAGGGTTTTATTTGTTTAGAACAAACCAACTTTACATTTATATATATATATATATATATATATATATATATATATATATATATATATATATATATATATATTTGAAGTTGAAATAAAATCGGTCAATTTAGCTCGTATTCACAGATTGTGATATTATAATAATTAGATCACTGTGACAGACGTTAAAAACATTTAAAAATAAATGTTAAAATTTCAACCACATTTCTCGCGGTTGACGGTGGCTGAATGCGTTTGGTCCTTGCTAATGGAGTCAGAGATGGCTTCGTTGCCGCGTTCGAATCTCTCGACCGGTGGTACCCGTGATACCCTGCACTGATGAGTCCCGAAAGGATGAAACACTAGTGTCTGTAGGTATATAATGATTATTATAGTAAATAATTATATATATATATATATATATATATATATAAACAAAAAAACAAGAAAACTCTATTAATTGCAAACACTATAACCTCAATCTAATCTGAAGTCTTAAACACTACTTGAACCTAATACATAAGACATAGCCGAATCGGCATACTCTCAATTCATATATTGCTGTGAACAATCATACTCAGTATGGTTTTATTTCCTATATATCCCTATCACTCCACCCTTAATTCGCCTATATTAAGTATCTACCCCCTATACACCCTTATATAACCATTAATAACTACAAATTTTTATTTCAGAGACTCATCCATCTTTTACCATATTTTTTATATGTGAATTCTGCATTTTTTCTTTTTTTACACATGTCTAAATTTCTGCTTCCCACTTATATTGTAAACGTACATATTCCCCCCTCAACCTCATCTTAGTACTTTTACTCCCCTTTAGTATAACTAAATTTTAACTATATATAATTTAGATGAAGAAAAGAACCTTAGACCCGATAATGTTTTGGAAATGACCATATATTTTTTATCTCTTTTTACCTCCTTATTATATACCTGTATATGCATAAATGTGTCTTCTTTTGTATGCGTACTTTATGTTTGTGCCATATTTATATTTGCATTTGTATATTTGCACCTTTCTTAATATCCTCTCACAATTCTGATATGATTTTCAATTCCATGGTCTAAACCCAGCACCCAACACCACCAATCTATGCTAAAAAAAAATAACAACAAAAAAGCAATGATATTATAAACTTTAATTAATAACTAGTATAATGAATACTTTACATAACACATAAAGTAATATGATAGAATTTAACACCTTTTATAACTCATTATAATCATGATACTAATAACTGCTTATTATTAATAATATGCGCATATTTTCGTATTTACATATCCATATAGATCTGTATACTTTTTAATGTACCCGACTAAATTTTAAATTCCCTTAATAATTTCTTAATAATTCCATAATAGTTTTGAATCGCAAATTTAAACTTAAATATTATTCATTTTAATTTTAATATTCGAATACTATTTAATTAAATATATACTTATATCTGTATAATAGTATCTCTGTACGTAGTTTTATTTCTGTAGATCTCTGTAGATTTATTTTGTACATATGTATATATGTGGGTGTATATGTAAATGTATTTGTAAATATGTATATATAGGTGTATATGTATGAGTGCGCGTATGTCTATATATATATATATGTGTGTGTGTGTGTGGGTGTCATTTTTGCACACGTATGTATGTATGTGTATATTTTGTATGTATGTATACAGATGTATGTCTCGGTATGAATATGTCTGCATTAGTCTATCATCTCACCCCTAACTTCAACTCATAACGACACATAACTCCTTATGTCAAAGAATACACGACGTGCAAGCTTTTTTCCTGACACGTTCAAAATCAATGTATAAACAGACCCCCACCCACAACCACTTCCTATACAATTTACAGTTCCAGTAAAATTATGACCCACTTTAATCATTTCAGATTTATATCCTGTTGTTAAAATAATTTGGAATAATCTTTTTTATTATTCTCTTTTTTTTAGAGAGCTCGCAACTTTTTATGATCTTTTTATATTTTTTTGAAGAGCTCCATTTTTCTTTCTAATCTTTCCCCTTTTTCTTTTTTTCGTCAAGAGGTTCGGGGTCGCCTGAGGAAGTCTCTTTGACTGAAACAGATGGCTATTTGTAGCGACCATATGTTTACCCTCAAATAATAATAAAAATATTTTGCACTTTTTATTGAGCACTATCTAACAACCTCGTTGTTTCCATTAGTCCCGACTTCTGAACACCTCAAATCTGAATATATATATATATATATATATATATATATATATATATATATATATATATATATATATATATATATATATATATACTAGCAGACCGTCCTGGTATGTTTGGTCATAAAATACGCCTAAATATATTTTAATTCATGCGGATTTCGATTTTATTATTATTATTATTATTATTATTATTATTTTTATTATTATTATTATTATTATTATTATTATTATTATTATTATTATTATTATTATCATCATCATTATTATTATTATTATTATTATTATTGAACAAATTCTCCAGTCATTAATATATTTTACCCAATATATATTACTGATTTCAAAAGATTAAAAAAAAAACTACGGTGCCATTATCTAGAATTGAAAGCCAAAACATTTAGCGTTCCAGCAACATTCCCTACCGTTTGAGCTAACGACAGATGGATAAGAAAGATTTCAAATTAAACCATTAAGCTATTAATGATTTGGCGCATGCGCAAAAGTGATAGAAATATGTCGGTAAGTTGAAATGAACATTTTTCATTTCAACTTGTCGATATATTTTTGGGTGCGTTATTCATCCATCCAAACAAAAGTTTTACTCGTTGTAAACCATCTTTGGTGTATAGTTTCTAATTTCTGTTAATTTCAGTGTTATGTAACCAATAGTTTAACAGAATTTATTATTACTTATTTATGGTACTTGAATCGTTGGTGTATTTCAATCGCGTAAGAGATCTGCATTGTAACCCAGAGCAACTGCAGGTGTAGATACTGGAAGCGTTTGATGAGGAGTTGCGTGTTGCTGTCTTTCGATTTTCTCTGACATTGTGCAAATGAGCAATTATTGTCAGGTGTTATATTTAACTCCAGCTTGATATTTGAAACGATAAGCTACCCTTTGCATAGCCATCTTCTCAAAAGTTCTCTGCCGTATGTTTACGGACACAAGGTTGTTTTTCAATTTATTTTCGTATCTCAACAAAATGCCCCCCCCCCCAATTTTCTTACTTCACCAAATAACGTTCACCATACATCAGCATTTTGGGAATTCTGTCATCGTTCATTCTCAATATATGATAATGCTCAGCAGAGCTGTGACTGCATAAAAAAGCCCTCAATTCTTGTAATGTTATATTTGGAAAACAAATCGATGTTTGCAACCTTAATACGAAAAGAAGCACAACATATTGTTCGCAGACATTTTTTGTAAGAAAAATTAAGTTTGTGCTATGTGCATGTTTTTGATCCGTATAATAAAGTGGTCAACACAACAGTTTTGCGCACATTGATTTCAGTTTTAAGTTCATAATTTATTATGCCATACCTGTTCACACTGAAACACTTATTACAATATTCTGTGGATCTATATTAAAAAACCTTGTTAAACTTTGTGACATATTTCCATTCTATGGAGGTCAGGCGCGAACAAACACCCCATAATTTTATTATACCATATTTCTTCAAACTGAAACATAATTATCAAAGTATACTTACGCAGATAGACATGAAAGGTCATTATTAAAGTGTGTGCCTATTTCCATTCTATGGAAGCCAGGCGCGAACGCAGGCCCCATAATTTTATTATACCATCCCTATTTAAGTTAAAACATATTTATCAAAGTGTTATTACGTACATCTAAATCAAAAACACTTGTAAATGTTTTTTTTTTTTTTAATTTTTAATTTTTTTATTTCCATACTTTGTGGACCAGGCGCGTACGCAGACCCCACAATTTTAATGAATCATCATTATGCCAGATCAAACATACCCATTCCTGTGTCTCGATACATCTTCTATTATATATATATATATATATATATATATATATATATATATATATATATATAAAAGTAAAAATTTTTCTGTGTGTATCTGTCTGTGTACATTTCCCTACCAAATAACTCTGTCAATTTTCGGTCTACAGACTCGAAATTTGACATATGGAGTATTGAGGTTTGGGAAAATCTTATTTATCGGTTTTCGGCCAGAAATTTGTATGTTAAGGGGTTAAAGTTTAACGATTTGACCTCCGCTAATTTGGGGTCTAAACACTTAAAATTTTAGATATAGGTTACTTGAACATGAATCTGACTTTAAAATTTGGTTTCAGCCCAAAACAATAAACGTTAATGGGTCAAAATTGGGGTCAAAGTTTTTAAAAAATTTGATCTCCGCGGTCTCTAACAAATAAGTCAACCAATTTTTGGTCTACACATTTGAAATTTTAAAGTGTATTTAGACGTAGGGCAAGCTTTTTAATTATTATTTTTTCTGAAAATTTGGCTTCCAAAGGTTCAAAGTTCAAAAGATTTGAACTTTGCGGTCTCTAGCAAACTATTCAGCTATTTTGGGGTCTAAACATTTGAAATTTTACATAAAGGGTGTTCAGACTTTAAGCAAGCTTTTTAATCAGTTTTTGGGCGAAAATTTGCTGCCAACAGGTCAAAGTTGAAAGAGTTGACTTTTGCAGAGTCTACTAAACTCATCCGCCAGTTTTGGATCTAAACACTTGAAATTTTAGATGTAGGTTACTTGGGTATGGATCAGACATTTTAATTTGATATGAGCCCAAAACAATAAATGTTAAAAGGTGAAAATTAGGATCAAAGTAAAAGAAAATTTGACGTCTGCGGTCTCTACCAACTTTTCTCTATAGTAGTTAAGGAAGCCTATTATGTAGTGGCATTAACATACATATGCACACTTTTTAATATATACATATGCATATAAAGTTATTAACACTACATAGGGCCTGAGCAAAGCCGGGAGGAACTGCTAGTTTATATGTAAAAGTGAAAATGTCCGTGTGTGTATGTGTGTGTGCGCGCGTGTGTGTGTGTGTGTGTTTCAGCCTAAAACAATAAATGTTAAGGGGTCAAAATTGGGGTCAGACTTAAAAAAAATTGACCTCTGCAGTCTCTTCCAAATTACTTAGCTAATTTCCAGTCTAAACATTTAAAATTTTATATAAAGGATATTCAGATATAGAGCTAGGTTTTTAATTTTAATTGGTTTGTGTCAAAAATTTGAGCTGCCAATGGGTCAAAGTTCAAAAGATTTTACCTTTGCGTTTCTAGCAAACTACTCAGCCAATTTTGGGTATAAGAATTTGAAATTTATACATAACGGGTATTCAGACATGCGGCAAGCATTTTAATTAGTTTGGGGACGAAAATTTAGCTGTCAAGCGGTCAAAATTGAAAGAGTTGAGCTTTGCAGATTCTACCGAACTCCTTCGCCAATTTTGTGTCTAAAGACTTGAAATTTTAGATGTAGGTAACTTGGATATGAGTAAAACTATTATTTTGATTTAAGACCAAAATGATAAATGTTAAGGGGTCAAAATTAGGGTAAAAGTTTTTAAAAAATTACCTTTGTGGTCTCTACGAAATTACTCAGATAAATTATGGTTTAAGCATTTGAAATCTTACATAAAGTGTATTCACACGTAGGACAACTTCTGAACCGTACATAGGGCCTGAGCAAAACTGGGCTAAACCGCTAATATATATATATATATATATAATTATTACTACAATTTTTTTAAATACCTACAGACACTACCTTTCAGCCTTTTGGGAATCATCAGCGCCGCTTGGAAGATTCGAACCTGGCAAAGAAGCCATCTTTGACTCCATTAGCAAGGAACAAACACACGCAGCCAACGTTAGCCGCTACAAATGCAGTTGAAATTTAAATATTTATTTTTAAATATCAAGACGGTGATAATGATCTAATGATTATGACATCATGATCTGCGGGCGTAAGCTTAAGTGACCGACGTTTAACTTCAACTTTTATATATATATATATATATACATATATAACGATTATATTTTATAAATAAATTTTAACAATTATTTTTACAGACACTTGTGTTTCATGATTACGCAATTATCAGTGTAGGTAATGACAGTACCTGCCAATCGCTAGATTCAAACCCAGTAACAAAGTCAACCTTAACTTCGTGGGTTGGCATTCTACCTCTCGGCTACCAGCAATTAACATAGGAAATGAGGGGAAACAAAGTGCCTGTGAATGTCAAACAAGGGCATAAAAAGTAATCAGTCCGAACGTATTCAACGACAGGAAATCGGAAAATTGCAGTTTGCGCTTACGGTGATCACTTTTTCTTAGTTCCTTAAAGAGGGTGTAACTTTACTTTCTTGGGGGGGGGGCTTTTTATAAAAATATGATATTCATAAATAAATATGCATTAACAATTTTTTACTCCAAGAGACGCCTTTGTTCCATGCTAATGTAATCATCAGTGTGGAAAATGACAATTTGAATTTAATTCTTAAAACATAATTCCGTACTTAGTGATTCCAGACGCCATTTTGAATTTCTAATTTGTAAGAAACGTTTTAATTGGATAATGATCATTGCTGATTAACTAATGAAAATAAACGGCGAATCTTAAGCAATGTATGATACTGTAAGAACGTGTCTATTCTAGCGGAAGGTTTTCTTTCCATCGGGAAAACAATAAATACTGTAAATCAATATACAAATCTTCATTAGTTCATATGTTGTTGACAGACACGCAATTGGTTTATATTTTTTTCATTGCCAATTTCATCTAGTTTGATAAGTGTACTGTCTCCTGGATACGCATACGTTTAGTGGAAGCGTATACAAATCTCAGACATAGAAATTCTTATTGAAAATCAAAACTCTGGAGCACGATATACTTTACACACTTGTGTATTGATCGTCGAAACTGAAAAAGAACGAAAACCAAGTTTCACAAGCACGTAAACAGAAGACGTATTGGAGACGAGGAGTTTACTAAATGCTAAAAACTCGTAACTTAATAATACTGTGGAGCAGAAGATATTTGAGCGTAAAAATAAAAATAAAAGTAAAAATAAAATAAAAATAAAAGTAAAAATAAAAATAAATTAAAAATAAAAATAGAAATAAAAATAAAAATAGAAATAAAAATGAAAATAAAAATTCTAAAAAAAATAAATAAAAATAAAAGTAAAAATAAAATAAAAATAAAAGTAGAAATAAAAATAAAAATGAAAATAAAATAAAAATAAAAATAGAAATAAAAATGAAAATGAAAATAAAAATAAAAATGAAAATAAAAATAAAAATAAAAATGAAAATAGAAATAAAAATAAAAATAGAGACTGAAAATTAAAGTGAAGCATGCATAGGCCCCTGTGAGTGCACAGTGAACGAGGCATAAAAAAATGACTAAGTTTAGGATTTGCTCCTCCCCCATTTAACCCCAAAACCCCCAGGGGGCGTCAAATCCTGGTGAAAATGAACAAACGGTGCAGTTTTAAACCTTAAAATATGTAAATTTGAGTTCTGCACCATGCAATAAATGAATAAATAAATGATTGAGTCCATCAGTTGCCCCATCATTTAGCCCCAAAAGTACCCAAGGCCTTAACATATTTAAATTTGAGTTCAGCACCATGCAAAACTGCTAAATAGAAATACACAGAACATTTTGGACAAATATGGTAAAATAGTCCCTAAAAGAGCCCCTGGGGCACACCCAAGAGTTATCACGAAGTATAGACAAACAAAATTATATAGAAATCAGTAAGTTACAACTTTTCAGAAAGTGTTATAAAAATCCAAGGAATCAATTTTTTTTAATAGTCAATTTTAGCCATTTTAACTCGAAAGGCACCACCAGTGGAGGGCAACTGGAGTTTTCTTGGAAAATCTGTTCTGTTACTCATATCATGTTTAATGTTTGCACAAAATTTCAAAACATTCCAAGGCGTAGTTATTGGGGACCAATAATGCTAGAACTATTTAATTATTTTCTTTTTTTTCTTTTTTTTTTTTCAGAGAGAATAAAGACAATATTTTTACAGTGCCAAAACTGTCAGAATATTTAGAGTATTTCGTCGGGTTCATCTTTTCTGTATTTGCTTCTGATTCTCTCCCACAATCCATGCACTTCTTCGACGTAGCTATTTTTCTTGCTTTGGAATCTCACAATATCCCTGTAAAAAGTTCTTTATATATGTTTAGGCATTTTATTTTGCTGATTCAATAGAAAATGGCACATCCACTAGTATATATCTGATGATTTGAATTTATAAAGCAACATTATCACATATACAGAACTTGAATACCTACTACACACAATTTCTTAGGATCTAAGGTCTCTCTGTACAGGAGTTTGTCAGGAAAGCGTAGCATGAGGATACTTTTCCTACAAGTAAACCCTGACTAAATATTCAAAAAGTAATTGGCAGCCCAAATAAGATGTCCGTCGGCTACTACGAAGAATGATACACCTTCTTCAAGTGATGTTACCTATGTAACAGCACAAAGTTGGAGACTCCACCAGACTAGATGAATTCTTGTCCTTGAATCCAGTAAGACCAAGAGACCGCAAGAAAGATATGCAATAATATATTTAAATGGTTAATTCGGGAAAGAAAAATTGTTATCAACTTCTTTACTAACTCGGTGTTTAACGGGGGAAGGAGAACTTTAATCAAATATTTGAATATCTATGTGTCTCATATAAATATCAAGTGTTAGCCCCAAAGAGGGGTCCCTTTTATTTCTGAGAACTTTGACTTAAGTTGATTACCGAATGTAGCAGCAAGTCTTAGGATCATATACCAGAAAGAACAGTTGGAAATAAGTTGTATACCATCAACTATAACTAGGCAATTCCTTCCGCTACATCCCTAGAAAACGGAGCTATTAAATCTACCCAGTGATATGGGACAAGAAAGAGAAAGAAACAACCTTAGTAGAAGGTAGTGTCCTCAATGATGCTGGATCAAGTAGAGCTGAGGCAAAACAGAGGGCGAAATACCAAGGTCTTGTGTACGGTGTGAAAAGAAACTGGAATCTGAGGAAGATCTTCATCATTCTAGTAATTATAGAAACAACCGTACTCGTGAAAAATAGTTTCAAAATTTACTTGGTAAATATACTCGATGAACTAAGTGCAAGAGGGATACGAATAATTGCACTTAAAAGGGGTTGTTTGAATCTTTAAAAGATCTCGGTTGGAATGCATGAGATAGCGAGGGAATATCTGGCATCCGGTAGATTGCCTCATCCCCGGATAGAACAAAATAATACAAACAAAATTAAAAGAGAGAAAAATTAGGGCCAGTGCATGCACTCAGATGTCATCTCAACTTTCTGGAATTTATGGCCGTAAATATTTTTATATAAAGACTGACGAATATTGAAGGTTGAGAACCGATTTTATTTCTTACTAACAACTTACTAACATTAGGAAAGGCAAAGTGTTCGTAGGATGGAATGTGATTTAACAAAGGAGATGAAGGTTCGTAAAATGTTTGTAGGTATGTATGAATTGACAAGGAATGAATGTTGGTAAAATGTTTGTAGGTATGTATGAATTGACAAGGAATGAAGGTTCGTAAAATGTTTGTAGGTATGTATGAATTGACAAGGAATGAAGGTTCGTAAAATGTTTGTAGGTATGTATGAATTGACAAGGAATGAATGTTCGTAAAATGTTTGTAGGTATGTATGAATTGACAAGGAATGAAGGTTCGTAAAATGTTTGTAGGTATGTTTGAATTGACAAGGAATGAAGGTTTGTAAAATGTTTGTAGGTATGTATGAATTGACAAGGAATGAAGGTTCGTAAAATGTTTGTAGGTATGTATGAATTGACAAGGAATGAAGGTTCGTAAAATATTTGTAGGTATGTATGAATTGACAAGGAATGAAGGTTCGTAAAATGTTTGTAGGTATGTATGAATTGGCAAGGAATGAAGGTTCGTAAAATGTTTGTAGGTATGTATGAATTGACAAGGAATGAAGGTTCGTAAAATGTTTGTAGGTATGTATGAATTGACAAGGAATGAAGGTTCGTAAAATGTTTGTAGGTATGTATGAATTGACAAGGAATGAAGGTTCGTAAAATGTTTGTAGGTATGTATGAATTGACAAGGAATGAAGGTTCGTAAAATGTTTGTAGGTATGTATGAATTGACAAGGAATGAAGGTTCGTAAAATGTTTGTAAGTATGTATGAATTGACAAGGAATGAAGGTTCGTAAAATGTTTGTAGGTATGTATGAATTGACAAGGAATGAAGGTTCGTAAAATGTTTGTAGGTATGTATGAATTGACAAGGAATGAAGGTTCGTAAAATGTTTGTAGGTATGTATGAATTGACAAGGAATGAAGGTTCGTAAAATGTTTGTAGGTATGTATGAATTGACAAGGAATGAAGGTTCGTAAAATGTTTGTAGGTATGTATTAATTGACAAGGAATGAAGGTTCGTAAAATGTTTGTAGGTATGTATGAATTGACAAGGAATGAAGGTTCGTAAAATGTTTGTAGGTATGTATGAATTGACAAGGAATGAAGGTTCGTAAAATGTTTGTAGGTATGTATGAATTGACAAGGAATGAAGGTTCGTAAAATGTTTGTAGGTATGTATGAATTGACAAGGAATGAAGGTTCGTAAAATGTTTGTAGGTATGTATGAATTGACAAGGAATGAAGGTTCGTAAAATGTTTGTAGGTATGTATGAATTGACAAGGAATGAAGGTTCGTAAAATGTTTGTAGGTATGTATGAATTGACAAGGAATGAAGGTTCGTAAAATGTTTGTAGGTATGTATGAATTGACAAGGAATGAAGGTTCGTAAAATGTTTGTAGGTATGTATGAATTGACAAGGAATGAATGTTGGTAAAATGTTTGTAGGTATGTATGAATTGACAAGGAATGAAGGTTCGTAAAATGTTTGTAGGTATGTATGAATTGACAAGGAATGAAGGTTCGTAAAATGTTTGTAGGTATGTATGAATTGACAAGGAATGAAGGTTCGTAAAATGTTTGTAGGTATGTATGAATTGACAAGGAATGAAGGTTCGTAAAATGTTTGTAGGTATGTATGAATTGACAAGGAATGAATGTTAGTAAAATGTTTGTAGGTATGTATGAATTGACAAGGAATGAATGTTGGTAAAATGTTTGTAGGTATGTATGAATTGACAAGGAATGAATGTTAGTAAAATGTTTGTAGGTATGTATGAATTGACAAGGAATGAATGTTGGTAAAATGTTTGTAGGTATGTATGAATTGACAAGGAATGAAGGTTCGTAAAATGTTTGTAGGTATGTATGAATTGACAAGGAATGAAGGTTCGTAAAATGTTTGTAGGTATGTATGAATTGACAAGGAATTAAGTTTCGTAAAATGTTTGTAGGTATGTATGAATTGACAAGGAATGAAGGTTCGTAAAATGTTTGTAGGTATGTATGAATTGACAAGGAATGAAGGTTCGTAAAATGTTTGTAGGTATGTATGAATTGACAAGGAATGAATGTTAGTAAAATGTTTGTAGGTATGTATGAATTGACAAGGAATGAAGGTTCGTAAAATGTTTGTAGGTATGTATGAATTGACAAGGAATGAAGGTTCGTAAAATGTTGTAGGTATGTATGAATTGACAAGGAATGAAGGTTCGTAAAATGTTTGTAGGTATGTATGAATTGACAAGGAATGAAGGTTCGTAAAATGTTTGTAGGTATGTATGAATTGACAAGGAATGAAGGTTCGTAAAATGTTTGTAGGTATGTATGAATTGACAAGGAATGAAGGTTCGTAAAATGTTTGTAGGTATGTATGAATTGACAAGGAATGAAGGTTCGTAAAATGTTTGTAGGTATGTATGAATTGACAAGGAATGAAGGTTCGTAAAATGTTTGTAGGTATGTATGAATTGACAAGGAATGAAGGTTCGTAAAATGTTTGTAGGTATGTATGAATTGACAAGGAAGAAAGGTTCGTAAAATGTTTGTAGGTATGTATGAATTGACAAGGAATGAAGGTTCGTAAAATGTTTGTAGGTATGTATGAATTGACAAGGAATGAAGGTTCGTAAAATGTTTGTAGGTATGTATGAATTGACAAGGAATGAAGGTTCGTAAAATGTTTGTAGGTATGTATGAATTGACAAGGAATGAATGTTAGTAAAATGTTTGTAGGTATGTATGAATTGACAAGGAATGAAGGTTCGTAAAATGTTTGTAGGTATGTATGAATTGACAAGGAATGAATGTTAGTAAAATGTTTGTAGGTATGTATGAATTGACAAGGAATGAAGGTTCGTAAAATGTTTGTAGGTATGTATGAATTGACAAGGAATGAAGGTTCGTAAAATGTTTGTAGGTATGTATGAATTGACAAGGAATGAAGGTTCGTAAAATGTTTGTAGGTATGTATGAATTGACAAGGAATGAATGTTGGTAAAATGTTTGTAGGTATGTATGAATTGACAAGGAATGAAGGTTCGTAAAATGTTTGTAGGTATGTATGAATTGACAAGGAATGAAGGTTCGTAAAATGTTTGTAGGTATGTATGAATTGACAAGGAATGAAGGTTCGTAAAATGTTTGTAGGTATGTATGAATTGACAAGGAATGAAGGTTCGTAAAATGTTTGTAGGTATGTATGAATTGACAAGGAATGAAGGTTCGTAAAATGTTTGTAGGTATGTATGAATTGACAAGGAATGAAGGTTCGTAAAATGTTTGTAGGTATGTATGAATTGACAAGGAATGAAGGTTCGTAAAATGTTTGTAGGTATGTATGAATTGACAAGGAATGAAGGTTCGTAAAATGTTTGTAGGTATGTATGAATTGACAAGGAATGAAGGTTCGTAAAATGTTTGTAGGTATGTATGAATTGACAAGGAATGAAGGTTCGTAAAATGTTTGTAGGTATGTATGAATTGACAAGGAATGAAGGTTCGTAAAATGTTTGTAGGTATGTATGAATTGACAAGGAATGAAGGTTCGTAAAATGTTTGTAGGTATGTATGAATTGACAAGGAATGAAGGTTCGTAAAATGTTTGTAGGTATGTATGAATTGACAAGGAATGAAGGTTCGTAAAATGTTTGTAGGTATGTATGAATTGACAAGGAATGAAGGTTCGTAAAATGTTTGTAGGTATGTATGAATTGACAAGGAATGAATGTTAGTAAAATGTTTGTAGGTATGTATGAATTGACAAGGAATGAAGGTTCGTAAAATGTTTGTAGGTATGTATGAATTGACAAGGAATGAAGGTTCGTAAAATGTTTGTAGGTATGTATGAATTGACAAGGAATGAAGGTTCGTAAAATGTTTGTAGGTACGTATGAATTGACAAGGAATGAAGGTTCGTAAAATGTTTGTAGGTATGTATGAATTGACAAGGAATGAAGGTTCGTAAAATGTTTGTAGGTATGTATGAATTGACAAGGAATGAAGGTTCGTAAAATGTTTGTAGGTATGTATGAATTGACAAGGAATGAAGGTTCGTAAAATGTTTGTAGGTATGTATGAATTGACAAGGAATGAATGTTAGTAAAATGTTTGTAGGTATGTATGAATTGACAAGGAATGAATGTTGGTAAAATGTTTGTAGGTATGTATGAATTGACAAGGAATTAATGTTAGTAAAATGTTTGTAGGTATGTATGAATTGACAAGGAATGAAGGTTCGTAAAATGTTTGTAGGTATGTATGAATTGACAAGGAATGAAGGTTCGTAAAATGTTTGTAGGTATGTATGAATTGACAAGGAATGAAGGTTCGTAAAATGTTTGTAGGTATGTATGAATTGACAAGGAATGAATGTTGGTAAAATGTTTGTAGTTATGTATGAATTGACAAGGAATGAAGGTTCGTAAAATGTTTGTAGGTATGTATGAATTGACAAGGAATGAAGGTTCGTAAAATGTTTGTAGGTATGTATGAATTGACAAGGAATGAAGGTTCGTAAAATGTTTGTAGGTATGTATGAATTGACAAGGAATGAAGGTTGGTAAAATGTTTGTAGGTATGTATGAATTGACAAGGAATGAAGGTTCGTAAAATGTTTGTAGGTATGTATGAATTGACAAGGAATGAAGGTTCGTAAAATGTTTGTAGGTATGTATGAATTGACAAGGAATGAAGGTTCGTAAAATGTTTGTAGGTATGTATGAATTGACAAGGAATGAAGGTTCGTAAAATGTTTGTAGGTATGTATGAATTGACAAGGAATGAAGGTTCGTAAAATGTTTGTAGGTATGTATGAATTGACAAGGAATGAAGGTTCGTAAAATGTTTGTAGGTATGTATGAATTGACAAGGAATGAAGGTTCGTAAAATGTTTGTAGGTATGTATGAATTGACAAGGAATGAAGGTTCGTAAAATGTTTGTAGGTATGTATGAATTGACAAGGAATGAAGGTTCGTAAAATGTTTGTAGGTATGTATGAATTGACAAGGAATGAAGGTTCGTAAAATGTTTGTAGGTATGTATGAATTGACAAGGAATGAATGTTGGTAAAATGTTTGTAGGTATGTATGAATTGACAAGGAATGAATGTTAGTAAAATGTTTGTAGGTATGTATGAATTGACAAGGAATGAATGTT
This sequence comes from Euprymna scolopes, assembly GCF_053919585.1. Classification (NCBI taxonomy): domain Eukaryota; kingdom Metazoa; phylum Mollusca; class Cephalopoda; order Sepiida; family Sepiolidae; genus Euprymna; species Euprymna scolopes. The sequence continues at coordinate 85,301,796 of NC_136500.1, forward strand.
GGTAAAATGTTTGTAGGTATGTATGAATTGACAAGGAATGAAGGTTCGTAAAATGTTTGTAGGTATGTATGAATTGACAAGGAATGAAGGTTCGTAAAATGTTTGTAGGTATGTATGAATTGACAAGGAATGAAGGTTCGTAAAATGTTTGTAGGTATGTATGAATTGACAAGGAATGAAGGTTCGTAAAATGTTTGTAGGTATGTATGAATTGACAAGGAATGAAGGTTCGTAAAATGTTTGTAGGTATGTATGAATTGACAAGGAATGAATGTTAGTAAAATGTTTGTAGGTATGTATGAATTGACAAGGAATGAAGGTTCGTAAAATGTTTGTAGGTATGTATGAATTGACAAGGAATGAAGGTTCGTAAAATGTTTGTAGGTATGTATGAATTGACAAGGAATGAAGGTTCGTAAAATGTTTGTAGGTATGTATGAATTGACAAGGAATGAAGGTTCGTAAAATGTTTGTAGGTATGTATGAATTGACAAGGAATGAAGGTTCGTAAAATGTTTGTAGGTATGTATGAATTGACAAGGAATGAAGGTTCGTAAAATGTTTGTAGGTATGTATGAATTGACAAGGAATGAAGGTTCGTAAAATGTTTGTAGGTATGTATGAATTGACAAGGAATGAAGGTTCGTAAAATGTTTGTAGGTATGTATGAATTGACAAGGAATGAAGGTTCGTAAAATGTTTGTAGGTATGTATGAATTGACAAGGAATGAAGGTTCGTAAAATGTTTGTAGGTATGTATGAATTGACAAGGAATGAAGGTTCGTAAAATGTTTGTAGGTATGTATGAATTGACAAGGAATGAAGGTTCGTAAAATGTTTGTAGGTATGTATGAATTGACAAGGAATGAAGGTTCGTAAAATGTTTGTAGGTATGTATGAATTGACAAGGAATGAAGGTTCGTAAAATGTTTGTAGGTATGTATGAATTGACAAGGAATGAAGGTTCGTAAAATGTTTGTAGGTATGTATGAATTGACAAGGAATTAAGGTTGGTAAAATGTTTGTAGGTATGTATGAATTGACAAGGAATGAAGGTTCGTAAAATGTTTGTAGGTATGTATGAATTGACAAGGAATGAATGTTGGTAAAATGTTTGTAGGTATGTATGAATTGACAAGGAATGAAGGTTCGTAAAATGTTTGTAGGTATGTATGAATTGACAAGGAATGAAGGTTCGTAAAATGTTTGTAGGTATGTATGAATTGACAAGGAATGAAGGTTCGTAAAATGTTTGTAGGTATGTATGAATTGACAAGGAATGAAGGTTCGTAAAATGTTTGTAGGTATGTATGAATTGACAAGGAATGAATGTTAGTAAAATGTTTGTAGGTATGTATGAATTGACAAGGAATGAATGTTGGTAAAATGTTTGTAGGTATGTATGAATTGACAAGGAATGAATGTTAGTAAAATGTTTGTAGGTATGTATGAATTGACAAGGAATGAATGTTGGTAAAATGTTTGTAGGTATGTATGAATTGACAAGGAATGAAGGTTCGTAAAATGTTTGTAGGTATGTATGAATTGACAAGGAATGAAGGTTCGTAAAATGTTTGTAGGTATGTATGAATTGACAAGGAATTAAGTTTCGTAAAATGTTTGTAGGTATGTATGAATTGACAAGGAATGAAGGTTCGTAAAATGTTTGTAGGTATGTATGAATTGACAAGGAATGAAGGTTCGTAAAATGTTTGTAGGTATGTATGAATTGACAAGGAATGAATGTTAGTAAAATGTTTGTAGGTATGTATGAATTGACAAGGAATGAAGGTTCGTAAAATGTTTGTAGGTATGTATGAATTGACAAGGAATGAAGGTTCGTAAAATGTTGTAGGTATGTATGAATTGACAAGGAATGAAGGTTCGTAAAATGTTTGTAGGTATGTATGAATTGACAAGGAATGAAGGTTCGTAAAATGTTTGTAGGTATGTATGAATTGACAAGGAATGAAGGTTCGTAAAATGTTTGTAGGTATGTATGAATTGACAAGGAATGAAGGTTCGTAAAATGTTTGTAGGTATGTATGAATTGACAAGGAATGAAGGTTCGTAAAATGTTTGTAGGTATGTATGAATTGACAAGGAATGAAGGTTCGTAAAATGTTTGTAGGTATGTATGAATTGACAAGGAATGAAGGTTCGTAAAATGTTTGTAGGTATGTATGAATTGACAAGGAATGAAGGTTCGTAAAATGTTTGTAGGTATGTATGAATTGACAAGGAATGAAGGTTCGTAAAATGTTTGTAGGTATGTATGAATTGACAAGGAATGAAGGTTCGTAAAATGTTTGTAGGTATGTATGAATTGACAAGGAATGAAGGTTCGTAAAATGTTTGTAGGTATGTATGAATTGACAAGGAATGAATGTTAGTAAAATGTTTGTAGGTATGTATGAATTGACAAGGAATGAAGGTTCGTAAAATGTTTGTAGGTATGTATGAATTGACAAGGAATGAATGTTAGTAAAATGTTTGTAGGTATGTATGAATTGACAAGGAATGAAGGTTCGTAAAATGTTTGTAGGTATGTATGAATTGACAAGGAATGAAGGTTCGTAAAATGTTTGTAGGTATGTATGAATTGACAAGGAATGAAGGTTCGTAAAATGTTTGTAGGTATGTATGAATTGACAAGGAATGAATGTTGGTAAAATGTTTGTAGGTATGTATGAATTGACAAGGAATGAAGGTTCGTAAAATGTTTGTAGGTATGTATGAATTGACAAGGAATGAAGGTTCGTAAAATGTTTGTAGGTATGTATGAATTGACAAGGAATGAAGGTTGGTAAAATGTTTGTAGGTATGTATGAATTGACAAGGAATGAAGGTTCGTAAAATGTTTGTAGGTATGTATGAATTGACAAGGAATGAAGGTTCGTAAAATGTTTGTAGGTATGTATGAATTGACAAGGAATGAAGGTTCGTAAAATGTTTGTAGGTATGTATGAATTGACAAGGAATGAAGGTTCGTAAAATGTTTGTAGGTATGTATGAATTGACAAGGAATGAAGGTTCGTAAAATGTTTGTAGGTATGTATGAATTGACAAGGAATGAAGGTTCGTAAAATGTTTGTAGGTATGTATGAATTGACAAGGAATGAAGGTTCGTAAAATGTTTGTAGGTATGTATGAATTGACAAGGAATGAAGGTTCGTAAAATGTTTGTAGGTATGTATGAATTGACAAGGAATGAAGGTTCGTAAAATGTTTGTAGGTATGTATGAATTGACAAGGAATGAATGTTGGTAAAATGTTTGTAGGTATGTATGAATTGACAAGGAATGAAGGTTCGTAAAATGTTTGTAGGTATGTATGAATTGACAAGGAATGAAGGTTCGTAAAATGTTTGTAGGTATGTATGAATTGACAAGGAATGAAGGTTCGTAAAATGTTTGTAGGTATGTATGAATTGACAAGGAATGAAGGTTCGTAAAATGTTTGTAGGTATGTATGAATTGACAAGGAATGAATGTTAGTAAAATGTTTGTAGGTATGTATGAATTGACAAGGAATGAATGTTAGTAAAATGTTTGTAGGTATGTATGAATTGACAAGGAATGAAGGTTCGTAAAATGTTTGTAGGTATGTATGAATTGACAAGGAATGAAGGTTCGTAAAATGTTTGTAGGTATGTATGAATTGACAAGGAATGAAGGTTCGTAAAATGTTTGTAGGTATGTATGAATTGACAAGGAATTAAGTTTCGTAAAATGTTTGTAGGTATGTATGAATTGACAAGGAATGAAGGTTCGTAAAATGTTTGTAGGTATGTATGAATTGACAAGGAATGAAGGTTCGTAAAATGTTTGTAGGTATGTATGAATTGACAAGGAATGAAGGTTCGTAAAATGTTTGTAGGTATGTATGAATTGACAAGGAATGAAGGTTCGTAAAATGTTTGTAGGTATGTATGAATTGACAAGGAATGAAGGTTCGTAAAATGTTTGTAGGTATGTATGAATTGACAAGGAATGAAGGTTCGTAAAATGTTTGTAGGTATGTATGAATTGACAAGGAATGAAGGTTCGTAAAATGTTTGTAGGTATGTATGAATTGACAAGGAATGAATGTTAGTAAAATGTTTGTAGGTATGTATGAATTGACAAGGAATGAAGGTTCGTAAAATGTTTGTAGGTATGTATGAATTGACAAGGAATGAATGTTAGTAAAATGTTTGTAGGTATGTATGAATTGACAAGGAATGAAGGTTCGTAAAATGTTTGTAGGTATGTATGAATTGACAAGGAATGAAGGTTCGTAAAATGTTTGTAGGTATGTATGAATTGACAAGGAATGAAGGTTCGTAAAATGTTTGTAGGTATGTATGAATTGACAAGGAATGAATGTTGGTAAAATGTTTGTAGGTATGTATGAATTGACAAGGAATGAATGTTGGTAAAATGTTTGTAGGTATGTATGAATTGACAAGGAATGAAGGTTCGTAAAATGTTTGTAGGTATGTATGAATTGACAAGGAATGAAGGTTCGTAAAATGTTTGTAGGTATGTATGAATTGACAAGGAATGAATGTTCGTAAAATGTTTGTAGGTATGTATGAATTGACAAGGAATGAAGGTTCGTAAAATGTTTGTAGGTATGTTTGAATTGACAAGGAATGAAGGTTTGTAAAATGTTTGTAGGTATGTATGAATTGACAAGGAATGAAGGTTCGTAAAATGTTTGTAGGTATGTATGAATTGACAAGGAATGAAGGTTCGTAAAATATTTGTAGGTATGTATGAATTGACAAGGAATGAAGGTTCGTAAAATGTTTGTAGGTATGTATGAATTGGCAAGGAATGAAGGTTCGTAAAATGTTTGTAGGTATGTATGAATTGACAAGGAATGAAGGTTCGTAAAATGTTTGTAGGTATGTATGAATTGACAAGGAATGAAGGTTCGTAAAATGTTTGTAGGTATGTATGAATTGACAAGGAATGAAGGTTCGTAAAATGTTTGTAGGTATGTATGAATTGACAAGGAATGAAGGTTCGTAAAATGTTTGTAGGTATGTATGAATTGACAAGGAATGAAGGTTCGTAAAATGTTTGTAAGTATGTATGAATTGACAAGGAATGAAGGTTCGTAAAATGTTTGTAGGTATGTATGAATTGACAAGGAATGAAGGTTCGTAAAATGTTTGTAGGTATGTATGAATTGACAAGGAATGAAGGTTCGTAAAATGTTTGTAGGTATGTATGAATTGACAAGGAATGAAGGTTCGTAAAATGTTTGTAGGTATGTATGAATTGACAAGGAATGAAGGTTCGTAAAATGTTTGTAGGTATGTATGAATTGACAAGGAATGAAGGTTCGTAAAATGTTTGTAGGTATGTATGAATTGACAAGGAATGAAGGTTCGTAAAATGTTTGTAGGTATGTATGAATTGACAAGGAATGAAGGTTCGTAAAATGTTTGTAGGTATGTATGAATTGACAAGGAATGAAGGTTCGTAAAATGTTTGTAGGTATGTATGAATTGACAAGGAATGAAGGTTCGTAAAATGTTTGTAGGTATGTATGAATTGACAAGGAATGAAGGTTCGTAAAATGTTTGTAGGTATGTATGAATTGACAAGGAATGAAGGTTCGTAAAATGTTTGTAGGTATGTATGAATTGACAAGGAATGAAGGTTCGTAAAATGTTTGTAGGTATGTATGAATTGACAAGGAATGAAGGTTCGTAAAATGTTTGTAGGTATGTATGAATTGACAAGGAATGAATGTTGGTAAAATGTTTGTAGGTATGTATGAATTGACAAGGAATGAAGGTTCGTAAAATGTTTGTAGGTATGTATGAATTGACAAGGAATGAAGGTTCGTAAAATGTTTGTAGGTATGTATGAATTGACAAGGAATGAAGGTTCGTAAAATGTTTGTAGGTATGTATGAATTGACAAGGAATGAAGGTTCGTAAAATGTTTGTAGGTATGTATGAATTGACAAGGAATGAATGTTAGTAAAATGTTTGTAGGTATGTATGAATTGACAAGGAATGAATGTTGGTAAAATGTTTGTAGGTATGTATGAATTGACAAGGAATGAATGTTAGTAAAATGTTTGTAGGTATGTATGAATTGACAAGGAATGAATGTTGGTAAAATGTTTGTAGGTATGTATGAATTGACAAGGAATGAAGGTTCGTAAAATGTTTGTAGGTATGTATGAATTGACAAGGAATGAAGGTTCGTAAAATGTTTGTAGGTATGTATGAATTGACAAGGAATTAAGTTTCGTAAAATGTTTGTAGGTATGTATGAATTGACAAGGAATGAAGGTTCGTAAAATGTTTGTAGGTATGTATGAATTGACAAGGAATGAATGTTGGTAAAATGTTTGTAGGTATGTATGAATTGACAAGGAATGAATGTTAGTAAAATGTTTGTAGGTATGTATGAATTGACAAGGAATGAAGGTTCGTAAAATGTTTGTAGGTATGTATGAATTGACAAGGAATGAAGGTTCGTAAAATGTTGTAGGTATGTATGAATTGACAAGGAATGAAGGTTCGTAAAATGTTTGTAGGTATGTATGAATTGACAAGGAATGAAGGTTCGTAAAATGTTTGTAGGTATGTATGAATTGACAAGGAATGAAGGTTCGTAAAATGTTTGTAGGTATGTATGAATTGACAAGGAATGAATGTTAGTAAAATGTTTGTAGGTATGTATGAATTGACAAGGAATGAATGTTGGTAAAATGTTTGTAGGTATGTATGAATTGACAAGGAATGAATGTTAGTAAAATGTTTGTAGGTATGTATGAATTGACAAGGAATGAATGTTGGTAAAATGTTTGTAGGTATGTATGAATTGACAAGGAATGAAGGTTCGTAAAATGTTTGTAGGTATGTATGAATTGACAAGGAATGAAGGTTCGTAAAATGTTTGTAGGTATGTATGAATTGACAAGGAATTAAGTTTCGTAAAATGTTTGTAGGTATGTATGAATTGACAAGGAATGAAGGTTCGTAAAATGTTTGTAGGTATGTATGAATTGACAAGGAATGAATGTTGGTAAAATGTTTGTAGGTATGTATGAATTGACAAGGAATGAATGTTAGTAAAATGTTTGTAGGTATGTATGAATTGACAAGGAATGAAGGTTCGTAAAATGTTTGTAGGTATGTATGAATTGACAAGGAATGAAGGTTCGTAAAATGTTGTAGGTATGTATGAATTGACAAGGAATGAAGGTTCGTAAAATGTTTGTAGGTATGTATGAATTGACAAGGAATGAAGGTTCGTAAAATGTTTGTAGGTATGTATGAATTGACAAGGAATGAAGGTTCGTAAAATGTTTGTAGGTATGTATGAATTGACAAGGAATGAAGGTTCGTAAAATGTTTGTAGGTATGTATGAATTGACAAGGAATGAAGGTTCGTAAAATGTTTGTAGGTATGTATGAATTGACAAGGAATGAAGGTTCGTAAAATGTTTGTAGGTATGTATGAATTGACAAGGAATGAAGGTTCGTAAAATGTTTGTAGGTATGTATGAATTGACAAGGAATGAAGGTTCGTAAAATGTTTGTAGGTATGTATGAATTGACAAGGAATGAAGGTTCGTAAAATGTTTGTAGGTATGTATGAATTGACAAGGAATGAAGGTTCGTAAAATGTTTGTAGGTATGTATGAATTGACAAGGAATGAAGGTTCGTAAAATGTTTGTAGGTATGTATGAATTGACAAGGAATGAAGGTTCGTAAAATGTTTGTAGGTATGTATGAATTGACAAGGAATGAAGGTTCGTAAAATGTTTGTAGGTATGTATGAATTGACAAGGAATGAAGGTTCGTAAAATGTTTGTAGGTATGTATGAATTGACAAGGAATGAATGTTAGTAAAATGTTTGTAGGTATGTATGAATTGACAAGGAATGAATGTTGGTAAAATGTTTGTAGGTATGTATGAATTGACAAGGAATGAATGTTAGTAAAATGTTTGTAGGTATGTATGAATTGACAAGGAATGAATGTTGGTAAAATGTTTGTAGGTATGTATGAATTGACAAGGAATGAAGGTTCGTAAAATGTTTGTAGGTATGTATGAATTGACAAGGAATGAAGGTTCGTAAAATGTTTGTAGGTATGTATGAATTGACAAGGAATTAAGTTTCGTAAAATGTTTGTAGGTATGTATGAATATACAAGGAATGAAGGTTCGTAAAATGTTTGTAGGTATGTATGAATTGACAAGGAATGAAGGTTCGTAAAATGTTTGTAGGTATGTATGAATTGACAAGGAATGAATGTTAGTAAAATGTTTGTAGGTATGTATGAATTGACAAGGAATGAAGGTTCGTAAAATGTTTGTAGGTATGTATGAATTGACAAGGAATGAAGGTTCGTAAAATGTTGTAGGTATGTATGAATTGACAAGGAATGAAGGTTCGTAAAATGTTTGTAGGTATGTATGAATTGACAAGGAATGAAGGTTCGTAAAATGTTTGTAGGTATGTATGAATTGACAAGGAATGAAGGTTCGTAAAATGTTTGTAGGTATGTATGAATTGACAAGGAATGAAGGTTCGTAAAATGTTTGTAGGTATGTATGAATTGACAAGGAATGAAGGTTCGTAAAATGTTTGTAGGTATGTATGAATTGACAAGGAATGAAGGTTCGTAAAATGTTTGTAGGTATGTATGAATTGACAAGGAATGAAGGTTCGTAAAATGTTTGTAGGTATGTATGAATTGACAAGGAATGAAGGTTCGTAAAATGTTTGTAGGTATGTATGAATTGACAAGGAATGAAGGTTCGTAAAATGTTTGTAGGTATGTATGAATTGACAAGGAATGAAGGTTCGTAAAATGTTTGTAGGTATGTATGAATTGACAAGGAATGAAGGTTCGTAAAATGTTTGTAGGTATGTATGAATTGACAAGGAATGAATGTTAGTAAAATGTTTGTAGGTATGTATTAATTGACAAGGAATGAAGGTTCGTAAAATGTTTGTAGGTATGTATGAATTGACAAGGAATGAATGTTAGTAAAATGTTTGTAGGTATGTATGAATTGACAAGGAATGAAGGTTCGTAAAATGTTTGTAGGTATGTATGAATTGACAAGGAATGAAGGTTCGTAAAATGTTTGTAGGTATGTATGAATTGACAAGGAATGAAGGTTCGTAAAATGTTTGTAGGTATGTATGAATTGACAAGGAATGAATGTTGGTAAAATGTTTGTAGGTATGTATGAATTGACAAGGAATGAAGGTTCGTAAAATGTTTGTAGGTATGTATGAATTGACAAGGAATGAAGGTTCGTAAAATGTTTGTAGGTATGTATGAATTGACAAGGAATGAAGGTTCGTAAAATGTTTGTAGGTATGTATGAATTGACAAGGAATGAAGGTTCGTAAAATGTTTGTAGGTATGTATGAATTGACAAGGAATGAAGGTTCGTAAAATGTTTGTAGGTATGTATGAATTGACAAGGAATGAAGGTTCGTAAAATGTTTGTAGGTATGTATGAATTGACAAGGAATGAATGTTGGTAAAATGTTTGTAGGTATGTATGAATTGACAAGGAATGAATGTTAGTAAAATGTTTGTAGGTATGTATGAATTGACAAGGAATGAAGGTTCGTAAAATGTTTGTAGGTATGTATGAATTGACAAGGAATGAAGGTTCGTAAAATGTTGTAGGTATGTATGAATTGACAAGGAATGAAGGTTCGTAAAATGTTTGTAGGTATGTATGAATTGACAAGGAATGAAGGTTCGTAAAATGTTTGTAGGTATGTATGAATTGACAAGGAATGAAGGTTCGTAAAATGTTTGTAGGTATGTATGAATTGACAAGGAATGAAGGTTCGTAAAATGTTTGTAGGTATGTATGAATTGACAAGGAATGAAGGTTCGTAAAATGTTTGTAGGTATGTATGAATTGACAAGGAATGAAGGTTCGTAAAATGTTTGTAGGTATGTATGAATTGACAAGGAATGAAGGTTCGTAAAATGTTTGTAGGTATGTATGAATTGACAAGGAATGAAGGTTCGTAAAATGTTTGTAGGTATGTATGAATTGACAAGGAATGAAGGTTCGTAAAATGTTTGTAGGTATGTATGAATTGACAAGGAATGAAGGTTCGTAAAATGTTTGTAGGTATGTATGAATTGACAAGGAATGAAGGTTCGTAAAATGTTTGTAGGTATGTATGAATTGACAAGGAATGAAGGTTCGTAAAATGTTTGTAGGTATGTATGAATTGACAAGGAATGAAGGTTCGTAAAATGTTTGTAGGTATGTATGAATTGACAAGGAATGAAGGTTCGTAAAATGTTTGTAGGTATGTATGAATTGACAAGGAATGAATGTTAGTAAAATGTTTGTAGGTATGTATGAATTGACAAGGAATGAATGTTGGTAAAATGTTTGTAGGTATGTATGAATTGACAAGGAATGAATGTTAGTAAAATGTTTGTAGGTATGTATGAATTGACAAGGAATGAATGTTGGTAAAATGTTTGTAGGTATGTATGAATTGACAAGGAATGAAGGTTCGTAAAATGTTTGTAGGTATGTATGAATTGACAAGGAATGAAGGTTCGTAAAATGTTTGTAGGTATGTATGAATTGACAAGGAATTAAGTTTCGTAAAATGTTTGTAGGTATGTATGAATATACAAGGAATGAAGGTTCGTAAAATGTTTGTAGGTATGTATGAATTGACAAGGAATGAAGGTTCGTAAAATGTTTGTAGGTATGTATGAATTGACAAGGAATGAATGTTAGTAAAATGTTTGTAGGTATGTATGAATTGACAAGGAATGAAGGTTCGTAAAATGTTTGTAGGTATGTATGAATTGACAAGGAATGAAGGTTCGTAAAATGTTGTAGGTATGTATGAATTGACAAGGAATGAAGGTTCGTAAAATGTTTGTAGGTATGTATGAATTGACAAGGAATGAAGGTTCGTAAAATGTTTGTAGGTATGTATGAATTGACAAGGAATGAAGGTTCGTAAAATGTTTGTAGGTATGTATGAATTGACAAGGAATGAAGGTTCGTAAAATGTTTGTAGGTATGTATGAATTGACAAGGAATGAAGGTTCGTAAAATGTTTGTAGGTATGTATGAATTGACAAGGAATGAAGGTTCGTAAAATGTTTGTAGGTATGTATGAATTGACAAGGAATGAAGGTTCGTAAAATGTTTGTAGGTATGTATGAATTGACAAGGAATGAAGGTTCGTAAAATGTTTGTAGGTATGTATGAATTGACAAGGAATGAAGGTTCGTAAAATGTTTGTAGGTATGTATGAATTGACAAGGAATGAAGGTTCGTAAAATGTTTGTAGGTATGTATGAATTGACAAGGAATGAAGGTTCGTAAAATGTTTGTAGGTATGTATGAATTGACAAGGAATGAATGTTAGTAAAATGTTTGTAGGTATGTATTAATTGACAAGGAATGAAGGTTCGTAAAATGTTTGTAGGTATGTATGAATTGACAAGGAATGAATGTTAGTAAAATGTTTGTAGGTATGTATGAATTGACAAGGAATGAAGGTTCGTAAAATGTTTGTAGGTATGTATGAATTGACAAGGAATGAAGGTTCGTAAAATGTTTGTAGGTATGTATGAATTGACAAGGAATGAAGGTTCGTAAAATGTTTGTAGGTATGTATGAATTGACAAGGAATGAATGTTGGTAAAATGTTTGTAGGTATGTATGAATTGACAAGGAATGAAGGTTCGTAAAATGTTTGTAGGTATGTATGAATTGACAAGGAATGAAGGTTCGTAAAATGTTTGTAGGTATGTATGAATTGACAAGGAATGAAGGTTCGTAAAATGTTTGTAGGTATGTATGAATTGACAAGGAATGAAGGTTCGTAAAATGTTTGTAGGTATGTATGAATTGACAAGGAATGAAGGTTCGTAAAATGTTTGTAGGTATGTATGAATTGACAAGGAATGAAGGTTCGTAAAATGTTTGTAGGTATGTATGAATTGACAAGGAATGAAGGTTCGTAAAATGTTTGTAGGTATGTATGAATTGACAAGGAATGAAGGTTCGTAAAATGTTTGTAGGTATGTATGAATTGACAAGGAATGAAGGTTCGTAAAATGTTTGTAGGTATGTATGAATTGACAAGGAATGAAGGTTCGTAAAATGTTTGTAGGTATGTATGAATTGACAAGGAATGAAGGTTCGTAAAATGTTTGTAGGTATGTATGAATTGACAAGGAATGAAGGTTCGTAAAATGTTTGTAGGTATGTATGAATTGACAAGGAATGAAGGTTCGTAAAATGTTTGTAGGTATGTATGAATTGACAAGGAATGAAGGTTCGTAAAATGTTTGTAGGTATGTATGAATTGACAAGGAATGAATGTTAGTAAAATGTTTGTAGGTATGTATGAATTGACAAGGAATGAAGGTTGGTAAAATGTTTGTAGGTATGTATGAATTGACAAGGAATGAAGTTTCGTAAAATGTTTGTAGGTATGTATGAATTGACAAGGAATGAAGGTTCGTAAAATGTTTGTAGGTACGTATGAATTGACAAGGAATGAAGGTTCGTAAAATGTTTGTAGGTATGTATGAATTGACAAGGAATGAAGGTTCGTAAAATGTTTGTAGGTATGTATGAATTGACAAGGAATGAAGGTTCGTAAAATGTTTGTAGGTATGTATGAATTGACAAGGAATGAAGGTTCGTAAAATGTTTGTAGGTATGTATGAATTGACAAGGAATGAATGTTAGTAATATGTTTGTAGGTATGTATGAATTGACAAGGAATGAATGTTGGTAAAATGTTTGTAGGTATGTATGAATTGACAAGGAATGAATGTTAGTAAAATGTTTGTAGGTATGTATGAATTGACAAGGAATGAAGGTTCGTAAAATGTTTGTAGGTATGTATGAATTGACAAGGAATGAAGGTTCGTAAAATGTTTGTAGGTATGTATGAATTGACAAGGAATGAAGGTTCGTAAAATGTTTGTAGGTATGTATGAATTGACAAGGAATGAATGTTGGTAAAATGTTTGTAGGTATGTATGAATTGACAAGGAATGAAGGTTCGTAAAATGTTTGTAGGTATGTATGAATTGACAAGGAATGAAGGTTCGTAAAATGTTTGTAGGTATGTATGAATTGACAAGGAATGAAGGTTCGTAAAATGTTTGTAGGTATGTATGAATTGACAAGGAATGAAGGTTCGTAAAATGTTTGTAGGTATGTATGAATTGACAATGAATGAAGGTTCGTAAAATGTTTGTAGGTATGTATGAATTGACAAGGAATGAAGGTTCGTAAAATGTTTGTAGGTATGTATGAATTGACAAGGAATGAAGGTTCGTAAAATGTTTGTAGGTATGTATGAATTGACAAGGAATGAAGGTTCGTAAAATGTTTGTAGGTATGTATGAATTGACAAGGAATGAAGGTTCGTAAAATGTTTGTAGGTATGTATTAATTGACAAGGAATGAAGGTTCGTAAAATGTTTGTAGGTATGTATGAATTGACAAGGAATGAAGGTTCGTAAAATGTTTGTAGGTATGTATGAATTGACAAGGAATGAAGGTTCGTAAAATGTTTGTAGGTATGTATGAATTGACAAGGAATGAAGGTTCGTAAAATGTTTGTAGGTATGTATGAATTGACAAGGAATGAATGTTAGTAAAATGTTTGTAGGTATGTATGAATTGACAAGGAATGAATGTTGGTAAAATGTTTGTAGGTATGTATGAATTGACAAGGAATGAAGGTTCGTAAAATGTTTGTAGGTATGTATGAATTGACAAGGAATGAAGGTTCGTAAAATGTTTGTAGGTATGTATGAATTGACAAGGAATGAAGGTTCGTAAAATGTTTGTAGGTATGTATGAATTGACAAGGAATGAAGGTTCGTAAAATGTTTGTAGGTATGTATGAATTGACAAGGAATGAATGTTAGTAAAATGTTTGTAGGTATGTATGAATTGACAAGGAATGAAGGTTCGTAAAATGTTTGTAGGTATGTATGAATTGACAAGGAATGAAGGTTCGTAAAATGTTTGTAGGTATGTATGAATTGACAAGGAATGAAGGTTCGTAAAATGTTGTAGGTATGTATGAATTGACAAGGAATGAAGGTTCGTAAAATGTTTGTAGGTATGTATGAATTGACAAGGAATGAAGGTTCGTAAAATGTTTGTAGGTATGTATGAATTGACAAGGAATGAAGGTTCGTAAAATGTTTGTAGGTATGTATGAATTGACAAGGAATGAAGGTTCGTAAAATGTTTGTAGGTATGTATGAATTGACAAGGAATGAAGGTTCGTAAAATGTTTGTAGGTATGTATGAATTGACAAGGAATGAAGGTTCGTAAAATGTTTGTAGGTATGTATGAATTGACAAGGAATGAAGGTTCGTAAAATGTTTGTAGGTATGTATGAATTGACAAGGAATGAAGGTTCGTAAAATGTTTGTAGGTATGTATGAATTGACAAGGAATGAAGGTTCGTAAAATGTTTGTAGGTATGTATGAATTGACAAGGAATGAAGGTTCGTAAAATGTTTGTAGGTATGTATGAATTGACAAGGAATGAAGGTTCGTAAAATGTTTGTAGGTATGTATGAATTTACAAGGAATGAAGGTTCGTAAAATGTTTGTAGGTATGTATGAATTGACACGGAATGAAGGTTCGTAAAATGTTTGTAGGTATGTATGAATTGACAAGGAATGAAGGTTCGTAAAATGTTTGTAGGTATGTATGAATTGACAAGGAATGAAGGTTCGTAAAATGTTTGTAGGTATGTATGAATTGACAAGGAATGAAGGTTCGTAAAATGTTTGTAGGTATGTATGAATTGACAAGGAATGAAGGTTCGTAAAATGTTTGTAGGTATGTATGAATTGACAAGGAATGAAGGTTCGTAAACTGTTTGTAGGTATGTATGAATTGACAAGGAATGAAGGTTCGTAAAATGTTTGTAGGTATGTATGAATTGACAAGGAATGAATGTTAGTAAAATGTTTGTAGGTATGTATGAATTGACAAGGAATGAATGTTGGTAAAATGTTTGTAGGTATGTATGAATTGACAAGGAATGAAGGTTCGTAAAATGTTTGTAGGTATGTATGAATTGACAAGGAATGAAGGTTCGTAAAATGTTTGTAGGTATGTATGAATTGACAAGGAATGAAGGTTCGTAAAATGTTTGTAGGTATGTATGAATTGACAAGGAATGAAGGTTCGTAAAATGTTTGTAGGTATGTATGAATTGACAAGGAATGAAGGTTCGTAAAATGTTTGTAGGTATGTATGAATTGACAAGGAATGAAGGTTCGTAAAATGTTTGTAGGTATGTATGAATTGACAAGGAATGAAGGTTGGTAAAATGTTTGTAGGTATGTATGAATTGACAAGGAATGAAGGTTCGTAAAATGTTTGTAGGTATGTATGAATTGACAAGGAATGAATGTTGGTAAAATGTTTGTAGGTATGTATGAATTGACAAGGAATGAAGGTTCGTAAAATGTTTGTAGGTATGTATGAATTGACAAATAATGAAGGTTCGTAAAATGTTTGTAGGTATGTATGAATTGACAAGGAATGAAGGTTCGTAAAATGTTTGTAGGTATGTATGAATTGACAAGGAATGAAGGTTCGTAAAATGTTTGTAGGTATGTATGAATTGACAAGGAATGAAGGTTCGTAAAATGTTTGTAGGTATGTATGAATTGACAAGGAATGAATGTTGGTAAAATGTTTGTAGGTATGTATGAATTGACAAGGAATGAATGTTGGTAAAATGTTTGTAGGTATGTATGAATTGACAAGGAATGAAGGTTCGTAAAATGTGTGTAGGTATGTATAAATTGACAAGGAATGAAGGTTCGTAAAATGTTTGTAGGTATGTATGAATTGACAAGGAATGAAGGTTGGTAAAATGTTTGTAGGTATGTATGAATTGACAAGGAATGAAGGTTCGTAAAATGTTTGTAGGTATGTATGAATTGACAAGGAATGAAGGTTCGTAAAATGTTTGTAGGTATGTATGAATTGACAAGGAATGAAGGTTCGTAAAATGTTTGTAGGTATGTATGAATTGACAAGGAATGAAGGTTCGTAAAATGTTTGTAGGTATGTATGAATTGACAAGGAATGAAGGTTCGTAAAATGTTTGTAGGTATGTATGAATTGACAAGGAATGAAGGTTCGTAAAATGTTTGTAGGTATGTATGAATTGACAAGGAATGAAGGTTCGTAAAATGTTTGTAGGTATGTATGAATTGACAAGGAATGAAGGTTCGTAAAATGTTTGTAGGTATGTATGAATTGACAAGGAATGAAGGTTCGTAAAATGTTTGTAGGTATGTATGAATTGACAAGGAATGAAGGTTCGTAAAATGTTTGTAGGTATGTATGAATTGACAAGGAATGAAGGTTCGTAAAATGTTTGTAGGTATGTATGAATTGACAAGGAATGAAGGTTCGTAAAATGTTTGTAGGTATGTATGAATTGACAAGGAATGAAGGTTCGTAAAATGTTTGTAGGTATGTATGAATTGACAAGGAATGAAGGTTCGTAAAATGTTTGTAGGTATGTATGAATTGACAAGGAATGAAGGTTCGTAAAATGTTTGTAGGTATGTATGAATTGACAAGGAATGAAGGTTCGTAAAATGTTTGTAGGTATGTATGAATTGACAAGGAATGAAGGTTCGTAAAATGTTTGTAGGTATGTATGAATTGACAAGGAATGAAGGTTCGTAAAATGTTTGTAGGTATGTATGAATTGACAAGGAATGAAGGTTCGTAAAATGTTTGTAGGTATGTATGAATTGACAAGGAATGAATGTTGGTAAAATGTTTGTAGGTATGTATGAATTGACAAGGAATGAAGGTTCGTAAAATGTTTGTAGGTATGTATGAATTGACAAGGAATGAAGGTTCGTAAAATGTTTGTAGGTATGTATGAATTGACAAGGAATGAATGTTAGTAAAATGTTTGTAGGTATGTATGAATTGACAAGGAATGAAGGTTCGTAAAATGTTTGTAGGTATGTATGAATTGACAAGGAATGAAGGTTCGTAAAATGTTGTAGGTATGTATGAATTGACAAGGAATGAATGTTGGTAAAATCTTTGTAGGTATGTATGAATTGACAAGGAATGAAGGTTCGTAAAATGTTTGTAGGTATGTATGAATTGACAAGGAATGAAGGTTCGTAAAATGTTTGTAGGTATGTATGAATTGACAAGGAATGAAGGTTCGTAAAATGTTTTTAGGTATGTATGAATTGACAAGGAATGAAGGTTCGTAAAATGTTTGTAGGTATGTATGAATTGACAAGGAATGAAGGTTCGTAAAATGTTTGTAGGTATGTATGAATTGACAAGGAATGAATGTTGGTAAAATGTTTGTAGGTATGTATGAATTGACAAGGAATGAAGGTTCGTAAAATGTTTGTAGGTATGTATGAATTGACAAGGAATGAAGGTTCGTAAAATGTTTGTAGGTATGTATGAATTGACAAGGAATGAATGTTAGTAAAATGTTTGTAGGTATGTATGAATTGACAAGGAATGAAGGTTCGTAAAATGTTTGTAGGTATGTATGAATTGACAAGGAATGAAGGTTCGTAAAATGTTTGTAGGTATGTATGAATTGACAAGGAATGAAGGTTCGTAAAATGTTTGTAGGTATGTATGAATTGACAAGGAATGAAGGTTCGTAAAATGTTTGTAGGTATGTATGAATTGACAAGGAATGAAGGTTCGTAAAATGTTTGTAGGTATGTATGAATTGACAAGGAATGAATGTTGGTAAAATGTTTGTCGGTATGTATGAATTGACAAGGAATGAAGGTTCGTAAAATGTTTGTAGGTATGTATGAATTGACAAGGAATGAAGGTTCGTAAAATGTTTGTAGGTATGTATGAATTGACAAGGAATGAAGGTTCGTAAAATGTTTGTAGGTATGTATGAATTGACAAGGAATGGAGGTTCGTAAAATGTTTGTAGGTATGTATGAATTGACAAGGAATGAAGGTTCGTAAAATGTTTGTAGGTATGTATGAATTGACAAGGAATGAATGTTCGTAAAATGTTTGTAGGTATGTATGAATTGACAAGGAATGAATGTTAGTAAAATGTTTGTAGGTATGTATGAATTGACAAGGAATGAATGTTGGTAAAATGTTTGTAGGTATGTATGAATTGACAAGGAATGAAGGTTCGTAAAATGTTTGTAGGTATGTATGAATTGACAAGGAATGAAGGTTCGTAAAATGTTTGTAGGTATGTATGAATTGACAAGGAATGAATGTTGGTAAAATGTTTGTAGGTATGTATGAATTGACAAGGAATGAAGGTTCGTAAAATGTTTGTAGGTATGTATGAATTGACAAGGAATGAAGGTTCGTAAAATGTTTGTAGGTATGTATGAATTGACAAGGAATGAAGGTTCGTAAAATGTTTGTAGGTATGTATGAATTGACAAGGAATGAAGGTTCGTAAAATGTTTGTAGGTATGTATGAATTGACAAGGAATGAAGGTTCGTAAAATGTTTGTAGGTATGTATGAATTGACAAGGAATGAAGGTTCGTAAAATGTTTGTAGGTATGTATGAATTGACAAGGAATGAAGGTTCGTAAAATGTTTGTAGGTATGTATGAATTGACAAGGAATGAAGGTTCGTAAAATGTTTGTAGGTATGTATGAATTGACAAGGAATGAAAGTTCGTAAAATGTTTGTAGGTATGTATGAATTGACCAGGAATGAAGGTTCGTAAAATGTTTGTAGGTATGTATGAATTGACAAGGAATGAAGGTTCGTAAAATGTTTGTAGGTATGTATGAATTGACAAGGAATGAAGGTTCGTAAAATGTTTGTAGGTATGTATGAATTGACAAGGAATGAAGGTTCGTAAAATGTTTGTAGGTATGTATGAATTGACAAGGAATGAAGGTTCGTAAAATGTTTGTAGGTATGTATGAATTGACAAGGAATGAAGGTTGGTAAAATGTTTGTAGGTATGTATGAATTGACAAGGAATGAAGGTTCGTAAAATGTTTGTAGGTATGTATGAATTGACAAGGAATGAAGGTTCGTAAAATGTTTGTAGGTATGTATGAATTGACAAGGAATGAAGGTTCGTAAAATGTTTGTAGGTATGTATGAATTGACAAGGAATGAAGGTTCGTAAAATGTTTGTAGGTATGTATGAATTGACAAGGAATGAAGGTTCGTAAAATGTTTGTAGGTATGTATGAATTGACAAGGAATGAAGGTTCGTAAAATGTTTGTAGGTATGTATGAATTGACAAGGAATGAATGTTAGTAAAATGTTTGTAGGTATGTATGAATTGACAAGGAATGAAGGTTCGTAAAATGTTTGTAGGTATGTATGAATTGACAAGGAATGAATGTTAGTAAAATGTTTGTAGGTATGTATGAATTGACAAGGAATGAATGTTGGTAAAATGTTTGTAGGTATGTATGAATTGACAAGGAATGAATGTTAGTAAAATGTTTGTAGGTATGTATGAATTGACAAGGAATGAATGTTGGTAAAATGTTTGTAGGTATGTATGAATTGACAAGGAATGAAGGTTCGTAAAATGTTTGTAGGTATGTATGAATTGACAAGGAATGAAGGTTCGTAAAATGTTTGTAGGTATGTATGAATTGACAAGGAATGAAGGTTCGTAAAATGTTTGTAGGTATGTATGAATTGACAAGGAATGAATGTTAGTAAAATGTTTGTAGGTATGTATGAATTGACAAGGAATGAAGGTTCGTAAAATGTTTGTAGGTATGTATGAATTGACAAGGAATGAAGGTTCGTAAAATGTTTGTAGGTATGTATGAATTGACAAGGAATGAATGTTAGTAAAATGTTTGTAGGTATGTATGAATTGACAAGGAATGAATGTTGGTAAAATGTAACTTATCTTTTGGAGATGGAGAGGGTAAGGGTAAGCCGGTCATCCTGCTGTCGGTGATGCGTGTCTTAGCTTGTAACTGGAAAGGGAGTGTCTTCTTTCATCAGCGCTAGCAGCCCGGCGTCTTCGTCCTCTTTCTCCTCCTCTCTTCTTTGGTTTGTGGGAATTAGGCATTGTTTAGAATTGAAGGCGTTTGGCCCATAACATGAGAGCGTAGTCGGCTTCAGTTCACTGGTGCCTTATTTCTTTTCTTCTTCATCTCTTTAGGTCGGGTGGGAGAACCCGTCCGTGCGTTCACTGACGCAGCGGGGCGAATCTCTCTTTCCATCTCCTCCATCGGTTCCCTCAAATCCCTCGTTTTTATAGTGGCAAACTGGCTCCCAGCGACTTTGATATTTGAGGTGTTTATTTTAGGCGCGAAGCTCTGCCATTGGTTGATAATTATTTTGTGGTTATCTTATTTTTTTCTTCCCAAGCGGAAGCGATGCGTGGAGCCATGTGCAAACGACGATTTTTTTTTTATTTTGTCTCTCATGGTGGATGCGTTAACATCCGGTTGGCTGCCAATTCTGTTATGATTTGCTGGTTTGCATTCAATAACAACAAGTGAAGCATGCATAGTCCCCCGTAAGTGCACAGTGAACGAGGCATAAAAACTGACTAAGTTCAGCATTTGCCCTCCCCCTCCCATTTAGCCCCAAAAGTCCCCAGTGGACGTTAAATCCTTGTGAAAATGAACAAACGGTGCAGTTTTAGGCCTTGACATAAGTAAATTTGAGTTCTGAACCATGCAGAAAAAGAAATAACTAAGTCCATCATTTTAGTTACCCCTCCCCATTTGGCCCCAAAAGTCCCCAAAGCCTTAACATATTTAAATTTGAGTTCAGCACCATGCAAAATTGCTAAATAGACATACACAGAAAATTTTGGACAAATATGGTAAAATATGGTCCCAAAAATGGAACGTTTTAATTGGCTCTAAAAGGATCCCTGGGGCATACCCGATCCATAGTGTCACATTTGGACAAGACGTTGCTTTTATAAAATCTTAATTTAGATCTGAGGATAGAATTTTGTTTCTTCAGATCTAACAGATCTGGTTAAATACTGCTGCGGCCTTATCCATCATGGACTACAACTCATAGTGTATAGCCCCTTCCATGTTTCCTTGAATAGAGCTTCATTGCAGACCTGAAAATATTCTAAACAAAAGACAGGTAAATTTAGTAACTTAGTTTAGAAGTTGCATAATCAAATTGAAACAACATGTACATACATTATTTATATTTATATTTAATGTTCTACATATACAAAATGTGTAGCAAGATTATATGTGGGTGAGTTAAAATAATGTCAAAGGCGGTATTCTTTTACATAAGTTTATGGTGGTGTAAAGTTTGGAATGGAAGATACGTGTCGAGATATTGCACCAGGCATAAAGTCATTAGTGTCGTGTAAGTGAATTAGCCAAGCAAATCTTTTTACTGAGTCGCGCGTGAAAGGGGTGGAAGGGGAGACAGAGAGACGGAGAAAAACTGCTTGTGTGTACTTTCTTCCTTTTAAAGAGGATTAGAGGAGGGTATTAAATATGCATACTGTGCTAAAGAATGAAAAATTAAAAAAAAAACCTTTACTACACTCTAACTGATTATGTGTTGTCATTTTGAATAAGTTTAACAATCGCTGTCAAGAAAAAGGAAAAAGTAACTGCTACAAGAAAAAAGTGAGAAATAGCGAGACATCACTATCCACTGTGAAACGACTTAGGACTTCAGTTGTGGATTACAAGACACCGTGAATATGATTTTTTTTTTATTGTGCTATGAAATCAAAGATTTGGTCCACAGTAAAATAAAATAAAAAAGGTCAAATGGTCGAATATAGTAAAGGGCAACCCGGAGGCTTATTTTTATTAGCCACAAACCCAAGGCGTATGAGACAGCGCCACTCCTTTTCCAGGATTGTTCCACTTACCCTTGATCATCACCCGAATGTTTAGCAAGAGACATCAAATGTCATTTTTGAAGTCTTTGCTATGAATATATACAAACACTATGAGCTACCAAGAGTGCTCTGTACGCTTACAAAAACCATGGCAATGTCGCTGATGGTAGCTGGCAATTTAACTTGTCACGAATTGGTAAGTCATATATATGAGTCATAGTAGTAGTAGTAGTAGTAGTAGTAGTAGTAGTAGTACACTTGTAAATAATTCTGGATTGTACAAGTGATCACGATCAGACTGACAGACAGTGAATATATAATTATAATATAGATTAATAGCATCCGAAGTAGCAGCAGTAGTAGTAGTAGTAGTATTTTCATTTACACAAACCTTACTAATTTAGTGCTATTATGGTCAATAATTTAGGGGAGATGTAAGTGCTGTGTAGTAATAGCAGTAGGAAGAGGAGGAGGAGAGGAGGAGGAGGAGAGGAGGAGGAGGAGGAGAAGGAGGAGGAGGAGGAGTATCTCGATATAATATATCCAACCCCTCAAGGATGCTTCATGCCAAGTTCGTTGTATTTTTTTGAGACTATAAGTGACTAACGAAGAAACAGATTAAAAAATGCTGCATTCTAACCTATATTATCTGGTCTGAAGCCACGGCCACCGCAGTGATGGTGGTTGAGCTAACCGTGAATCATCATCAGTTCTGTCTCCTGTCTGCTCTTCTTATTTCTTTGTTTCTTTCTTTGTGATGCATGCTAACTCTTATCAGATCGTCTAGTCTCTAAATTTTTACCCTTCTGGCGTCTCAGTTGATCAACTTTTGTACAGAATTTTTCCAGCAAATACTATCGTGTCTTTTACCCCCACCCTCCATACGCACACTTCCTTTTCATTTGTACTGGTGTTTTTTTTCAGCAAGTTTTTCTCACTCTCCCCCTTCCTTCGAGTGTTTCATTTCCTCTTCGCTTTCTCCATTCACAACCACTCACATGTCCACCTCTCTTTCTTGCGGACAGCTTTTTCTTGCGTGTTTTCACTTGCTCGTCTATTTCAGGAGTGTTCTTGTATTCTGGCCTCTGGTCGTGTCACCTCCTGCCGCTCTTGTGATAAGCTTTTGCGGCGACATAACGATTTTTGGTCCGTTCCCACATGGATTGCTATAAATCTTGCCCTTTTCACAGCGTCTATCATTTATTTCATTCACTTACTAATCTGTTTCCTTCATTACATTTGTGTTACAGTGATATATATATATATATATATATATATATATATATATATATATATATATATATATACGCACACACACAGATAGATAGATAGATAGATAGATAGATAGATAGATAGATACTAGCATGGGTACCCAGCGTTACCCGGGTCGACATGAAGTTCCGTTTTGAACACACCTGCTATACTAAGGATATTAATCATTTTCATCGTGTGCACCGTCAAAAATCCCACAACAATTTCAAAAATAAAAGAACGGATAAAAACATGTAAATGTAATTGCTAAAAAAAAGAAGCATGTCATATCCTCTCTACCAGATATTTTGGCAGAAGGGATACAAAGAGGAGAAGCTATTCTCCATATATTGAGCATTTTTTGTTGCCCATGCGCTCCCCCCCCCTAATATAAATGAATCAAAACAACTTTTGTTTCAATAAAAATACCAGCGAGTGCCAGAGCGCCCGACAAAAAAAAAAACATTTAGCCGCTCGAAACTGAAACACCAAAAGGTAATTTGCTAAACGTTTTTATCCGCTGTACCGACGACGGATCACTTTATGGCCGGGAAAATTCATATTTATAAACATTAACGCGTACTTGATTTTTAAGTGAAGTTTAAGAAAGAAATGGGATTCCTTTCACTGTCTAAAAACACACAAATGAAAGCCTTTGTTTATTCGTAAATATGTTTTTTTGTTTGTTTAAACATTTTTAAAAAAAGCAAAACATTTTTTCTGTCTACACAGAAATATTTTTTCACGCTAGAAACTGACTAAATTATTTAGTGAAGAGGTTTTTTTTTATGTTTCGAAGTTTGCAGGCGAAATAACTACGTTTCTAAAAAAATCGATTTCGGAAATAATAATTCCAAATAAATTAAATTAAATATATTATCAATATAATTGTTATTTAAAGTTGATTAAATAACAATCTTAAATAGAACACTTAAAACAATTCACTCGCTATAAATATTAACTAACATACAGCTATTTAGTAAAATCGATTTTCCTTACTGTAATATGCAAATGAGGCAACCTCTTAATTGTATATTTTGCAAGAATCATACTATATAGAGTAATGAATGAAATAGTAAAGTAATTGACCTTTTGTATATATTTAAAAAATTGTGAGCAAACAAACAAACAGACAGGAATACGAATTTATATATATATATATATATATAGAGAGAGAGAGAGAGAGAGAGATCAACGTTTTTCATTTTGATTTATTTCGTTACATTTTGTGACCAAGAGCGGAAGACCGTTCGAAATATGAGAATAAAATACAGATTAACAATAATTGCTTTGCAACCGGAGGAGATTGCCTCGAATAGGTCTAGAGTTTCATATGGGAAATATCAATAAAAGTGCCTACATGAAAAAGTCTGGAAACTTTTTCAAAACACCATATATATATATATATATATATATATATATATATATATATATATATATATATATATATATATTGAAAAACGCATGAAATAATTTTATAAGCCAAATTATAATGCAACATTATGTTAAATAAACAAACACCTCACATCTTTGAAATCTGCTTGAAGGTCAATAGCTTGATGTGCTGAAGGGCGTGGTGATCCGCTGGTTCAATTCGGTGATCGCTGGCAGGTCCTGCGTGTGCCAGTGGAACTCAGTGCCGGCTCATAAGTCCAAATAGACCCAAGCTTGGCTTCAGAAAGAGTACTATGACTTTGTACCCTTCTCTCACTGGCCTCTCCTCCCTTGACCCAAACCTACTGGACTACTTCTTTTGGTCATACGTCGAGAACATCGCCAACATCCCACAACACCAAAGCCAGCATCATCGTCGCCATTCGCCGAGTATTCGCCGAGTATTCGCCGAGTATTCGCCGAGTATTCGCCGAGCTTCTGCTGTCGCTTGTGAAAAAGACATGCTCTCAGTTACGGACCCATATCGGGGCGGTGGTTGAGGCTGAAGGCGGCTGCGATGAATAGATGTCATGTCTACTACATAATCAAGTTATCTGAATTTTTTTTTTTTCAATAAAAGTTTTATAATAAAGCTTTAGGTTGTTTTCTTTAGGGCGACAAATTTATCGTTACACTTCATATATATATATATATATATATATATATATATATATATATAATGGTCCCTATCTTAGGTTGAGCATATTGGGAAGTGATATACAAATTACTATTAGCATATTAAGCGATGCTCTGTGTGTAAACAAATTGAGCTTAGGTATTTGGACGGTGTCAAAACACTGTTAATTCACTACCTGCATTGCAGCAGCCGAATAGAGCAATTGTTAGAAGCCCCGACTGCCATTTAGGCGGTCAGATTTCGATCCTAGCTTGAGGTAGTTGGATATATATATATGTGTATATATATATATATATATATATATATATATATATTCAGACAGATACTGTTAAATAGCACAAAGTGTTTTTGCTTAATGATCATTTTTTTTTTGTAATGGCCATTCTTATGTCAAATTTGTGTAGGAAAGTTCTGTAGTCGTTTTCGTCCGTCTGTTTTTTTTTTTTTTTTTTAATTTTGTTTTGTTTTGTTTTTTTTTCTGAATAATTGTAATATATAACACTAAATGATAATAATAATTCTGATTTCTTTTATCAACGTCTCCCTGGAAAGGGACGGGATTCATCTCCAGAGGATTTCCCTCAATCCTGGCTCCAAACCAGGATATTCAAAGATCAAGGGTTTTTCTAAGGATGTTGGTGGTACCTACAATAGCAGAAGTCTGAAAGCCGCCTAAAACATTGAGGATTCATAGTTTTTTTCAATTGTCCTTTCAGACGACTTGATACTACACCTAGTGTACCAACTACGATCGGGATTGTTTGCGTTTTAACCCTGTGTATACGCCTTATCTCCAAGGCTAATGGAGCATAATTGCTCCACTTTTCGTTCTCTTTCTCTCACATTCCTGCCCCAGGGTACTGAGAAGTCTACAATCTAACTTTTTTTTGAAACCTTGTCAATGACGACCAAATCCGGACGATTATGTTCCAATTGCTTGATCGTTATGACACTTTTGTCCCACCATACCTCTACATTGCCATCCTCACTTGTTCTCACTTCATCAGGCACCTCCTCAAACCACTTTCCAGCAAACTTCACCCCAAACTTCTTACAGGCCTCCAAATATATCCGGAGTCCCATGCGATTATTTCTTTTGCGGTACTCTCTCTGGGCCAATTCACTACATCCTGCTGTAAGGTGCGCAATTGACTCTGAGGTCTTACCACAAATCCGGCATTCTGCAGCAACTTCCTCTCTTAGAACCACTTTTTTAACAATCGTGTTCCTAATGCACTCTTGTACTGCACAAACAAAAGCTTCAGTACTCTTAGCCAGATACCCAGCTCTAAGCTATTGCCATGATCTTTCATCAGCCACTTCTAACACAATCTTTTACACTTTTCAATCTCTCCCACCGTCTTTCCTCTTTTGGTACGGCCTTGCTACGCTACTTCGAATGTGAAATATACCAAATATTGCTCAAACTTTTCTTGTTTTGATACCCATGGCATGCAACTCCTTGTCAGACCATCCTAAAATTCCCGCACTGTATCTCAAAACACTGACAACCCATGCATTCACCGCTTTCATTAGGCTTCCTCCATACAATTTCGACTTCGCAATTAGTTTCACTCTTTTAAGATACTCCTTCCTGACTTTCTCCTTCATTTCTCTGTTCACGATGCCTAACCCTCCAACACTCCCAAATACTTATACCCTGTATCTTCTATTTCTTTCATTATTCATCCATTTGGCAGCACTATTCCATTCGAATGAACCTTTATTCCCCTTTTCATCACCAGCACCGCACATTTACTAATCCCAAACTCCATCCCGACGTTTTCCGGGCACGTTCCTACAAGCGCTACCAGTCTCTCTATTTCCTTTTCATTTCTACCGAATATCTTCAAATCATCCATAAACAGTAAGTGGTTGGGCGTCTGCCACCACATGCAAAGTTATACCCCAGTTTCTCTCTCTTCAAGAGGATGCTCAATGGCATCATTATCATTACAAAAGGAAGTGGAGATAACGAATGTCCTTGGAATATTCCACATTTAATGCCAACCTGCTCCAGCACTTCTGTTTGCTGTCAGCGCCGTTTTCCATTGAACCATACTTCTCTCCAAAAGACCTACCACATTTCCAGCAACCTTCGTCATCACGGATCCATGAATGATGAACCATGTCGTAAGCCTTTCTGTAATCGACCCATGCTACACTCAGATTCCCTTTCTTCCTCATTGTGTCCTGTATTAATCCCTTATCAATCAGTAGTTGCTCATTGGTACCCCTCGAGCCTTTCCGACATCCTTTCTGTTCATCAGGGAAAACACCATTACTCACAAGATGTCCATAATTTTTTTCTGCAAAGATTCCAGTTAACAGTTTCCACATTAGTGGTAAACATGTAATTGGTCTGTAATTGTTGGCATCTATTCCCTTTGCAGGATCCTTCCAAATCAGTGTCGCCCTTCCCTTAACAAGCCAATCAGGGACATCTCCCGACTTTACGATTCATTGTAGGGTAGCAGCTATAGGTGATTAAAGCCATTGGAACTGTTTGAACCAGAAGCCCATCACTCCATCTGGACCAGGTCCCTTCCAGTTTGTCATCCTTCGTATGCCAGCCTTCACACCATCAATGGTTATCTCAACGTTCTCAATCTGCTGCATTCCTGATAGTCTTGCTCTGACCACTCCCAACCAATCTATTTTCTTATTATGTAATTATATATAAAATAATAATAATGATAATAATAATAATAATAATAATAATAATAATAATAATAATAAACGGCTGAAATATTAAGGAAAACCCTTGAATGCAGAGAATAATACATGTGAACTACATGCGTGAACCAGACAAACTGCTGCAGAGGCAAAACATGAAGAAGCTTTACAGAGAATCAAGAACATTGAAGCTGCATATCAGCAAGTTCTACATCACTATCACACATCTCCTCCCATTCTCCCATCACTGTCCCCACCCTCCAAAAAAAGTGTGAAACCAAATAACCGAGAGGGGTCAAGGAGGAGGGAAAGACCGAGGAGAGAGCGCTCATCAGACCTCCGCTGGACAAGCGCGAAGAGAACTGGGATCTTGGGGGAGGGGCTTAGTGCCACTCAAATTCCAGTACAGCCGAATGGCCGCTGCCATCAAGAAATCAATGGTGAGAGGCTGTTGCAATAACGCAAATTTATTTGCAATCGCTATCGAAGGAGGTGGAGAGTGCTGGACGGCTGGGGAGACTTGTTGTCACTCAGCTTCCAGGAAACACCACAGGTTTTCAATCAGATCTTTGATGATCTGTGTGAAAGCTCCATGTGAGCCAATAATAATAGTTAGTCAATGTAAGATCTTTATGCAAGAATACCAAGAAGCGATACAAAATCTTGTTTTAATATTCTATGTAATGAAAAATATGTAAATAGTAGGCACCGCCAAAAATGGCCGCAAAATCAAGTTGTTGTTTTTTAAAACGAAATTACATTTATTAAAATCCATTATTTCTGAGTAACTTTTTTTTCCAGAAAGATAAAACCCTGAATTTTATCATATAGAAAACAGAATAATGTAAAACTTTTTCTACTATTTTTAATTAAATTTTTAATGTTAAATTTTCCCAAAAAGTTAACAATTGACATTTTTTGTCTTGCACAAAAAACGTACATAAATATTAAAAAAAAAAGGTTTTTGAAATAATTAATTTATTTATTTATTGTCTAATTAAGATTTAGGATGATTTTCTAAGAGAATATGCAAAAATATTATAATATAAGTTCCTGGATTTCAAATGATTTCACTTATTCATATATGTAACCAGTTATTTCGCGTCGATTTAGAGTCTAGATCGACACTGTTTACGTTTGCGCTTGAGAAGAAGCAAACTATGGAAGACCAAACAGGCCAAAAAAACTTATTTTTCAGTGACGAAAATTTCAGTGTATTATTAAGCTGAGGCTGGCAAGTACCAGATGGGTGACCATTTGTATGAGTTTGGTTTTTAATGTGTATGTGTGTGGGGGCCAGGCTCCCCAAAATGGGGGGGGGCAATTTAAAGCAGAATAAAAAAAAATATTTCAGCGCGTTTGGTCCACCGTAGTCGAAAGGCGGCAAACGTTTTCAAACGGGATCGAAAAAAAATGATGCTATTTTTAACACAAAGGGCACAATATTTATCGAATTTTTTTTTTTTTTTTTTTGGTATCGAGTCTTCAAAGCATGCCCTGTTTAATAATGGTCATGCATTATTCGGCTCGCTAAAAAAAAAATTGTTAATTTATTTATCAAAGATTTTAAAATGGCTTTTTTCGTATAAATATTAAAAAAAATTTTTTTTTTTGTTTTGCTTAACTTAAATTAATTATTTTACTTAACATATTCACCGAATTTCACACTTCAAAACTCAAAAGCGGGATAATTAAACACAATCGAAGTTCTGATATTCAGACGTCAAAATAAGGTATGCAAACAATTTTTTTTTAAATCTATAATTCTGTCCCTTACAACAACACAATATGTCGTGTTCAGTTTCAGATGATTATTTTAAGCATATTTCTTCCCACTTCAAAACAAGGGGGGTTGTAAGCAAAAAAAAATATATATATAAATATCGTTTATGAAAAATAAGTACACCGTTATAAAATTCATTCTTCTCTTAATAATCGCTGGAAATTTCGTATTGATCGGATAATTACCTGATTTTTGGTAGATTTTTAAAAAGACGGTCCGTCAAAAAGTACTGACCTCCCCCCCCCAGTTTTGGCGGTGCCTAGTAAATAGAAACTAACGTAGGTTTCTGTTGTTTTTGGCCTTCCATAGATATAAATGTCGGAACGTGCAAGAAGAATATCGAGTTGTCTGTAAATAGGTTGTGTGAATAACTTAGTACATATTTTTCCAATGAGTTAGATTAATAATTTAAGTAAATTATAGTTTTCTATTCGGGGGCGGGTGAGTACATTTAAAGTAGGAAAAGTTATAATATGATTTTAAACGTATTCGAAAGCAACGTTGCGAATTCTTTTTTTCCGTGATCGAAAATAAGAACTCCTAATCTGAAGAACGACTGCTTCTAACGTCAAGGTGTTTGCCGAACTGCTGATTATCGGCTATTCCGTCATTCTGTCAATCTAAGAATAAAACGGAGTTCGTTTGTTAATTTAAGGTTAAAGTATAATATATAGTAAATGACCGCATGAAAGAAGGCGAATAATTTTTTCTGTGATTTGTGGCAATGAATGCAACTACGATGGACCGGGCACATTACTAGAATGGAAGACAACCGAATTCCAAAGATGATCTTCTACGGGGAACTGGAAAATGGAACCCGCAAGGTAGAAGATCAGAAGCTTCGCTACAAAGATGTAACAAAACGGCATCTGAAGAAAATGAACATCAATGTCGAGAGTTGGGAAAGAAAGGAGTGGTTGGCGGAACAGTCTCCACAAAGGAAAGAAAGAAATAGAAAGAAAGATTGGAGAAGACTTAGAGCTGAGACACTATAGACGACACACCCCTGGCACCCACATATGCAGTGCCTGTGACCGGATGTTTCACACAGAAGGAGGATTATGCCAACAACGAAGGATAAAGCACTGAGTCCCCGACTAGTCATCGTCAAGACTGACGGACTGCATGATGATGATGATGATGATGATGATGATGATGATGATGATGATGATGACTATGAATAAAAAATACCCGGTGATTTCGGGTTCCGTGGGAAGACTAAATATAATGAGAGTGAAATGTTTGTTGCTACCTATGCGGCATTACGTATTTGATAGAAAGACTCAAAGGAAATAAATTATAATATTTAGTAAATGGCGACGAAATGTAGGTAATCTTGCGTGAAAACACGCTGCAGTATTTGCTGGATATAGTGAATGTGAAATTTGCATAGGAATTGCCTCGTTGTTTTCCTATTGTGTTTCAAGTGATACTAGAAAAATCGACCTGTTTTTATTAAGTATATATATATATATATATATATATATATATATATATATATATATATATATATATATATATAGAGAGAGAGAGAGAGAGAGAAGGCCTATCTAAGTAAGTAACAGAAATTCCCTTTTGTCTAATGAGTATAAAGTTAAAGATTTGACTCTTCTTATCCATCCATACCTTCTTCTTCTTGTTGTTGTTCTTCTTCTTCTTCTCCTTGTCTCTCTTTCTCTTGTATATATATATATATATATATATATATATATATATATATATATATATATATATATAGATCTATGCACACATGTATATTATATAAAAGTTCAAAGTTACGTTTTACGTGATATAAGCGTTGTTTTAATTTTAAAATAGGAAATACGTTTATAAGTCAAATTGCAACGCAATATTATGTAAAATAAATATTTATTTGATTAAAATTAATATTTCGACAATATAAGCCATCATCAGAATTTTATATATATTTTTTTCTTTTTTCTTTTTTATCTCGCCATGATGGTAAATGGTAAAAAATCCACGTGTTGTTCGTCAGCGGTGATATTTACAAATAACGAAAGATTATGCTTGGCTCGCGCGATATGAAAATCAAAGTTGTGTTTTTCGTAATGTAAGCTTTGTTTAAATTTTAAAATAAAATACATATGAAATATGTTTCTAGGGACAATTACAGTGCAATATTATGTAAATTTTGCAACTTTGTCTTTCATATTACGCGCAACAAGCGTAATCTTCCGGCATTTAAAAATATCACCGCTGATGAACAATATGCGGATTTTTTACTGACTGTATTCTTTAATTTTCCACCATGGCGAGGAAAAAAAAAAGAAAAATGTATATAATTCTGATGATGGTGTATATCGTCGAAATATTCATTTTAAACAAATAAATATGTGTTTATTTTACATGACGTTGCGTTGTAATTTGGCTTATAAAATTATTTCATGCGTATTTTAATATATATATATATATATATATATATATATATATATATATATATATATATATATATATATATATTATCACCACTGACGCATTCACATCTCCAGGCACCAAGATTCAACTTAAACTCTCCCCGAGTGATCTGCCATTATCCCACTGCAGTTTACTTAATATACTTCATCAAATGCACAAAAAGCATGGCGATCATAAACCAAACCATACCATGAAAATATCAAATGCATAGGCTTCAATTTTTAGACACAATAACACAAACAAAAATCTGAAATCTGAGACACTACACTCACATCTCAGAACTGAACAAATCTTTGGGATCGCTTAATGATTATTCATTATATTATTACATAAATTTAATATTTTCAAGGCATCATTTTCCTTTTCGCATTTTCAAAATAATTCTATTGTTTAATATTCTTTAGTAGTATACCAAACTAAAATATACACCAAAGAAAACGCAGAAACAGAAAAATTCTATACGGGTAGTACCTCAATGTCTACTAAAAACGCAGATAATACGGTCATACTCAGTCATTGAATAATAAAACATATAGCACGGATACCTCACTCTCAGTACACTACTGAAATTTAATCGAAGCAAACAAAACACCTATAGTCGAATGAAAGATACCTAGAAAGGTGAATTCACCCTGTCATTTATGTTTAACGGAGAAACTTGAAATTATTAGATTTAAAGATCGCGAAAATTATAAAATGTTTAAATAGAATCGGATATAAGTTGCAAACATTTTAGGGGATGTGCACTAAATAAGCTACAAAAAACAAACAACTAATATTACAGTGCAATATTATGTAAAATTTGCAACTTTGTCTTTCATATTACGCGCAACAAGCGTAATCTTCCGGCATTTAAAAATATCACCGCTGATGAACAATATGCGGATGTTTTACTGACTGTAACCTCATCAAAGTATTATGACAATCCCTAACTCCCCAGTCCCCGTATCACACATGGATATCTTAATTAATAAATCTATCGATAAACTAATGTAAAGTTGAAATGATATGAAAGAAGTTCTGGCACACATCTAATTACTATACTAACATAGAAATGACGAAGAATAGGTTAACATAAGCAATTTAGCCAAGTTAATGAGTAGACCATTCTCTAACTATCCTATTACCCCATTTTAAACTATACCGATGAATACTAAGAAAACACGATATACCATTAACAGGAAAAATGTATGTGACCTTTTTCTTTTAATTCAATTTCCGCCCCAAACAAGGCACAGTGCCACTTTGAAGTAGGGGTCTACTATCGGGGGGCATAAGTTGCAAGGGTATTATGATGAGAGATGAGTAGCAAGATGTCTGTTCACATTACACTTGAATCTTTGCATGTCAGTACAGTTGGGAAAGCAAAATCCCGGAAGGATTTTCTGAAGTCTAGTTGTTCTGGGGAAGAAACTATTGTAGTTGAATGCTTTCTTACTTGCATACTTACAAATAAAAACACCCGTAAACGAACTAAAATAATCTATTCGACTAGTATCTATATATTAATTTGCTTGTACGTACGGTGTCACGTCATCATCATCGCAAACATTAATTAATGAAACGCGTCATCATCATCGCAAACATTAATTAATGTGAATTATCTCCCTTTATTGTTCACTCTTTATTAGTTAAAAAATCATTAAACCCTTTTATTTTCCAAAACTTTCCGAACAACAACAAAAAAAATATATATATATATGAACTGTCTATTTATGTTCCGGATTATTTTAAAGACGATTATGCATAGAAGGTATCGTTCCGCAGTTTAAATAGTATTTTACTTACATTTTTAACGATGTCTTCTGTTTATTATTGTAGTGAATACGGAACGATTATTCTATTTTATTCAGTAATAAATATATTTTTTACATTTAACGTTACGAGTTCGTTTTTTTTACTGTGCCACTTTATCTGTTTTTTTTTATTTACTTTTGAGTGAGCCTTACATAACAAAAAATATGTTTCGAAATAAATGTTACAAAAGTCAAGAATGACTTTTTAAAATAAATCACTAAAGTCACCATTCGCAAATACAGAGTTAAACCATATTTTACGTCTTGTTCTGTTTTGTTTTTGTTTTACGGCATATCAATCCTTTTTCGTGTTATTTAATGCCGAATCGAGTAATTTTGTAACATTTATACATCTTCACGTTGTTTACATAGTTATTATTTATGTTTTGTCTGTTTTATTTTGATGGACCCAACAATTTTTTTTTAATATGAAATAAAACACTTAGTTTCATTACTTACGATTTAATTTATTTAAAGAAATATTTATTTCCTATTTAAAGATTTTCAGTATAATTTATTTAACTGAAGAAATATTTATTATTCATACATATATTTTTCCATTATTTTTATTACATTGTTAGGTAAAGTTTCAGATTAGTTAACGCCCCTCCCTATATTAAGAATGGCTTTCGGCATGATTCTTACAATAGCGGTATCAAAGTTTGTTTGTTTTTTATTTTAAAACAAATTATAAAAAAAAAGATACAAGACCATTAATTTTGTTTGCATTAAATCGCTATTTAGGTGAAGGTTCAAAATAGTTAACCCTTCTCCCCATAACCGTTTTTTTTTATGCAGTAAAATACTGTTTCAATAATTATGGTTTAAATAAATATTTATTCCTTATTTAAAGATTTACAGTATAATTTATTTAACTGAAGAAATATTTATTGTTCATACATATATTTTCCCTTATTTTTTTTTACATTGTTAGGTAAAGTTTCAGAATAGTTAACCCCCCTCCCCATATTAAGAATGGCTTCAGCATGATTCTTACAATAGTGTTATCAAAGTTTATTGATTTTTTCTTATTTAACAAAAAATATAAAAAAGATACAAGAACATTTTAAACATTTTTTTCATTAAATGGTTATTTGGGTGAAGGTTTGGAATAGTCAAACCCTCTCCCCTTATTAAGAATGGCATTTTTATTATTTCAGCGTGATGCTTACATTTTTCTTAATATAAAAAAAAGATACAAGAAAATGTTAAGCTTCTTTTTTTTTTTATTAAAATGTTAGATCAAAGTTCGGAATAACTTACTTTATAGCCAATTAGCCAGCTGTATTAAAATGTTTTAGCATTTAATACCTAATAAGGTTTTCGCTTCAATTGTCACAAGGAGACAATATCGATTCAAAGGAGGTAATTCGTCAACAATTGTTTTAGCCGAATTTTACGGTAAAGTGTAGTGGACTGGTGGATATATATTATACATATCCCCCAGTTTGTATTTATTTGCTTCCCCACTGAGCAAATTAGGCACAAAGCCGCTTTTTAATGTGGAGAGAGAGAGGGGGGAATGGAGATCAGCTCCTGATGAGTGGGAAATGGGAGTTTGATAGGAACTGTTGGTATGAAGGGTTGCCCCTACATTGACCAAGGTAGATATGTGGAGTTGCCCCCACATATGGTCTTTGCTTGCAGTATCTGTTGGAACAGATACTACACTTTGATCTTGTCGCCCGGGCCGCAAAGGGCGGGGGCCAGTGTATATACATATCCTCCAGTTATTCATTTGATAAAAGCAATATTTTATGAGCATGGTTCTTCTTGCCAGGCAATGGGTTTACCTGAACCAACAGGTGATCTTCCAATAGATAATATGACTCGAAATACAAACGGGCCTAATGTTGAATTGTTAAACAATGAACAATTAGAGGTCTTTAATACAAGGCTGTCATAGCAACTGAAAAAGTAGCCCCACACAACAATTGCTTCTATTTAGATGCCCCAGCCGGATCAGGAAAAACCTTTTTATTCAACATGTTATATGATTACTTCACCTCCAGCAGTACTGTAACCGCCACAGTATATTCAAACTACCTGTACCTCTGACAGAAACCAGTGTCTGTAACATTTCTCCTGTATCAGAGCATGCTTCTTTTTTGAGAAAGATAATGGTATTCATCATAGACGAAGCCTCTATGATACCTAATCATGCACTGCTTGCTATAGATAGATGTTTACAAGATATAATGGGTAACGATAAAATATTTGGTGGTGACTTCAGGCAAATTTTACCAGTAGTGCCACATGGATCACCTACATCTATTAAAGACACCTGTCTTAAAAGATGCCCTATGTGGCATCATTTCAGTCAATTACAACTAACACAAAACGTCAGAACTAGCATAAATGAACAGGAGTTTTGTAGATGGCTCCTTCATCTTAGTAATGGTACACTAACGAGCAGTCTTAATGACGTTCCTGTAGATGCCATAGATGTTCCTGATGATTCGGTATGTAATGGTTCTCTAATCTCAGAAATATTTGATTGCAGCCCTCAAGAAATGAAAAATAGAAACATCATGACTCCAAAAAATACAGAATGTTTAACAGTAAATGTAGAAATTCTAAATAATCTTCCCGGAGGCATAAATACATATTTAAGTACAGATTACAGCTCCGATGATGATGCTGAACTTCAAAATTATCCTATCGAGTTCATAAATTCATTAACTCCATCTGGAATGTCATCTCACCGACTTAATGTGAAAATAGGGGCAATAGTAATGCAACTGCGAAATTTATCCATAAATCAAGGACTTTGTAATGGAATTAGGATGAAAATAAAAGAATGTCATCAAAACAGCATCTTTGCTATTTTAATTAATGGATCTAATAGAGGTTCCACAGTTATCATTTCAAGAATTAAGTTAAAGCCAAGTGATACAAATGTTCTGTTTGCATTTCATCGGATACAGTTTGCAATACGATTAGCATATTCACTGACAATCAATAAAGTACAAGGCCAAACTTTGGATAAGGTTGGTATATATCTTCAACAACCTGTATTTTCTCATGGTCAACTGTATGTGGCATGTTCAAGAGCTCGATCTAAGCACAGTGTGAAATTTAAGGTAATGCAACTGCATAGAAATTATAATCAGGGAAGAAAGCGTGGTGTAACATATACTAAGAATATTGTTTACCGTGAAGTGTTATGAAAACAATCAGGAACAGCTATAGAATCTAAAAATTAACTTGGATGTAAATATGATTTTGGAAAAATTAAAAAAAAAAATTGCTTTCCTTATATTTAAAATATGATTTTGGAAAAAAATTTTTTTTTAAATTGCTTTCCTTATATTTAAAATTCATAATTTGATGAAAAAATAGTGTACAGTTTGTTTGACTTTACTTAATTATATAAGATTGACATGAATTTGATAGGTACAACCTACCTCACATCATTTTGATTATCGAAAAATCAAAATTTAACTGTGCTTCGTAAGATTTACAGAAACACTTCATTTTATATGCATGTAATACACAAGAATCCGAATATTATAACAGATTACAATGTTTTTATGGAAAAAACGTTTGTACAGAAAATTCAAAGTGTTCTATTTATATTATCAGGAAGTTGTGGTGCATTAATTGAAATCTATATCAATAATTCGACTTAAAAAATAGTTGTGAATTTCCAAATCTTCATTGAATAAAATTCAAAATAAATAGAAAAATCTATTGCATATGTAAAAGTTGACGGTTGCTTATTTAACTTCATTAAAAGCTATCAAAGTCAATCAAGAGCTGCTCAATATTCTGGCTTAATGGATCATTTAGCAAGGAATGAAGATGGCGATTCTGGTGTAGCAGTTATTCTACCATCTTCATTTACAGGAAGTCCTAGAAATCTTTAACAACTGTATCAAGATGCAATGGCAGTTTGCTGTAAATATGGAAAACCAGACCTATTCCTTACCTAGACATGTAATCCAAGATGTCCTGAAATATTAAACAACTTGGAGTCATCAGAACTTGCACAAAATCGATGTCAACAATGTCACACAGTTTTTTTTTAAATTCACAGTCTGACTCCCAAGAACCTGCTGACTGACCACTATTCTCACTCCAAACAGCTGATCGACGTCCCTGTCACCGCCTCAATAATCACCAGCACTTCCTAACAATATCAACAGCATCAGTTACGATCGCATTGACCTTCAATAAAAGTTTAAACTAAAGTTCTTTGTTCTACTTGCTTCCATACGTTCATTTTTGTAATATAACAATAAGGAATTTCTTACTGATGTGTTTTAAAAGATTTTAACTACCGTGGAATTTCCACGGGTCCTGCTAGTGTTTATAAATAGAATATTGAATGTTGATACATACATACCGGAATGATTATCGTAAAACAGCGTTGCATAATGAAGCCAAACGCATAATTAATTTCGGACTTTAATTAAGTATTTTTATTTGATGTTTCATATGATCAGGAGAGAATACTAATATGGACGTATCGATACTATTGTGTATTTGTTTGCGGATATGCAGTCAGGTAATTTTATCCATATTGGAAATACATAAGATTTTTTTTGTTTTTTTGGTTTTCTTATTTTTTTTTTTTTTACACGGTGGTCACCACTTATCAAGGCTCGGAAGCCACTCAAGGATAAGAGTTATTGCAAGTACAGTACGTTAGTGTGGAGATTTGATGAAGTGTTTACTTAAGGGGGCGGTTCATTAGGAATTTGTTAACGTTGGACTCGAAGACATCCAAGTTGTAGTCAGGTGGGAAGCAGGCAGACGGAACAGAGTTCCACAGGCGTGCAGTTCTAAGAAAGAAGCTTTGTTCATGGAATCCACTTCTTGATTTAGCACAGATAAAGAGTGGGGGAAATTTTTCACAGGTAATTCAGCTAGACGGGTGTTTTTCGTGAAAGATTGGCGAGGGGGGCCAGAGATTGGAGTTCAGACGAGCACCTGCCATGGAAATAACGATAAAACAAGGATAGGCTCGCAACGTCTCTTCTGTGGGAGAGAGGTTGCAGGGTAGAGAAAAGGGCATTCCCCACTAAGCCACGAAGTCTATTTTGTACTCTGTCAAGGCAGGATAGGTTGTTTTTAGCAGCTCCTGCCCAGATATGGCAGCAGTATTCCATCCTTATAGAATATATGTTATAAATTGTATATTATATTGTGTAATGTAGTATGCATTATATTATATGTTCTAGTACTGAATAAAGGAATAATAAAATAGAAAATCATTTAATAAAAACAATTCATTTAGAGTTTATTGTTATTATCAACTAAGCACTTTAAATCGATGTATCGTGTGGACAGGGAGGTTAACTAATATGGACGTATCCATACTATTATATATATCTTTTGCAGTTACACAGGCAGGTAATTTTATAGAGAGATACATAAGTTTCTAACGCACATCGTATATCCTAGTATTTAATAAGGGACTAACAAAATATTAAATAATTATATAAAAATAACTCGCGTACAGATCTATTGATCTCTGGAATAAATTACGAACCTCTTTAAACCCTAATTCGGCTTAACTGAAAAAGTACAACCATTGAAATAAAGTTTATATAGATATGAAAACCCTATACATACATACTTAAATGCCTACATCTGTATTTTTCAGATTTAATTACTATTAATATTTAGAATGCAACTCCTACCATACCATATATATTTAAATCATATAAAAGATTATATAAAAAGATTATATATATATATATATATATATATATATATATATATATATATATATATATATATATATGCAAACACTCGTGAGCAAAAAGAATGGGCCAAACAAATTTTATACATTTTATTGCACTAAAAGCTATATTGAACAAAGGACAATTGAACAAGGAAACTTAAACGAAACTAATAACACAGAACAAGACATTTACTTTAATAAATGCTTAGGATGGAATCGCATTCCCTTTTGATTTTTTTAAAAGATCAATCCTTTTAGACATGCTCTCAACCAAAGTGGAACACTGTGAAGAGGAGATGCTATTCCATTCGCTTTGCATAGCTTCCCACAGTTTGTCATTGTCCGAAAAAGTGCTTCCATTCAATGCACAAGATATGATGGACCAAATATTCTCGATTGGGTTTAAATTGGAGCTCTGACCTGGCCAAAATATCACATCATTTCAATTATCAGAAAACCATTGTTTTGTGACTTTAGCAGTGTGTGCAGAGGCATTATCATGTTGAAAAATAATGTTCTGGGATATTCCTAGCTTCTGGATACTTGGTAACAGTCCTATTTCTAATATTTAAATGTATTCCTTTGCATTGATTGACTTCACATCTAATAAATTCCCCAACTCCTGCTGCAGTAAAAGTTCCCTATATCATCATCCCTCCATTCACGTGTTTAACTGTCGTTTTTATGCAAGTTTGCGAAAATCTTTCTCCGGTTCTTCGAATGCACCGTTTGGGAGCATCATTAATAAGACAAAATCTTGATTCATCTGACCAGAAAACATTCATGAAACCGTCTGTATCTTTCTTGCCATAACACGAGGAAAATCTCTTTCTATCATTGATGTTCTTCTTAGATAAAAATGGCTTCTTTGAACACCTTTTAGAAGAAAATCCCATTTCTTTCATTCGTCTAGATATTGTATATGTAAAAAGAGAATTTCCAGCCCCTGTTTTAAATTCTTTGCTGTGGTCAACATAAGTATTCTTTCGGTCCTACAAAACAGCTAATTTAAGCCTGTGGTCGTCCTTCAAAGGGGATGCCCTATGGCGACCAGATTCATATTTCTTTTTTACTGAGCGTTAGACTTCAAACTGTTAACCAATTCACTTCACTCCATCGTATAAAAATGTTCTAAAAAAAGTATATTAAGTTTATCAGTAAAATTAATAATCCACCAAAATGACCATGAAAAACAGACAGAAAGTCTGCAAGTAGAGTCTAGAAATTTCTAAATCAAAGCTATAAACACTTACCCCCTAAAACTACAGTATCGCCCTACCCCTCCCACTAAGATAGCTTGAACAATCCAGATGTATCTCCCTTCCCCCTCCCCTTTTACTCCATTTTCTTTTTCTCTGCAGCAAATTTAATCCCTATCTACCGTCGCCCTCACAGACTAAACGCACTCTTTCCGGGGTTTAAATCACACACAGTTATATATTTTTATCTTTACTTTTATATATATATATATATATATATATATATATATATATATATATATATATATACAAAACGAATGAACCTTGATTTTCGTTTCAGTCGGTGCTCCTTAGTCTGATGAAGTGGGTCTCTCTGAATTGAGATTCCACTGAAGCATATATGTAACCGATAATGTTTGCATAATATATATATATATATATCTTTCTCTCTATATCACCCTCTCAATCTCTCTTTGAGCCCCTTTCTCTCTCTAACTCCCTCTATCTCTCTCCTTTCCTCTGTCTCATCCCTCTCTGTTTCTAACTCTCCTCCTCTCTCTTTAACTATCAATCCCTTTATCTCTCTCTATCTCCTTCTCTTTCTCTATTTTCCTCTCACTTTCTCTTTTCTATCTATATATCTTCCTCTCTATCTGTCAATCTCTAATCCCTCATCCTATTTTAGTCTCCTAAATTAATTACAGTGAATAAGGCATTGTCAAAACATGGATAAATCCTATTTTTGTAACCTAATTTACTGACTGTGAGAATAGAAATTATTTGGAAATTACTACTACCTTGAACAGCACCTGAAGTAACTGGTAAAACCTCTCTAATTAAATTGATTTTGGCAGCCATTTGGTAACAAAATAACATAGCCTTAGCCCTTGCTACATGAGGAATACCTGCGATCTTGCTGCCAAGTAGAAGAATTATTTATTCTACTTTAAAACATTCAATTTTTCAAAAATCTCATGTTCAACATCTCCAAAATATCCAATATCGGGAAAAATATTGCAGAAATGCAAACTTATTGTTTAGGATGGATGCACAATGGTATGCAAAAAATCAATTGAGGCTCTTGGTCGAACCTTGCAAGATTTGCGTGGCAATGTCAGACCATTTGGGAATGCAGTAATATTGCTTGCAGAAGATTTCAGACAAATGTTACCTGTTATTCTTCAATCAACACCAGCAGATGAAATAAATGCTTGCCTCAAATACTCTACTTTTTTGTTCCATGTGAAGACATTAAACTTAACTCAAAATATGCATGTCCAGTTGCAGACTGTTCGATCCGCACAAAAATTTGTGCATCACTTGTGAGAAATTGGGTACGAAAAAGTGCCAGCTGATCAGAGTTAAGGGCAAAATTCTTTGACTTTTAACTTCTGTAATTTCTGTAATTTTATTTCATCAAAAGAACAGTTAGTTTAAAAGGTTTTTGTTAGTTTAAAAGGTTTTTGCATATATTCAAATTATAAGAATTCCACTTGACTGAGTGAATGATCTATTCTTGCAGGTCAATACAAAGATGCCCATGAACTTAACGCTATGTAAAATTCCAAGTGAGGTAGTCAAATACAAATCCATCGACACTGTTGTGTAAGCAGATAAAGTGGTTAATTATCCAACAGCTATATTTGCCAGGGATGCCACCGCATGTATTGCAACTGAAATTTTGTGTACTAATTATCATGTTGTGAAATATAAACCAATCGAAGCTTTGTTTTTTCACATGGACAATTTATGTTACGTATTCAAGAGTTACGAAACCAGAAATTCTCTATATCAGCTAAGAAAATTGAACAACAAAAACTGTGTACCCATGCAAAATGGAAAATTAAACCTATAAGAAACATACTTTTTCTCATTTTGGAACTTTTTCCATTGCGCCAACTTGAGCCACAGCAACGCGTGAAAGGGTACTGCTTATATATATATATATATATATATATTCGCTAGTTGTTGTTTACATTGTTTTTATTTAGTATTTTGTTATTATGTGCTTTAATTATCATCTCTAAAAATAGAAGAAAAAGAATTATAATTTGGTATACGGCCCCATACAATCAAATGTTAAAAACAAAACTTGGCAAGAAATTTCTAGATCTTATCGAAAAACACTTTCCCGCAACCAACTCCTTACACAAAATCTTCAATAAAAATACCTTAAAGTTATCCTACAGTTGTTGCGAAAATTTAGAGATGATAATTACAGCACATAATAACAAAATACTAAATAAAAACAATGTAAACAACAGCAAAATAAACAATAAAAAGTAAACACCATGACAAACATAAAACTAACACTAGCAGAAATAATAATAATAATAATAATAATAATAATAATAATAATAATAATAATAATAATAATAATAATAATAATAATAATAATAAACCAACCCCGGACAAGAACAACCATAGTATAAATAAAAATACTAATAACGAACAAGATAAATGCAACTGTAGACACCGCTCACTTTGCCCAGTTCAAAATAAATGTCTAACTAAAAGCGTAGTTTATCAGGCAAGAATATTTGCGAAAGAAAACCCGAATAACAAGAAATATTACGTAGGCATGACTTCTTTAGATTTCAAACCCGATACTATGACCACAAAAGTACATTCAACATTAAAAAAAACACCGTATAAAAACAACACTAGCGAATAAATACTAGGAACTGAAAGAGAGCGGACATTCGCCGGAAGTCGAATGGAAAATAATAAGACAAGCTACCACGTTCAGGCATCTAGACGACCCATGTAGATTATGCCTTCATAAAAAAGTTGCTATCGTGTACTTTAAAGAACCCCAACATTTATTAAACTGTAGAAGAGAATTAGCAAATAACTGTGTTCACAAAATAAAATTTACTCTAGGATAGCGATACAAAATAGTTTTAAAACTAACATAAACAATAGAAAATAAATAAATAAATAAATTAAATAAACATGAATATGCATAAACAATCACGCATATATGCATGTGTATATATATGTATATATATATATGCTTATATGTATGTACACATATACATATATTTATATATAAACTAACAAGAAAAAAAGAACACTAACCTAGTTTTAAAACAAATCCTTTGTCCGATAAAATGCATGCCCATTGGCTGATAGGAAGGGTCGCGGTGGATACTAGAAAGCTGATTGGCTAACTAAATCCTCAATAGAAAAGGGACCATATAAAAACGATAAACAACCACAGAATTCGCGCATAATCCTGAGGAATCCTAGAGTGGATGAAACGCCGAATATTCAGTGTAGCTTAATCGCCATATATATTTTATAAATTACTATATATATATATATATATATATATATATATATATATATATATATATATATATATGCAAAAAATATCGTTCGATCACGAAAATCTTACGGATTATGAAAATAAAGTGTTTTGTGATCGAAAGATATTTTTTGCAGGAATTTATTCCTATTTCAGTCACGTAAATTATTTCGAGTTGGGAACAAACGGCGCTGACGTTCTGTTTTTGTTTCTCCCACGAGGAAACAAATAAGGTTTTTTTTTATCGAAATATTTTTCAGTCACGTAAATACTTTCCGACTCTGTTTGTTTCCTTCAAGCTCTGGACACTAACTAATTTCCATGTATCTCTAAAAGATAATTTCTCCTTCTTAATGACGTCATATCACACGTCACCTGGTGTCATCATTAAAATCATTTACATTTTTTATGTTCTAACATTCTTGTTTGTTTTAATATTCCTACGTTAAAATTGCAGTGAACTATTAAATGTAAATATTTCAAATTAATATA
The DNA here is from genome assembly GCF_053919585.1 of Euprymna scolopes. NCBI lineage: Eukaryota > Metazoa > Mollusca > Cephalopoda > Sepiida > Sepiolidae > Euprymna > Euprymna scolopes. The sequence continues at coordinate 85,346,364 of NC_136500.1, forward strand.
ACTTTTCGCATCGATAATATTTTTTTATCTAAACAAATACAATCATAATAATCGACTATTTTACTTTACGGTATTTTAGCATAACAAAAATAGGCACAAGGCCATTCAAAAGTGTGAGCATGGGAGATATCTATGTCATTCTTATTTATTGATAGAATCCCAATAAAAATTTTTTCTTAATTTAAGAAAATATAAATAAAATAAAATAATTATGATTAGGGAAGAATACAAAGTTAAATGATGAAAGTTTAATATTAATAAAACAAACTATAACTAATATTGAATGCTAACACATTTGGAACAAATAAAATCATTTCCAAATTCTGCGGAATAGCTCGATCTACAGCAGATCCACCACGAACGTTTGAAACACGCGCCTGGCAAAGGGATAACTTCCCGAAATATACAGCATCCCAGATATGCCACCTGGCCACCTGACGCAAGTAAGAACATAAAAACATATTACATGTAGACAGTTATATATATATGAATAATTAAATAATAACTATTCATTTATACATAAAGACACTAGTGTTTCATGCTTACGCAATCATCAGTGTAGGGTAACAATTCCTGCTGGTCCTGAGATGCGAACACAGCAACGAAGCCACCTTTTGCTCTATTTACTTAGCCTCTACTTCAGGGCCATCAAACAATTATCATAGGAATTAAGGGAATGAAGAAGTATTAAACATCGAATTCGGGCGAATATAATGACAGTCTAAAGTGCGAACATTGCATAGACCCTAATTAACGGGCTTAGTCATAATTCCGCAGACAGTGTCCAAACTTAAGCATTCTTAAGTGTAACATCAAACACTACATTGTGCTCCAAGCCAAAGCAAAGAGAAATTTGCTGTTATTTTCAGAATGTGTATGATCTTTGTCACACGTGTCTTACATCACGTCCCTTTCTACGGACACATGAATTTTTTATAAAAAGTAAAGCCTCCTATTTTTTTTTAACTCAAAAACTAAAACGTCGGAGAGCTCCGAAGATGGGTGCATTCAGAATAACTGTGGTAATTATGTAGAAAAATATATTCTGGAGCACAAAATTTGGCTCGTTTTAATGGAACCACTCCTGTCTTCGTAGTTCTTCAGGGCTTTACTTTTGGGATGACCCTTGTAAATTCACACACTGTGTCCGATCAGGGAGATGACAACATTAGTTTTTATTTTTATTTTTAAAGGAGGTGTCGCCGTTCTCCATCATAATGCAACTGGTATTCTCAAATGGTCACCTATCTGGTATTGACCACAATAAATAAATGTCGATTAACTTCGGTGATCTAACAAGAACTGGCATATCAAGGTGATCATACAGTATGCTAGAGATGGTGTACCTCCTAGATCTGACGTGAACCATACTCTATCCTTACAGAAAATGACCGGGAGCCGCCACTGCTACCTCTTACCTGTTCACTTGAGTTCCGACTTAAACATCAGCAAGTCTAGTAGCTGTTCTCACAAAACTGCAGCCTTGTGGAACTCTCTATTTTCTGACTGTTTTTCTCATATTTATATCTTTAGCTTTTTCAGGACTAAGGTCAATATGCATCTTATGTCCATGATAACTACCCTTTTCTTTCTTTTTAGCTCCTTTGTCTCAAGTGGCTTTATGCTTTGTCTCGCATGATTTTTATTTAAAAAAATAATAAAAATAAATAAAGTATGACGCTACGCAAGGACTTAATACCCCGAAGGTCCCTTTTCCGCTACTGGTTAACAGATGCCCTCTTGTCACTGACAACACTCTTGCTTAACATTAACTTTAAAAGATGAACTCTAAACGAACGGCATTATTTCAAAACAAGTAATTATTTCATGAAATTGTTATATTTATTTTTAAATAAACACTTAATTATAGCAAGTTGAATCGTATACACGAAATGCTAAAAAGCATCGTCATATTGGATTTTTTTAATAAGATCGATGTAAATAACAATGCAGGACAGAGAGATATGAGTTTGCCGGGAAATTTACCAAAATCAATTTGTATTTGTATTGATAAGAAATTATTTTTCAAAAGTTGTGCCAGTTTAAGGCTCTCTCTCTCTCTCTCTCTCTCTCTCTCTCTCTCTCTCTCTCTCTCTCTCTCTCTCTCTCTCTCTCTCTCTCTGTTTCGACACACGACACAAAAAACATTGTTTGGATTCTATTATTTGTTAATCGACACCAGGGACCCCGTGAAGATATGAGAGGAGGAGGTATGGTTAGGGAGGCTATGCTGACGCTTGGTCAAAGAAAGACAGATGTCCATGAAATTCTGTCCATCAGATAAATAATATCTGTTTCAATGAAAGGAAAATATAAATCTGATAAGGGGATTCTTTAGAAACCATTAAGTTGGAAAGAGAGATTGTTTTTCTAGTTGGTTTTGGTAAAAATGAATTTTAAATAACTAATTGAGGAAGACAAGTACAATAACTTAAATTCAAAATGTCTGCTTTTGTGTCTGGGAAATGGTGTCATTTGGCCCACCTGTTATATTTAAGTGTTAGACCACCAAGTAATTGATGGGAATTGAACCTTGGAAGCTAATGCAGAGAGAAAAGTAATTTGAGTTGAAGAGAAAGAAAGAAAAATGAGGGAACAGGAATTAAAGAGGGATATGGTTACGAAAGAGAAAGAAGAAATTCACAAGAAAAGAAAAAAAGAAAAGGGTATAAAATAATGGGAAAGAAAAAGAAGAGATTCAGAAGAAAAAAGAAAGAAGTAATCTTCAAATGACAGAGGAGGAAGAAGCCAATTTAGTAAAAACGATTGTGTTTTTAGATATAAGAGACTTTTGCTGACTGGAATCGAGCAGTGCACATCGCCTTGGCCTCCGGCCCCGTGGGGCAGGGGCCAAACCTCCAGAAAAGCTAAGTTAAAAAGCTCTTGTTCCCCGCTGGGAAATTGTCTAAACGAACTTAAGTTGTACAACGTGCATCACGAAGCCGT